>NC_085084.1:58635053-59001879 GCF_963662255.1 Cinclus cinclus | reverse complement strand
GCTGGTTCACTGTGCCTATGTTCACTGACAAAGATGCAAACCAGATGTGAATGTATCTACTACATGTGTTCCAAAACTTTTTATTGACTGCAATTCAAACTAGGTTAACAGTACTCTGAATTATCAGAATAATAGAGAAAGAATGGCTTTAGGTACATATTAGAAATTACTGACTGCCTCCCTAGCTGCTTCTTTACCTCCTGACTACTGTAATACTACTTCCATCCTCTCATGCAGAGTCAGCAGGATAGCTCAGAAAATGATCAGGATAGAAACAATGCAGATTCTCCAGATGAGCAATTCCTTGGTTTTGAAGAAAATAAAAAAAAAAATAAGGCAACACACATTTTTTTCTATAAAACGCCTTGCTGCTACATAGTAACTACAAGAGCACAAAGGTACAGGCAGGCTCAACAGTCTTGGTGGTGTAAGGGCTTTCCAGCAAAGTTCTCTTCATAAGGACACAGTACTATAACTTAGATTGGAAGTGACCATTGAAGGTGTCTAGTCCAACATCCTGGACACAACTTGCTTCTTTAAAATTTCTTTGCCTCTTGTCCTTCTACCATGCACAGCTGGGAAGTGCCTGGCTCCAGCTTCTTCCCATAAGTATGGGCAGCTGTTGTTAGGTCCCACCAGAGAAGGCATCTTTCTCCGGACTGAACAAACCCAGTTTCCTAGCCTCTCCTCTTAGGACCTGGGCTCCAGCCCCTATCTATGGTGGTGATTCTATGCTGAACTCACTCCACTCTACTGATGTTTTTCCTATAGTAGGAACCCCAAACCCAATTATCTGGGAATGGTTTCACCCATGATAAGCAGAGAATAATCACTTCCCCCACTCTCTGCAACACATTCTCATTCACACAGCCCAGGGTGTCACTGGCCTCTTCTGCAGAGCACATAACTTCTCAGACAACCGACCCCAGGATGCTGGCCTGTCTCCACAGAGCTGCTCCTCAGTTCCTCTGCTGCAGTCTATATCACTGTTGGGCTCTGCCTTTCTGAGGGCAGGATTCAGGGTTTGTTGTTGCTGAATTTCATTAGGTCTTTGCCATCCATTCCAGCCAGTTGTCCAGGCTCCCCTGGCTGTATCAAGTACAGTGTGGCCAGGAGGACCACAGCAGAGATCATCTTCCTGTATTCCACTGGTGTGGCTGCACCTTGAGTGTTATATCAATTTTTGGGCCACTCACTTCAAAAAGGACTTTGAAGTTCTGGAACATGTCTGGAGAAGGGCAACAAGACTCATAAAGGAACTAGTAAACATGTCATAGAAGGAATGTCTGGGGGATCTGGGTTTGTTTAGTCTATAGAAGATGAGGCACAGGGGAGACCTAATCACTCTCTACAATTTCTTTTCAAGGAGATTGTTACTTGGCGGGAGTTGGTCTCTTCTACTGTGCCTACAGTGAGATGACAAATGTAATGGCCTTAAGATACAGGATATTCAGATTAAATACTAGAATAAAAATTTTCACTGTTATAGTGGTGAGGCACTGAAATAGGTTGCCCATGGAGGTGGTGGAGTCACTATCTCTGGATATGTTCAAGAGGTGTCTGGATCTGATGATGGATTTAGTGGTTTAGGGGTGACAGTGGCAGTGCCAGGCAAGCAGCTGGACTGAACTACAATCTTGTAGATCTCTTCCAACCTTGGTGATTGTATGGCTGCTGGCTCTGCTCTCCAGGACATCAACAGGTACCACACACACAGTTTGGTATCATCTACAAACTGGGTTTGAGTGTCTTTCATCTCCCCCTTCAGACCACTGATGTTAAACAGGACAGGTCACAGAACAGACCCCTGCAGTACCCCATTTTTTACCAGTTCATTAACCAATTGCCTGTGAGTCTGACATCAAACTAAACTTTTACTTACCTAGCTCTCCACCCATTCAAACCATAAAGTCCTGAGTTGAACACAAGAGTAACGTGGGACAGTTTCAAAAGCCTTGCTAAAATGGCAGTAGATGACATCTACTATGTTAACCCTATCAACAGATTCCACCATTTTATCAGCCAAGCAATAATGTTGATTAGACATGATTTATTAAAGTAGCTCCCTAATGATGCTATTTAGATTTAGACTGGCTGGCTTACAGTAGTTTTCCTTTCTCTCAATTGCAAACTGTTCTGTAGATTTCAGAGACTGAAAATCAATAAGTGCTCTTTTTGTTTGTAGGACTTGTCTGGGAAGGGAAAGGAAGAAAGCAGGTTTACAAGTATATGATAGTGTTTCATAGAAAAAATACAGAAAGAAGACTAAAGTATAATATGCCATAGGTTACTGTTACTACAGAATCAAAGAATCATTGAGGTCGGAAAGATTTTAGGCCTCTTTCTTTTCCCCAGAAAAGGAAACAATGAGATAATCTTTCTTCTCCTTCAAAATTAATATAACAATTCAAGTGATTATTACTTAAAGTATGATTTAGTCTAACAGGACTCAAACTTCTTCAAATAATTTTAAGTACCCTGCCTCTGCCAGTCTTACAGTGACCTTCTTCGAAAAGAACAGAATGTGAAGAACAATTTACTGTCCTCTTAATTTCTGAACAACCTAAGAAGATTATACTTTAATACATCCTAGAAGTAGAATTTTAAACACACAGTTTTGAAATTCTGTGCCAGAAAAGTTTTCTTTTAAATCAGCAGAAAGCATTCTCTATGAAGGTCACCCATTGACAAAAAAATCCTTTGATGGAAGAGGTTGTTCTTGGGTTGATACCAGCTAAGCTTTCCAGCCAGGGCAAAACATGCTCAGACATGCTGAACAGATATACCAGGGATCCTTTCTAAGCACATAGTAAGACTGCATAAGACCTTGAAAGAAAAGGGGACTTTAACCTTTAAATGGTCACCAAGTCTTCTGTAAATGACTTCATGATAAATTCCTCAGATTGTTTTAATTAAAACACTTTTGGACTTTTTACCAGGAGATTTGTAGGAATTCTTGCTGTTTATTTCCAGCTGCATACTTTTTGAGATAGAAGACATACACTAAGAAATCTGTGATTTTCTGTTACCCACCATCAAACTATTCCACACTGCAAGGCCTGCTCCAGGCATTTTGCAAAATGTTTCTTCTTCTCAGGCAGTTTTTCAGATACAGTACATTAAGCCTAGGCAAAAGTATGTTTGTTCATGAGAACTACAAATATATGTACTTCTAAACAGGAGTCAGTTAAGGCTATAAAACATATTTATTTCTCATCAAGCACCAAATGTTTATCTCTCTAACTCTGGTTGACAAACTGACCTCATTCTCAGCCAAAGATTAAGCTGGAGACAGAACACTGCATAGTTTTCAACTCATCTTCTCTTCATACATGAAGAAAGCCTTCAATATACCTTTATGTACTCAGTCCTGCAAGCTTCACATTGCACAACCAATGAACTTGCTCATGTTAAGCTGAGCAGCTATAGCTGCCCACTCCATGCACAGGCCAGAATCCAGCTACCTCTGTATAAAAGCTGCATGTTGTGTAAGGCTGCACTGCAACCTGCCATTCTCAACAGGGAACAGCTGCCTTCAGGCCCAGAACTGGCCAGGGACTCCCTCTCAGACCCTAAGGCTAAGTTGTGTGCCAAGAAGGCAAGCCATGGGATTGCTTAGCCTCTGTTGCTATTAATCCATAAAGGATAACACAGATACTCAGATATGACTGAAATATCAATATTCTACTGATATTTCACAGGACAGGACACCAGCATGTTTTCTGTCCTTTTCTTCATGAGCAGCCACTGAAGAACACAAGAATAATTCTCTCCTGTACATGTCAACAGTATGCAATAGATTGATGTATGCTCATTCTTACCTTTCACTGAAAAAGTGTTTGAGTATACAAATGCTGTTGTCTACTATAAAGTGTTGAGAATAAACATTTACCCCATATACATTTAAAATGTAGCTTGATATGACTTTAGCATGTTTTCACCAGAGCAGGCTGCATAGTCAAGCATACTGTGGGTTTGCAACAGTCAAATATGCCACTCTCTAGTAAAGCATAACAAATCCAGCATCAAAGTAAACAAAGATGAAGACAACTCCCTAGGGATATCTCTGAATATGTTTGCAATGATAAATCACCTCCACTGCTTAAAAAAAATTCAGAGGAGAAAGGACAGCAGCTAGACTTACAAGCACATTGCAAAAATAAAACTAAGAGGCACAGCAAAAGAAAGAACATTAGTGCCTTGTAATGATAGTTGTTTTTTCCTTCACAAGTCTTCTCAAACATGTCATATCTGTGTAAATAAAACATTAGCTGTAGAACATATTTGAAAGCTGATACAGAAAAAAAAACATTTTTTTACTATATATACAAGTATACAGAGTATTGATATGGACACTTTTAATATTGCAATGTTACTTTGGAAGTTAAAAATCCTAAACACCTTTCCCATCGCAGTGCTCCCCAACTTTATGTTATGTTTCAAACATGTTAAATTACATTCATTATAAATAATAACCATAAATTACATTCAAGGTTTTATGCAGTTGTCCTTCCACAGCATTCCAGAACACAAACTGTTCTTCTGCTCTAATTCAAAAACTGCTTGTATGTGACATGGACTCAGTTTGACAGAGGTGTCTTAAAAATTCACAGTGAGCCTATTTCAGATAAGAGGGAGTGAGACCAAATTATCCTGCTCAAGAAAGATAAAAAGAGTAAGGTCATGACTGAATAGGAAGGAAGGGGGATAAGAGGAACAAGGAAAGAACATGGGAATGTGGAGGATAAAAAAGAGAACAAAAATAGATATAAATAAAAGGAAGTGCTTAGCAAAAGAGAAGAAATCAAATGTGCAAGAGAAAGAGGAAGGGTAAGGAAGGAAGGGAGTGTTGGACTTCATGATCTTATTGCTGTTTTTCAACCTAAATATTTCTATGACATAAGCAAAGCTTCTTGGTGTGCTTCAGACAAAATGGACCACACTCTAAACCACACTGTTTCTTGCTGCCAGGAACAGCCTCCTTCCTGTACCCAAGGCAGATTGGTCAGAGCTCACAGCATCCCTGCCCTTCACGACAACATAACATTTCTTTAAACAAACCAGAACACTCGTTGTCACTGTAGCCCCCCTTAAAAGTTGTCCCTAGATGACCAATTAGCAGATAGAACACTGATGTGTCAAAACTGCACTAGGAGATAGGCTCCCAGATGTAAAGTGGCAGGGTACAGCACAGTAAGGTGCTCAGCTTTGCCCAGGCTAAATGTAATGAAAGCAGCTACACACTGTTGAAAGAACCTTGCTGTAGAAACAACCTGTCAGATGATGCTAGTCACAATAGTATTCTCTCAGAAACCCTTTTCTCCAGTACCATCTTGACTTCTATTTTATACACACACTCAACTTCATGCTTCCTACAGAAACAGTTTTTATTCACCCTTGTGATTCTCATTTTGTATGCTGTTAGCTAACATCTCTGTATTTCATTTCCTTCCCTGTTATGCAGGCATCAGATAAATCAGAATAAAAGGATATGAAACAAGAATAGTTTTCTGAACAGAGAACACAGGTTCACATTCCCCAAAACAAAAAGAACACCAGCCTAAGGGTACACACTGCCAAAGAATTGAAGTCTGGAGACGTACTGCCACAATCCTGTTGATGTTGGAGCATATTAAAGCAGATGTTTCCTGTCAAGTGTTATCCTCTCCCTACAGTACATACTAGTATATTCCAGCAGTCACTTCAAGCAAACACATGCAACACTGGTAAAATATTTTGAGTGAATTCTCTTGTAATTCACTGCTCCATTTGCTAATGCCATATTTCTAAGCAACATTTAGAGTCATTTGGATTGTTGCTTCCCTCTTTTTAAGTTTAATAATGCTCTTTGAAAAAGTCTTAAGCAACACATCATGCACACAAGTGAAAAAGGAACAGATTTTCTAAATCTTTAAGTTATTGTACATTTTTATTTTTCTTTAACAGAGTTAAAGGAAAGCTCCAGTTCAATTATGCAGGCTAAACTGTGGCCACACAATATGGACACACCATAAAAAGAGGTGGTTTTCATTCACTATCCAGCATAGACTTCAGGAAAGACCTCAGTGACCTCAGAAGACAGTAGTGAAGTGGACAGGAATTAATCCAGCTCCCCCACAGGAGAGCCACTCTTAATACCAAGGTTCAGAAGCAGGCCAAAGCTCAGTGAACCTCCAAGGAAGGTGTTTATGATACTTCATACTTCTTTCTTGGATTAGTGTTCTAATCCATGCAGTCAGCCCCCACACACCCACCCAGGGACAGGTAAGGAGCTATGGAAAGCTTATGAGTCAGGATTAAAGGGAGAGCTGTGACAGGAGACATTACAGTGAGGTCAGCCACAGGTCACCTGACCAGGAAGACCAGATGGAAAAAGCCCTCTACAAACAGACAGGAGCAGCCTCACATTCACAAGCCTTGGTGTTCATGGGGGCTTTCAATCATCCTGGTATATGTTGAAAGGACAACACAGCAGGCCACTTACAACCCAGGAAGTTCCTGGAGTGCATGGATGATAATTTTATTTCCTCCAAGCGACAGAGGAGCTAACAAGAAGACATCCTAAGCTGAACTTTGATCTCACAATGAGGGGCTGGTGTGGAATGTGAAGTGCAGTGACCATGAAATGGTGGAACACAAGATCCTCAAGGCTGTGAGGAGAGCACACAGCATGATCACCACCCTGGACTTTGGGAGAACAGGCTCTGGTCTCTTCAAGGATCTGCTCCATAGAGTGCTATGGGACAAAGTCCAGGAGGAAAGAAGGGACAAATAAATTTGGGTAATATTCAAAGATCGCCTCCTACAAGCTTGACAGAGATGCATTCCGACAGAGAGGAAGTAATACAAAACCACCAAGAAACCTGTGTGAATGAACAACTTGTTCCTGAACAAACTTAAACACAAGAAGAAGGCCTTAAGAGGGTAGAAGCAGGGACAGGTAGCCTGTGAGGAATGCAGATGAATTGTCCAAGTAGCTGGGGATAATGCTAAGAAAGATATAGCCCTCAAATAATTAAATCTGGCCAGGGATGTCAAAAGCAACAAAAATAGTTTCTATAGGTACCCTGGTGATAAGTGGGATAAGATAGGAAGACTAGGAAAAATGTGGACTCCCTCCAGAAATAAACAGGAGATCTGGTTACTGAGGACATGAAGAAGGCTGAGGAACTCAGTGGCAGTTTTGCCTCAGTCCTTACAACCCAAAGTGCTCCAGTCACACTATCTGAGTTACACAGCTACTGGAAGGTATCCCTGCCCATGGCAGGGGGTTTGGAACCACATGATCTATGTGAAAACTGCATGATCTACACTGAACTACATGACAACATGTAACTTGTAAGTCTTCCAAGAAAATAAGGAGAACAACAAAACAAAAAAAAAAAAAAAATAAATCAAGTGTCCAGGATACAGACTGAAAACTTCATAATGATAAATATTTGTAAGAATTGAAGGGAAAATACTTCCATCATTATCAGTTGCTCAGTTTTATTTAATAATCAAGCTTAGCTCCACAAAACTAAATAAGGCAGTAACCACCATGAGACGATCTTTGTGCCAGAAGGTCAAGTAAACATCACAAAGAATATAATTCAAACAGTCACACAGTGTTATTGAAGGGGACTTGAGTTCATGCTTTCTGACATACTTATCAAACTTTACGAAAAGAAGACAGACAAACATTTAAATGTCACTGTTTCTTCAGTTCATACGGAAATGCAGATATGGTGTTTATATATAAAATTAACTCTATTTATTTTACATCATATTTCAATATAATGATAATGAGATTTTTGGACTGCTGAACAGAATAAACAAAACACATCAAATACTGACCTAACAGTATTTCCTTAAACTATACTATCTACCCACAAGTAAGAAATATCTTCGCAAAGACCCTGTAAATCATTAGAGGGAGCTGCAAGCCCTGAATTTAGTAACATTTCAGAACTTCCTGAATAGGCAAACTGTAGATACAGCAATCAGCCTTTCCACACAACCTACATTTCACTTTAAAATTACTGTTTCCTGATTAGGCACATTTAAGGGGAGCAGCAGACCACTCTTATCGTAGTAAAGCTACGGAGCCAGACGAACACTGAGACACAATTGATTTAGCCAATGTTTTTCCAAACAGAATATATTAATGTAAAAATATGCAATCATCTTGTCTTGATATTTACAAAAATTTCACCCTAAATGAAACTTGTTCAAAATTCAGCTGCTAACACAAGATGCTCATATTTCATCAGTTTGAGAAGTGTCTTGGTTTTTTTTTAATATTTGTTTAGTATTGAATTATTACTTTACCTTTTTTACGCTTCCATGACTTTCATAAAAAGGGCTGCCAGATTAGGATGCAAACCATTATTTACATATATTAAAAAAAAAGATTTTGGAAAAATACAGTGAAATATCTATGCCTGAAGTTTACTAATTTACTTCTTCTCCAGACCGAATTAAACTCTTTGAATGCAAGTAAAGATGGGAAAAATTAGTGCAAGTAAAACCAAAATCTTGTCAAAAGCAGTTTAAAAATAAAACACATGAAGATTGGGAAAATTAGAAGCTCTTACCAAAAGGCTTCACAATTGCAGAATTGCTATATAATAAAAAGTAGAGATAACTTATGTAATGACCAAGATAATACAAATAAATATTTCATCTTACTTGTCCAGAGCTGTGCTGGTAGGCATGCTTCTGCCAAATCCTCGGACACCCATCTGACAAAAGTAGGGAATGCAAGACAGATTGGCAGCAATTATAGCCAATGAATCTGATGCATTAACAAAGAAACCATTTTGGCCAAGGATCATGTAGCGGTCCTAGAAAAGAAAATAAATTTAAAATAGCATGCTAAATTCCATGTATTGAGGACACTTAATTTCTTTTCCTAGATCCACTGGACGTAGAGAGAAGGACAGATTTTGGGTTACTCACATCCCTCTTCAGGCAGAAAATTTTACTGGCATCATCCTGGCAGGTTTATAATATCACTATCACAACATCACTCCCTCCTGCCTTGCAAATCGAAGCTCCAGATCATTTTCTAGCTTCTGCCTCCTACATGTCACTTCAGTAGCCCTGTTTCTGCCAAGAGAATGCTTGTGTAGGAGAATCATTTTGCCAATGACACACACTATTATGGGAGTAGGAGAGTGTTTTGTGTTTACTGAGAACAGAAAACTGCTTTTGCTCTTCAGAGCCTTTTAATCTGTATCCCACCTTGTCAGGGCAGAAAGTTATTTTGTAATACATTACTTTTTATTAAGATGATAAAATAACATTAAAAAATTAAAATAAACAGAGATTATGATTCAGTGGTTTATTTAGCTAAAAAGCCCTTAATTTGTGATGCTAATCAAAAAGGACCTAGCGCTGTTTTCACAGACTGTGAAAAGTCTGTATCATCCATACAGGGAAAAAAGTGCTACACCAGCACAAGACAAAAACAGCCTGATATTTAAATAACTCTCATCCTGCCTTCAAATTCAGCTTGATTTGCCGTCACCAGCAGAGAAAGATGACAACATATGTGTCTGATTTATGGGCTGCAAATGTTACCATCTGTATCTGAAAGTAATACCACTTTCAGCTTCACTGGGTTACTGAAAAGCAGACAAATTATACTTACACATCCCATATCTGACCCTGGACAAAACAACAACTACGGCGGAACCTCAAGACTGATCTAAATACTTACCCCATCAGCATCAAAAGCAGCTCCAAATCCATACTCCCCACCTTTCATAGCCTCCAGCAAGGCCGTTGCATATGTTAAATTTGGATCAGGAGGCTGTCCACCAAAATCCTCCAGAGGAATACAGTTGATGGCAGAATTTGCAGGAGCTCCCAATTCATCACACAAGATTCTTCTCACATAGGGTCCCATAACTGTAAAAACAGAAATCTGCCATGCAATCACAAAAGCATATGCTTGACATTCAGATTTTTCACAGCACTGTGGACACTGCATACAAAACATACTTTCAGCAATTCTATACATCTGTCCTTGCAACAACCCCCAAACTATTATATCACAGAGGACTATGTGATTGTCCTCAAAGTAAATAATTAATCAGTACAAAAGTAATCAATTCAACATGAAAATCACAATGGTGGAAGACACAGAGGGGTTTTTTTTTACCCATCATTAAGTGAAGAAATTATCATACACGTCAAGGAGCTTTTCTCACTAGAACAAAAATAAAACAAATCTATGTGTCTAAATAACACATAATAGCAAGGAAAGTAACAATGGGTGAATATATATGGGATATACACCTACCTTAAGATTCCAACTCATGTGAAAATTGCCATAGATTTGTCCACTAAAGCGTTTTACTACATTTAAGTTGTTACTATGCAGAGAATAAATTAAAATTTTCTCAAAGCTAACTCCAAAATAGTTCTTTATTTTGTTAAAGATATGACCAACTAAAACCCCGTGCTGTTATATACCATACATTTCATGTCTTTTGGTGATTAAACAGTCGCTACCCGAGTACTGTGCATCCCTGATGCAGGTGTGAACAGGTAAAAAATGTAAAATGTAAATAAAAAATGTAAATAGGTAAAAAATGCATGAGTAACTGCTGTCTCTTTCTCCTACCTTATTCCCAAATCTTGCTAATTGGAGCAGCTGAGACCTGAGGTAAAACTGTGTGAGAGAAACTTCTTTCCATGAAAATGTAGATGTTAATTCCCTAAAATACACCATGATTCAGGATCTTATCTAAAGTGGACTCCTGTCAAATTACTCTTTTTTTCTGCCAATGTTAAACTGCCAGTGTGTACAGGCATAAAAATATATTCCACTTGTATACACTTAATCTACATTAACTTTAAATTGTAGATACCCATCTCTCCACCAAAATGCAAGGTCATAAAGCCAATTCTCTCTCACCTTGGAAATAAAGTAAACAAACTAAATACTTCAAAATGTTCGTGATGCATCAGTTTTTCTAACCCTAAGACAGACTTTTGCATCTTTTGACAACATGTAAAAATTCTTAACAGTCAGTAACAGACATGAACATGACAGCCCCTAGGTATTTTAGTAACATTCTCTCCAGTATGGTACATAACAAGAGGCAGTGCATTCCTCACTGCTCCCTCTGCACTGCACAATGACACCATCTGCCCTTTTGACATAGCCTGGCAAAACTGGGTGCTCACACTGTTTGGATGCAGACTATAATCCTTGGCCACAGTGAACTGTGTGTTCACACTGACTGGGAACTCACTATGGTATTTCAAACAGTGACTATCATGCAGTACTAGATAAAATGCTTTATAAAAGTTTCCTAAGTCTATCTAGCTCCTTTTATGGGTCTGTTTTGTAATCCCATTAAAGAATGAAACCTGGTTTGCTGGATGTAATCTATTTTCCATAAGATAATTGTGAACAGTCTTACTTACACTCCTACCCTTCAGCTCATTATCTGCAGAAATCCCTATTTATATATTCATAACGTAGCCTAAAATAGATCTTATCCTGGTCCGTGTTTTCCCAAGTAACACAGCTTATATTTTTTTAATATCAGCACACCATCGATCCCCTTGGTGCCTACTGCGACACTTTCAACTTGTCCAAGGGACTCTGAAGTTTGTTCACTTTTAACATTAGTGAGACATAGGTCTCAGCTAAGTCTTAAATTTATTTATTCAGACTTAACTAGTTTTATACCATTTATAATTTCCTCTAATAGAGACTGCCTTGTAACCTCCTTGGTGACTGGACACTGCAATACACTTCATCACCCTGTCATGGCAGGATTACCTCATCCTGCTTGCTTCCAAATGCAGAAAGAAAACTGTTATTGAACACATATGTCTTTACTTATTAATCGAGTAAGATAAACCTCATTGCCTAATAAGAAATCTAACCCGTTGCAAAGATTGCCTTTGTTGGTATTATGAAGTTCAAATCCTTTCTTATTACCCTTAACTTCTATTACATAAAAGTCTGACATTTATATGCTGTATTGTTATTGGGAAACCATTGCAGTGTACAACTTTTTTGGGAAGCTATTTCAGTGTACCTACAATTCTGTTCCAACATCACTTAAGTTCATACCTCCATTCATGGCATCAATCCTTATTTTAATCTGATTGGGCCCAGTCAGCAAGTTTCTGATGGCATTGAAGTCAAAAATGCTTCGAAGGAGATTGAGGTAGATTTCCACAGAATCCACAATTTCCACTAGAAAAATCACACCAAAAAAACAAGTTATTATCATTCACCCAAGTGAAGTTATTTCTTCCAGCTCTCTTCCACCCAAGTGAACTAGTCAGAGTACACAACCCCTGTATGACACAGCTTTGCTTTGAAGTCCACAAAGGAAAAGTCTAAGGTTCTTGCTGCCTTCAGTGTGGCTACTGTCAGGCTTTAACCCTTGCAAAGATCAACAGTTTTGCCTGCTAGAAGACTGAAGAGATAATGTAAGTTGGCAGCTTCTATTTCATTGAAGACATTCATGAGTATATGTTACATCGAAGCAAACTCTCGAGAGATTGTACACTAAACCACTGAAAAACTTTGCAAGCAAAATAGGTTTATTCTCAGAGGAAAAAGATGTTCATGACAAGTTGACACCAGAGAGTATATTCTTTATCTGACAGCAGTACCTATCTGCATTATTCCTTCAAAAGAGACATACAACCTATTCTTCTAAATTCTGGCACCAGGAATATCTGTGTTCACTTTATTATAGATGGACAGCAAACTATACTTCTGCACTGCAGATCTCATTGATTTAGGAAAGTAAGGTACAGATACACCTGTTTTTTTACTAAGGTCCTGATAACTTGAAATTTAAATTCAAAAAAGCAGACATTGAATTTTTTCTAGTTCTTCTGGATGTAAAACATTAAACAGAAATGAATTAATGAAAATAAGTATCATAATGAAAGCAGCAACCAAACAACTGTCAAAAGCCATGCTTCTCAGTCACCTTGGAATGAATTACTTTTCTTGGTTAAATTAAAAAGCGTATGTTATACAAATGTCTTTTCATCTGGTTAAATTAGGATCTTGAAATATCTTATTTATAAGTTAAACCAATACTTAGAATCTCATCCAATTTTGCTCAGAAACACTGACCTCACACTAATACTCTTCTTTAGAGTAACATGAAAATGACACAGACATTTTTTGAGCCTGAGAAAAACATTTAGAATAGATTGTGACAATATGCTTGAAGAAACAAAAAAGGTTCTCAGGACTGAAAAATGATCTGTAAAACCTACTTGAAAAAGAGTCAATTCTATGGTATATACTGAAAAACAGTCACTAAGATTATATTATTTTATATCTTCTATGCCCTGCTCCTAACAGCATTTTACTAGGCCCTAAGCTTTACACACATAAACAAATGTGGCTACTCTGGTGGAGCTGCTCATACATGTGAAGATAAAGCACATGAAGGATTAAAGCCTAAAAATTATTTAACTGCTATCAAATCCAACCTCAGTTGTTCCAACACCTTTGTAGCCTTGATTCACAGGAGTTAGTTCACACAACTGAAGAAAAAGCAGAAGTTTCAAATACATCAGATAGTATCTTAAATTACTTTTTAGATTTTTTTCATTCATTCAGCACCTTCAATCTGCATTTACATCTGTCTAAAATATATTTATCCATGTACTTACAAGCCAGTTGCATTGCTTCTGTAGGGTTCCCTGATAGCTCTACTGTCTCTGGTTGATGTATTCTTGGAAGAAGTGATTGGGTAATGACTTTTTTTCTTAGAAAAACATACAGAAACACTGCCTACAATGCACTTTTTTACATATTTGGGGGGAGAAGTGTCTCGTTTTCATTTAAAAAATACTATTTTGAGAGATTAAACAGTTTAAAAAACAAAATTTAATACTATAGCAATTCTATGATTCCAGAGTGGTGCTGGAGTTGAATTCTCTTTGCTTTTTGTTTGCCTAAAAAAGCCAAACATGTTCTTTGCAATAAAATAAAATACCCCAGTGAAATCAAAATTTAAGTATTTTTTTAAATGAAAAAAGTTCATTTCTCAAAATATAAGTTGTCTTAAAATGTGAAGCTAGGGTAGAAAACAAAATGGCTTTAATTCCAGTGCACCAGGATTGCAGAAAAGTTCTTGAGGCCACATAGAGTTTTTTGCAGTATTTGAAATGTATTAAATATACACTAAATTTGAAATACATGTCAGGACCCCTTAACTTGCTTTTGACTCCTTCAACAGAACAGCTGTGTTAGATAATTTAAAATCAACTGTAAGCATAGAAGTATTCACCATGCCCAAAATTAAACATGTGCTTAAGCAATCCCTTTACATTTGGAGTTACTGGTTGTACAAATACCACAACTTTCCAGAAAGTGTTAGCAAGATTGAATAAACTGGGAGTCTCACTCTTTTGTCAATTATACTTCAATAAGCACACCATTCCTAGACCAAAAACGTTTGTTTTTGGTGTTTAACTACTAGCAAGCATAAATGCGGCAAAGATACTTGGCTGAAAGATGAGGCCTGATACACTTAAAAGTCTGTAACCCAGATTCCAAAAATGCAAAACAAACATAACACTTACCTATAAATGCACCCAGCATTGGACACAAACAAAAGGAGTTGGAAACCATGGTATAGAAATAGAATAGAAAACTATGACCTAACTGCTATCCTAGAAACATGGTGGAATGAGTATGCCTGGAGCACTGCAGTTGAGGGCTACAAGCATTTCAGAAGAGACAGGCTGGTCTTTTCAGACAGACAGGAAGGATGGGGGTGTTGTGCTCAATGTTAAAGAAGGGTCATATTGTGAAGAGCTGCCTCTGATAAACAGCCATAAACAGATTGAGACCCTGTGGGTGAAAATCAAGAAGCAGATCAACATAGGACTCTTTGTGGCTGGGGGTCTACTACAGGCCTCATGACATGGGGAGATTCTTGATGAGACCTTTTGCTTTATTTAAAAAAAAAAAATCCAAACTCTACCTTCACTGGCAACCTCAAACCTCACTGCAATCTCTCCTCCAGGTTTCCTGGGACTGTGGCTAGCTTTTCGAACAATTCCAGCAGCTACTTTGATCTTTCAGGTGATAGACGACACACCAATGTCATCTCCCTAGCCTTCTTAAAGGTCTTTCGACACTGTACCGCATGGCATCTTATCTCCAAATTGGGGAGACATGGATCTGATAGATGGACTATTCAATGGAATAGGAGTTTGCTGGACAGACACAGAGTGTTGTGGTCAATGGCTCTCTGTCCAGCTGGAGGCCAATAAGGAGTGGCTTCCCTCAGGGGTCTGTCTTGAGACCAGCCAGTGCTCTTCAGTATCATCACCAATGACATCAACAGTGACATTGAGTGCTCCCTCAGCGGGTTTGCAGACAACACAAAGCTGAGCAGTGCAGCTGAGCAGTGCAGCTAACACAACAGAAGAAAGGGATGTCATCCAGAGGGACCTGGATAAGCTTGAGAAGTGGATCTGTGAGAATCTCAGGAAGTTCAACAAGTTCAAGCACAAAGTGCTGCACCTGGGTCAGTTCCAGACACAGGTACAAACTGGGAGAAGAACTCATTGAGAGCAGCCCTGCAGAGAAGGACTTTGGGGGATCTTGGGAATGAAAAGGTGGACACGACCCACAGACCAGAAACCAGTTGTGTCCTGGCCTGCATCCAGAGCAGTATGGGCAGCAGTGTCAGGGTGGGGATTCTGCCCCTCTGCTCTGGTGACTCCACCTGCAGTGCTGCATCTAGCTCTGGGGCTCTCAGGACCAGAAAGACATGGACCTGTTGAAGCAGGCCCAAGGTAATGACACAAAGTTCATCAGAGGGATGGAGGACCTCTCTGATGAGTACAGGCTGAGAGATCTGGGACTATTCAGCATAGAGAAGGCTCAGAAGAGAGCCTTCCAATACCTAAAAGGGAGCTTATACAAAGAATTTCAAAACAGGCAAATAGTGTAATGACAAGGGGGAAAGAGCTTTAAACTGAAGGAGAAGAGATTTAGATTAGATTTTAGGAAAAAAATATTTACAGTGAGGTGGTGAGGTACTTGAGCAAGTTGCCCAGAGAAGCTGTGGATTCCCCATTCCTGGAAGTGTTCAAGGCCAGGCTGGATGCAAATCTGAGGAACCTGGTCTAATGAAAGGTCTCCTTTCAGCAGGAGCAGGGTTAGAACAAGATGATCCTGAAGGTACTTTCCACCACAAACCATTCTATGATTCTATACTGCCTTGTATTTTGGTGACTTTTAGTAAGGCATCTTGAAGAACTGAAGTTCTGCTTATATAATTACCCGTCATAATTCTGCTGCAATACTTATATTTAGATTCAATGGATTTACCATGAGTAAAAGCACACATTGATACCTCGGAAAGGTTTGAATTTGTTCTCCAGATCAAATTCTTGTCTTCCTAGGCGTGATAAATCAACTCTGAGATCAGGACAAATTGCATATTCCTCCAAGGTTTTGCTGATTTGATAGATTTTTTCTGAAACCATGTCTGGAGCAGGTCCTATAACAGAAAATAATATGGTGGGTCATTTCTTTGCAAATAAGATTTCCTTGAGTAAACATTTTTCTGAATGTATTTGAGTTACTATGGAACATATAAAAACAAAATACTGTGGCAAACAAGGTCTGTTCTTTCACTACAACAGAGGATTAAAACATTTTTCAAAAAAGATAAAACATGGAAATAGACTGCATTACTCACAACATTCTGATTTACACGGAGTATTTAAATCAATTATTATCCAGAGGCAGAAAAGATGAGGTAACCACACTCATATTTGTTTAGGCTTATTAGTCAAAGACTGCCTTTTTTCACTCTGCATGGAATCTCAACATAGCTATTAAAGGAATGCCTGCTCTTCAGCAGCAGGTTCTGCTGTTTCATATGACTTTGTGCAAATGCAGACCTGTGAAGATCAGACAGCTTGGTGTTTCACATTATTTAATTAGGAAAAAATACTATTTGAAGAAATCTTATCAGTTTGACAGTGGTGCTGTATTGCAGTGTCCCTCCACTACCCTGAATGAAATTTATCATTGTTGTAATTCAAAATACCTTAATTGCTCAACAATCAGCAATTATGACCTGGACTGGTTGCATCATTCAGAAACAGAAAACACATCTTACTTGTGAGTTACTTTCATTGCTAAAGCCTGAAAAATGGCTTTATTTTCAAAGATTTACTGTCAACTAAATTAAAGCTGCAGGCTTGATGCAAAAATTACTAGATGAACTATGCCATATGCAGTACAAAGGTGAGTCCAAGTTGCAACTGAGTGTGAATTGCAGCAAGCCCTTTATGGGTTATCTGACTCTGCACAGCTTATATTAAAGCTACACTTCTACTCTAAAAATGATTTCATTTATTCCCTTTGTTGTGCACTCTGTCCTCATCCAGAATGTCCTTGAAGGCTTTTTCAGTGCAAACTTGCCATCTGTCTAGCAATGCTGCTATATGCAGTGCATTGCCATGTAAATTAGTGTCTTCCATCTCAGATGCAGTGTACCAGGCTGGTCCAAACCAATAAAATAAAAACCAGCCACTTAGTTCTTCATTTAGCTTACAAAATGACTTCTTACTCATTTAATCCAAACCCATCCAATGGGTGAGGATGCCATCAGCTATAGATCTTCCTTGATAGATGGATGTATTATCTACTGATATTTCCAGCTAAGGAGGTCCCACAGAGTCACTCTACATTCTCTAATACAGCTACCGAGACAAAACACTTCTGCTTGACCTGGAGCTGCAAAACAGACTGGGCAACAATATAGAGCAACAATAACCTTCCCTTGGAGCTTGCTGCTGTGCCGAAAGACTGTCTTAGCTGAAACACCTTGCCTAATACTTAACCCACATTTTCTCAGCTGGACCTTAAACCAACTATTTTTATTAAGGCCCTGCTGATTAACATAGATAATTAAACCTTGTGACCTGTGTTTGAAAAGTGTTTCATACATAAAGCTTAATAGCCTTTCTGAATTCTCTTTGGAAAGGCAAAGCACACTAGAAGGACTGCACCACCAACTGTTACCCATTTATCAAGCAGATTTTAGATGCATATGGTGTTTTAAAGTTCATTGAGAGCTAATGCATCTAATGATTTGGCTCTGGTATATGTGTGCTGTGACCCTGGCTTTCTTACTGCTTGACCTGACACAGTCCCTTTAATCCCTCTGGGATTCAAGTCTATTCTGTTTATAAAATCACACTCATTTAACCATGCTCATTTTTCAATTACATGAGAAGGGAGAAAGCACCCCCATCTAAGGGAGAGAGCACCTCCCACCTTCAAAATGGGGAAGGAAACATTTTATAAGCACTTCCAGTTCATCTTTTTCAGCTGGAAAGCCCTCTACATGTGTGAGGTATACAAGGTGTCAGCAACATAATGTTATATGAGTGTACATAGATCTATAAAGTAAAATATACAGAACCTATAACATACCTACATGTGTTAGGTGTCAATTTTGGAAAACAAGACTTCAACTATATACAAAAAATTCCCTTATTCAATGGTGGAATTGTAGTGGTAAAATGGTACAACTCTACCTGAATAAGACCAATTACCAGTCACTAAACATAAGAAGTGCTTTCTCCCACACAAGACAGTGAGTTGCACTGCTTACAGCACATCTGAAATTATATGCTTTAAAGTAAATGCCAAGACAATCAATACAAAAATATGAGGAAAACAGAGCTCCCTCATAGGTACCTTTATAAAAGGATCAGAACTGTTACAGTGATCTGGATAGCTACATAAATGACTGCAAAAACTGCATGGCAAGTCTGTTGTTTACAGAAATCTTACAGCTACCCCAAGTGCTTCAGTGAACATTTAATGCTTATTCTTCAGACTCATTTACACAAATACACTTACATTATTTAAAGAAAAAAGATCTGCCTATGTTCTTCACCATTTTAATAGAGCAAATTAAAAACACGTAGCTACAGACAGCTAGTTATCCTCACGGGGCATTTTCAGCATACCAAGATGCAATATTTTAGTGTCTTTAAAAGAAAAAAAAAAAAAACATACCTCCATTGGCAACTTCAAACTTGACTCCAAATTCTCCTCCAGGTCCCCCAGGACTGTGGCTAGCTGTTAGAATAATTCCACCAGCAGCTTTGATCTTTCGGATGATACACGAGACAGCAGGTGTGGATAAGATCCCATTCTGTCCAACAACCAATCTGCCAATCTACATGGAAAAAACAAGCCAAAGTACGCTGAACAGCACTAAATTTTAGAAAATTTGTATATAAACACACACCCAATAGGCATATATGTAGAGGATAGAAATGGTAAAGTCTTGGTACAGAATACACTCTTTTGCAGAGAAATATCCATGAGCTGGTTGCATGCTAACCTGGAGCACTGACAAAAAATACTGTAGCCTGGCACATTTAACCTCAGTGGCCTGCAAATGACGGTAAAGCAAAAGCACAACAATTACAGAGATTTGTAAAGCTCCCAAGCACAACACTAGGCTATTGTCCTACTACTAAAACCTGACAGACAACCCCACAAATCAGCAAATACTCTCAGATACTAGTACAGTTTAGGGCTGATTCCATGGATGTATTTGCAGGGCTGGGGCTTTAATGGAAAGAGAACAGAAAGACAATTGCCTTGCACAGAGCAGCCTTTCAGTTTAATCACAAGTATCACTCCACATTAGGACCTGCAGTCTCTTGTAGTTGCAATTCTGTTGGCAAGACAGGTTTGGATGTCCTGACCCATAGAAAGCACTGCTCCTGCAGCTATCAGTGACTCCTTGGCTATTCCAAATGACCAGGGTGTGTTTCCCAGGGCACAGCTGAGCAAGGGAAGTTCCCACCATTCTTAAAATAAATTAAAAAAAAAAAAAACCTTTCAGGCGGTGCTATTAAACACTGACTCAATGTGCTTGGTATTATGTGCAGTTCCCACTGCAAGGTTCCAATTTCAAAACCATGCCTTCATCCCCTACACAGATACTACAGTTTCAGCTCAACATAAATAATCTAGGAGCCAACTAGAAATATATTTACAAAGAAATATAAGAGAGTTCCAATTTCTAGGGAGCCCAAAAGGGAGGTTAAGTGTTAGAGATGAGAACTGAGGCAGTTACATATGGAGCTTAAAAGGTTATTGTCAAAGTCCGGAATGTTCTTCAATATTAAAAAAAAAAAATCAAATAAACGCCCATCACCACCACCACCACTACTGAGCAGCAGTTAGGGAAGGGGCAGGGTAGTTAGGGGAGGCAGAGGGAAAGGTAGAACATTGAATCCCTCCCACTTCCCATCAGAACACAGACTGAAAATTGAACTTTAGATTTCATTCTCTTGTTTGAAGGAGATTTGATAGCTCCACAGTCTGTGTGGCAAAGCAACAGCACAGGAGGTGTCACTACCTGCCTCCTGCCCATAAAGAGCTGCTCCTTCATATACAGATGACCTTCTTCTGGACACTCACAAGAGGACCTTAAACTTAGAAGTGTGGGTCCAAATAAATTCAGAAGAGCAAAGAATTAGAAGATTATTTATTTAAACTGGTTTTGTGAACTAACTGACTTTTAAAAATTAAGATCACAAATAAATTATCAACTTCTACAATAAGTTACTTTTTTGATAATTTTCACCAACCACAAACTATGTCTAGCCATTTCTCTTTCACTAAGAATCACTTTTGAATTTTAAAATATGTGCAGAAAATGTGTTTTTCTATCTGAGATTTCTACTTCAAGCTCTGATGAAAGAATTATTGTTTTTCTACCTCCTTTTCTCTTTAGAATTTTTGCAGATAATACTGAAGCCTACAGAATGTTGCTAGAAAACAGGAGAGTTAGTAAGTTAAGAAACAAAGAATTATCATGAAAAGAAAAATATGATTTAAAAACCTTGAAATTGTTTGTTTTGAATATTGTCCCTCCTTTTTTTTAAACCACGAAGCATGGAGAAAGCTAGAGCAATGACTCAATCTTCCAAATACAGCTGTCAGTAATGGGTGCCAGCTCCTAAATGAGCATTGTGTATGGGTAAACAAAATGAATATAACAGCAATAACATTTTACAAAACACTTGAAAATAACCACTCTGAATACTCTAGAGGTATTCAAGTATAAATGTATTTACACTTGCGTGCAGGCTTATCACAAGCATGTTTTCATATTTCTAAATCTAAAATAGTGGGTTTTAAGTTTTTGTCTTCAAGCACAAGAGTGTATTTTTAAAAGTTAGTACAGTACTAGAATTATTCAGAATGTACAAATTACCTAGGACTATCTCTTCACCATATTTCATTTCTTCCCATTCAGCAGATGATGCACAAACCAGTTTTCCCATTTTTCTGGATGCCAAATATTAATATAAATGAGTAGTTTGATTTGCCTTAAGCACTTATCATGAGGCTACTATTTCTATACTACTTTGAAATATTATAATGCTAATTTCTGTACTATAGAAATATTGCAATATTTAGTATTCTAAATTAAGGATCCTACAGCTCAAATTACATAAATGATACATCGGTATTTTATTTGCAGAGACTAGTGTAAACCTTCACCTTATATTAAGGTCATCTGTACTGCTACAAAACTCCCTGAGGACAGTGCAGACCTTAGAGGTGTAAATGTGCATCCACCTTCCTTGGCTTTTTTCTCTCTGGTGGAAGGAATGCACAAGGTCATCCTCTCTTGGTTCAGAATCTCTCAATTTAGAATCAAATGCTAAACTAGCATTTAATTATTTCTTTAATTAATTTAACTAATATCTGTTTTTACAGACTTCTCACAATCTGATTTAAAACAGCAACCAAACTGTACCCACATACTGACTCACAATTAAAGTTCCAGTAATACCCTTCTGAAAATCTTGGGCCAATTTCATAGCACAGACATATTATCTCTGGAATTCAAAAACTTACATGGCTACAAGATCACAGGCATGCAACATCTCTTCTAATACTCTGTCCCTGCACCACATTCTATTTTGCCACTATACTTTTAGTAACAACAGCAGAAACAAAGATCCTCAGCAGTTACAGCTGAAAGAATAGTGTACCCTAATAAGTACTTCACAAGAACACTTTTATGCAATATCACCGCTCACAGCTGTACCCTTTCAGACAATTCAGCTGATTGCCATGGAGTCACTTAATACTTTTTAAAATTATTTTTCTCAGTAATCTCTCGCATGCCTCATTCAATTATACGTGAAAGAATATGAAGCAAGCAGATTATATCCCGAACAACCTGGGGCTGTGCCTTCCTGTATTTTACTACAGTATCCTAAAGATGACTGAAAATTACTGTCAGTGTAGAAGCAAATAAATATCACACATACCTAGGGAGGGAGGGCAAGATTTGCATTTAGGGCCATGGAAAATAAAACAAATATGGTATTACACAGAAGACAACCAGAAAACTCAACTCTGCCATCTCAAACTTTCACAGCATTACTAGCAACATTCCACAGTCTCTCTAGCATGTTGTCATGACTTTCCATATTCAGTGTAAGATCACTGCCTTCTGATCTGCCACTGAGACTCACAAGTAACAGCTTCTCATTTAAAAGTATCCTAAACTTCCCATCAAAAATGAGACACACCACACAGTTGGTGGGTCTAATGAAATATTTGCATCTAATTCATAGAGGAACTGTGTTGCAGCTGCTGGAGCCTTCTACCTCAGTTCTTCCAGACATTAAGGCTGACAGACATTACTACTGGCACGACACAGGTGAAAACGGAAATAGACACTCAAACATTCTCCTACGACTCCATTTTGTTGTTTGTTGCAACCCAGAATGGTACAGGACCTCTGTCTGTCCTTCCTCATGCTCCCCCACCTTCCCATGACATGCAGTCTTTTACCCAAATGTGTTTGCTACCATCCCAGCTGTGTGTCCCACTGAAGGGCAGCCCTGGTTAGCCGCCCTCAGCTCTGAACAGAAGGAGCTGGTGGAGCATGTGGTGCTTGCAGCTGGCAGAGCTTGGGCCAGCCATAGCTGCTGCCACGACGGGAAGGCTGAGAAGGCTGTGGCTGTGGCACATGTACCTGCAGCCCTGAGCTGGAGAGCATGAGCCAGCAGCACTGAGGATGAGAAGAAGGCAGGCCAAGCTCTGGCAGCTGACTGAGCAAGGGACTTCATCTCATTCCTTGTACTGGAGCCTATGCCAACCGTGCTAGGCTGTTAGCACAGCGAGAATGTGGGATGAGTCACCAATTTAGAACAAGAGGAACCTAACAACTCTAAAGGGCAATCCATTTACAGATGATAATAGAAAATCACTTTTATTTTTATACTCACCCTGCACAACTAGCCATGACTTGGTATGTGTCTTCCAGGAAGGATATTAAAGTTCATTTCATCAGCACTGCCAGTACTCAGCTGAAAATTTTCAATGCACCTTTCAAGCCTTCCCCACGTTTTATCTGATCCAGCCTAAATCAATTCACTCTTTTCCCTGTGATACCAGCAACATGCCTTCTCATGATATTAACCTCATCCAAAGGGACACATCTTTGCTCTCATGAGTTTTCTCTTCTTCTTCCCCTATTTATATAGCACAGCACTGAGCAATGCTACCAAGGAGATTTAGATATTTTCCCAGCAGGTGTATTTTAACAACCAAAAAATAAAACATACAAATAGTACTAACTAAGTAAATGTGAAACTAATGCATTTATGTTGTGCTTGAGAGGCAAGGATGAGCAGGGCAAGAGTGTTAGAGAGGGAACACAGTATTAGAACATGGAAACGGGAAGCCCTTTCAATAGCTCCCTACCAGCTGGGCTGCTGAATCTCTGAGGACTGCGTCATTAGCAAGAAAATCATATGTGAATTCAGGTATTTGTGAGAACTGCAAAAAGAAAAGTTTTGGATTTGGCTTCAGAAAGCACTAGGGAGAAACTGTTTCTAAGAAGCTTGCAGTAACTTCAGAAAGGGGAAAGCATTATTACAGCAACGTATCAGAATCAACTCAAACTGGAAATTTCCTGAGGTCAGAAAGATATTCCAGAAAGAATGTGACAGAAGCAGTAGGAAGGAGGCAGGCTGACAGGAAAAATCAGTCAGCATAACTTGGCTGAGAAGCACATGCTCCTCTAAACCCTAAATTTCTTCAGCACCTCAGTTCTTGTGGTCACCCTGCACTGTAAGCCATTCTTGTAGCTCCTACCAGCATGCAAGGACCCCAGCCTCTGGAGGGCGGTTCTTGTTGGTGGGCTCCTGCTTTAGTGGCTGCTGCACTTTATCCCACGGAGTCAACAGGCACAATTCCATCAGTAAGCCTATCTCCACGGAGCTACAATGGCAATGGGGCCAGGGAGCAGCAGTCCACCTTGTCCTGTCCCACCTTCCTTGCAATTCTCCATGCACCAGGCCACTTCCTCTGACCTACACTCACTCCCTTTCCTGACACTGCAAATGGAACCACTGTGCTAATCTCGCCCACTGTCCCCACTTTCACCAGTGTCCCCCACAGAGCCCTCCCACACCCTGGGCCACATAAACCCTGGCGTCTACCAAGTCCCTACATAAAAAGTGATTTTGCACTACGCTGACAGTATGTAACGCAGCCTCTGAAATCCTAGGCAACACACAGCATCTGCTTGATATTATCAGCATGTTGAGAACATGCTTCATAAGTAAATTTAAAATACTCATCATTCAAACAAGACTGGTTGGTCTTGTATGTGACAACAAATCAGCATGGAAAATTCAAACACATATGGAGATTCATTTCAAAATTGAAAGATCTTTTGAAAGGACTGCCTTTAAAGTATGGAGTTTTTGAAAAAAAAATCCTCTGTCAAAAAAAAAAAAAAACAAACTAAAAAATACCTATAAAATTATACCACTCCTTTTTGCCAAATCCAGAGATTCAGTCTTGGCATCATAACAAGAGATAACAGTTTCAGCTCTGCTCTGAAGTAGGAACTTCAAGGCTGCACAGTCTGGTGTTTCCAGATTTCTGTACATACACATTCACACATGGATGCACATGTATCTAGCAGAAGATGTAAGTTTTCTTCCTCAGTTCTTTCCTACTTTCAAAACTGCACAAGAAAAATTTGTACCCCATCTGACTAGAGGTTTCTGCCACCACTGCACTTTATAACTTGTTAGCAAGTGACCAAGAGAAAAGAACTATTATTTTCCTAAAGTGTGGGTAAAATGCTGAATTCCTCTTCCTTCAACAGTACCGTTTTCCTTTATTTTTAAAATACCCTGAGCAGCAAACGCTTTTCTGATACCTTTGCTTCCCACGTACTTAGTTTTAATTCTGCTACATTTTGTCCTGCAGAGCGAGCCCCTGTGTTTCAGCTCCCACGCCTTCCTCCTTCTAAAACAACATGTGTCACAGCACGGCACGGCCGGCAGTCTCCAGAGGTTGCCCCCATCCCCGCGGTCACACCCGGAGGGCTGCCACCATCCCCGCCACCATCTCGCCAAGGCGCAGCGGCACAGCCCGGGGCACGCACGAACGGGCACAGCTCTGAAATACAGCGGCACACGGGTTCCTCCGGGCGCGCTTCAGCTGTGTCTGGAGCGCTGCCGGGTGATGGCACTGAAGGGTCGGCGTGCCCCGTGCTCCCCGGGGCGGGGAGCGCCGGCGAGGGCAGAGCGCGGGGGCCGCCGCCAAGGACGGGGAGCAGGAGCCGCCGAGGGGCGGCGGGAGGGCTGAGGGCACAGCTTACCCCGTTGGCCGCGGCCATCTGAACCACGATCTCGATGGCCGTCCTGCTGAAGTACCTGCCGTCGCTGCCCACCACCATGGTGCAGCCCTGACGGTCGCGGAGGTCGACGGAGGAGAGGAGGCTCTGCACGAAGTTGGGCAGGTAGTTGCGCTGGCTCTCGAAGAGCGCCGTGGGCCGCCGCAGGCCCCCTCCGCCCGTCGGGCGCTGGTCCTCGTAGGGCGCGGTCTGCACGGTGAGCACGGGGATGGGGGTCCGCTCCATGGCGGCTGCCGCCCGCCTGTGGCTCCGCTGGGCAGCGGCGGCCCCGGCGCAGGCAGCCGAGCCGGCGGTGGGGAGCCCAGAGGCGTTCCCCGGGCGGGGCCGCGCTGGCTCGGCCCCCGGCGGCCCCCGGCCGGCGTTCGCAGGGGAGCCGGGGCGGGCACGGGGTGCGCACCGCCCCTTCCCCGCCCGACCCGGCGGGGGCCCCGCCGGCGCCTCACGGCCCGGCGAGGCGCCCGCGGCTCGCCAGCTCGCTGCCATCAGCATGAGGCGGTCCCGGCCAAAAATAACCCTGGAAAGCGAAGCCGAGAGCCGCGGGCTCCTGCCAGAGATGTAACTGGAGGCAGCGGGGAGCGGGCGAGCCAGCGCTGCACACTTGCTCGGGGGGATCACGGTCTGTCAGCGCCGGGCCCCTCCGCCCCGGTCAGCCCGGGCACGGCGGCTGCACCCACACGTAGGGGACAGTGCCGGCTGGGGTGGGGCGGGACAGTGCTACTGTCCCAGGTGAGGAAACGGGAAAGCCGGCAATTAAAGAACGAACGAAGAGATTTTTTTTTTCTTACTGTATTTCTCAAAAGCAAATAATTTACTACTTTTGTGTAGTAAGTAAACTTAAAGAGGGGCTTGCTTACTGACCGTGCTGGTTTCTCTCCAGGGTCACTGTCTGTAAAGCCAGCCGTGAAGTTGTCTTTGCCTGTGATAAACTAAGGTGTTTCATGCAGATGTGTGGTAAAGCTCATTTCATTGACGTGGGTTCCTTCTGCTTAAATTAAACGCAGAGGTGGTGGCACTAGCAACTGCAAAGATGCCTGGCATTTCCCAGTATAAAGGCTGTGTTTGTAGATGACAGCCTGTGACTGTCAAACATCAGCTGAAATTTTCCATCCAAATGCTCTTTTCACACTGGGCCCACACAGCATTTTTTTGCCAGGACAATTCTCTTGGTAGGGGAGTTGGGGAAAATAGTAATGTATTTATATTTATCTGACACCATAGTCATTTTTATGTCGTTCTTGTGCTTAGGAAATCCCTGGTGTAAATAGACCTACATCTGAGCAGGCAAAAATAGTTTTGTAAGGCATTTTTCTCATTTCTATGGAGGAGTCTGCTCCTACACCACTCAGAAGCCTGATGGAGTGTTATGGTTCAACATAGCAGCATGTTAGCTGCAATGGTAGCTGGTGGCCAGGCAAACATGGGTGAAATGGTTTTGTCTTCTACTGAGGCTAAGAGTTCATTCAGTAATTCATTCAGTAGTTCGTTAAGAGTCAGTGAGAGTCACCTGCTGAATGGTAACCAGAGGAACTGAGTCATGGTTTTGAGCCCTATTTCTGCAGGCTTTTTAGTGGTTCATAGCAGATGAAGTGTGACAGTTTAAGATACAATTTTCTACACATACATTTCTTTGGCAGGGACAACTGCCATCACAGTAAAATACAGTAAAACATGCTATGGTAGGCAAAGCCCAGCAGTTTAGTTTAAACAAAATAATCCATATAAGCAGATACAAGAATTCTGGGCCTGTTGGCAGAATACCTTTATAGGGGGCCATGTACTGCAGCAGAGGGCCAGAGCACATACAGGAGAACAGTAATCTCTTTTGTTAGACCTCCTAGCCTGTAGTCATGACTGTGGCTTCCTATACTGATTCAGAATGCATTTTAAACAGTAAAAGGGAAAAATACGCCTGTGGAAATGCCAGTTCTCTTATCCCTAATACAAACAAAGCATAATTTAAATGAGGTAGCTGTATCTTAAATAATTTTGGGCACTGACAGCAGTGAAACCACTACATTAGTGTGCATTAGTGAGAGCTGAAATAAAATCAGGGTAACTGCTATCTACCAGACCAAGTACCCAACAAGAAAAGAGCGAAAAAAGATAGAAAGTGTTAGAAAGAACAGATAAGATCCAAATAAAGGAAAACACATGACTGAAGTAAGAAGAAATGTGATAGTCTTTGGAATAAAGAATTGACTGCACTTTTCATGTGGATGGAGAAAATGTGTTGAACATTTGGAAAAAAATATATAAATTTGAGTCCATTTTAAAAGCTCTGCAAACACTGACATTCTCAGAACGTATATTTTGAGGGACAATCAATGACTATTTTCCAGAATTCCTTGTCTCCACCCATGTAATGTAGGCACAGTAATGAAAAAGTGTGTTTTAAAGTCTTTTCAAGCATTGCCTTGACAAAGACACTAGCAGAAGTGTAATGGGTTGTACTGAGAACTGTAAATTTTTTAGTTCAAGCTCTGCTTTAGGTAAGTCAATCCAAAAGTTTATGTAACACCTCTTTCATTGTGATTATTGTAATACTTTGCAGAACTGTGTAATAAACTTATGTTATTTCAGGGGACCTCAGGTTGTGTTTTAAAAAATAAAATACCAGGATTTGCTCCACAGGAGCAGTGCGAAGTATGAGGAAGTTAATGTAGGGAGCCTGAACATTTTAGTACAAAAGCTGAAGAAAAGGAACACTTTCTTACTATTTCTAGTTCAGTTCTTCAGTTTTCCAGCAACCAGATTAGCATTATGTTGATGCATTTATCAGTGGGTAAGTGCTTCAATTTCTGTTTTATAGCAAAGCAAATCCCATAAGCAGTCCTGTTGTCAGCAGATGTCATTGAGAAGTGGAGGTATCTGTAAATGGCCAATATGGCAGTGCATTAACTGATTACTGCTGTGTATCTTCAACAAATTAATAATTATCAATTTGGGATATTAAAAGTCTGGAATGTCCTCTTGGGAAACAACAGCTCAATGTATTCTTAGTATTACTAAACTGTGTTGTGAGTTTTTTAAAGGTTGTTAAAATAAAAACCAGCTTAATGGAGTGACAGAATACATGTTAAATTTGTTCTGTTTCCAACTAAAACAATGAGCTTTCTGAATGCCAATTTTAGAAACTTGGTTTGATATGTGTGTAATCTAGTCAGGAATGTTTTCAGCCCCTGCTTGGGTTCTTATTTGATTCTTAAAGCTTTTTAATTCCTGAGTCTTAAAATGTTTACCATCACTCATTTGTCTTATGACAACATGGCAGTGTTAATTACTTTAAAAGCTATATTTTTGTGTTTGACAATCTACTTTTTACCACCATTTTACTGGTGTCTTTGTCCTTTTACTTAGGTCCAGTTTTCTCATGCACTGAGCTGGGAATTGGGTTGTTGCCTGTGTGGACTTGAAGGAAAGAAGTCTGTCCCAGTGCAGCAGAAGCCCTTTATAGCCACACAATTACTTGTAATTCAGTTGACCTGGTGACCTGAAGTGTCCCCTCTGCAAGATGGCAGAGAATACTAATGGATTTTCTTGAAGGTAGATTATAGAAGCCCAGCCCAGTTCTGATTTGATTTCAATGTACAGGAAATTGCTGTGGACATGACACTTCCTTTCTGTGGAGGAAAAATATTTTGTATCTGCTTGCAAATGTTGCAGGGGAGTTGAACCAGTGCTATTAACTAAGCAAGTTTTGACTTAAAGCTCACAGCTCATCACTAGTATAATACCTGAGTTTTAGATGGAAACATATTTTTACAGTTGTTTCATGCAATATTCGTTGCAGATAGAAATGTGGATACTCAAAATTAATTCAGCCATTCCCCAAGGTGCTGTGTTTTGAAATTCAAATTCTTATCCTGCCACTGAGCTGGATACTCCAGTTCCTCTTATAGTGCAGTTACCATATGAAAAATGGCATGCACTTACTGTAAGTTGTTAACCTGAGCTATTGAAATAAAAAATAAAAAATAAAATGTCAGTTTATTTAAACCACTCCAAAATTGCAATTCAATGAATATGTTGTTTTGCTAATAAAAGCAAAATCACTTTTAAGCTCCAGTGCTTCCAAATGAGGCATTTTCTATTTTTTTTTCTTAAACTTGCAATGATTTTGTTTCAAAATGTAAATTACTTAGGAGTTAAAAGAAATTAAAAGAGAAAATAAAATTGAAAAAATGATGGACATTTTCACTGACTATAGCTGTCTTGTCTTTCAGTTCACAAATTGAAGTTTTTCTATGCAAGCATTTCTATTAGAAAAGTCAGAGAAAATGTATTTTATATCCTTATAGGAAAGTTACTTCCCTTGTTGCAGAGTTTTATTGAGAAATAGTATTTATGATTTCATGGATACCCATCGAGTTACTTCCTGGAAATTTTACTTAATCCCCAGAAAGGCTACATTTCACTACAGCTGCAAGTCTGTAATTACTGTGAAGCCTGGTGATTGTTTTAAGGAATATTTTCACACAAACTTACATGCAAATTGATTTACAAAGCCCAAACAGGAAAAATTCTTGAAAACATACTTCTCGTAATTGATAACTGATTTACTGCTATGCCAGCAACTTATGATGTTGTGTAAGTCAGGTCTGACTTATAAAATTGCCTGTTACTATCCATCTAATCAGGAGAAACAGGAAGAAAGAAAAGGATCAAGAAAAGGAACCAGAATCATCAATCATTCACCTAAACAGAGAAGGCAATTCTTACAAAAGAAACATCCTCCAAAATGTCCAAAGGATGTAGAAAGTTTATTCAAATAGTTTTGCCCACTCTCAGGTGAGTCATACTCTCTAACTGAAAGTAGGTTAGTTAATCTTACTTCATGAAAAATTAAGTGTGCAGTCACCATAATCTTGCTAGATTGTGTTATAGAGATAGATATGTTCTGTTTAACAAGCTGTTTGTACTGCCAAGTAAGCACTGTGTTGTCAAGGCCTGATTTAGCAGGAACTTATTTCAGATACACTGTGAAAGCCTTACACTTCCATTTATGGTTATTTACCAATTATGTCACCAGTTAAGAGTGGAAAATTTATTCATATGGTTGTCATTCCAGCACATGGTATACAAAGAACAAAATGCAACTTCCAAACCATTCCTACTGCTGCAGACCTGCAGATTCCCAGTCTGATTTTCAGAGGTGCAAGAAATAGCTACTGCCATGGCATCCAATGAGACTGACGTACGACAAGGCCCTCCAGGCTGTAATGCTCAGGTGACATCATGTTCTATAATGTTCTACATCTTTAAGATACTGCCAACCAAATGGCCTCTTTCACATCATCACCCACTTCTGCACTGTGGATTCCTGGCAAGCAAATTACTTCAGGGTCTGAAGTCCCCTCCTTCCAAGCAATCATGTACTCTGTGTATCTCCATCCTTCTCAGTGGTGGAATTACTGAGTAAAATGAAAGCCTCAGCTGGGACGCAATGGTTTGATGCTGGGAGCTAGGCAATGATAACACAAAATGCATTCTCAAATTTATCCTGCCTATCTGTCTCCTAGCCCAGGGATGCTAGGTAGAAGGGTGCAGAAATACTGCTGGTTTTCTTGCTATACTAACTATGAAAGAAAGATTGAAATTACAGTAGAGATCTATTTTTCATCCATTTTAAAAGCTATGATTTTTAACATTAAGTCAAAGCATATGAGTTTAAAAACAAAGGGAAAGAAATGTTCCTACAACACATCTTCACCAATGTATCTGAAGGAAGATAAACAGTCAGCATAATGATTGCCTTATAAATGTGGGCCTTCTACAACAATAAAGCAAAGTTATAAAAGCAAAATAACATCACTGTTCTGAGTGGTAGCATCTCTGGAAAGAGCTCAAAGCTTAAACTTCTCAGGAACACAAACACAGAAACACAGAAAAAAAAATAAAATGAAGAGTAAAGCAGTATAGAAAAACAGCTCCTTCAAATCGAGGAGGATTTTAATAGCAGATTTATTTCTGAGTTTTTGGGAAAGACACGATATGCTTAAGTCTCAGTTCAACAAACAAATTCACTGGCCTTTTAGAAAGCACTTTGAGACATAAGGATTAAAAAGCCCTGTTTTAAGGAAAAGTTCCAGCTAGAATTCCAGTGATTCTTTAATTAAGTGTCAACATCATGGTATTGATCACTTTGCATAGTTGCTTAATGGTTTGCTTTGGGGCTTTTTTTGCACCTACTGAGAAATAGTTAACTTCACCATGTCAGCTATGTCTGTCTCTGCTATTTAAGGGAATACTATTGGACAAAGCACTTGAGATTTTTCTCTTTTTAAGAATTCTTCTCGTGTCAAGGATCAAGCAATTTTTCAGTATCCGTAGTCTAAATTCTACCTGAAAATTTTATTTTGTCAGGGAACTTGCTTTATCTTCTGACAATAGCTGATGAAAGGAAGAAAATTTCTCACGTTAACATGCCATGTCTGCTAAACAACCCTTCTACATCCAAGTGACTCTGATTGTTCCTTCTGTAAGATTAGACAGACATAAGAACAGTTCTTTAAAATTATAAAAACAGTTCAGAGGAAACCTTTGACTAAGGTCCAGGGAAAAATTATAGAAAACGAGTCAAAGGTGTAATTTCAGGATACCTCAAGAGATTTGGAGCCAAGTCCTGGCCAGAACCTGGAGTGACTGCAGGTGCCACCCTTAGGCATGGAAAGTGGTGGAGCAGCGCCTCCTTCCGTGGGCATATATGCTCTGCCAGCCTCTGTGGAGTTCTGTCCACAGCCAAAGTCTGATTTATTTTTCTCTTTTGTGACCTACCAAACCTTCTGGCTCATCTCTGAAGAGTTCGCTCTCACTTCTCATGACCTGCAAGCCAGGAAGGGTGCTTAGTTAGGGATATCCATTATTGTGTACACCTTTGGAAAATTGTTGTCAGACGAACTAGACAAACTTTTCTGTTTTGCTGCATCTTCCATTCTTGGTTTTGCCTGACCTTTCATCTGGTTCTGCAGCCTACCACTGCAGAAATAAACCTGTCATTGAACTCCTTTGACCAAGTCTGTCTTAAAAAAGACCACAATGCTTTTAGACAAGCAACATGGCTGATTTAGTTACTCTGGAATTACCAGTTCTTTTTCCCAGGATGCTCCTCTTGCACAGAGTGAAGAGCTATTTCTACCTATCTGTTTAACTAAGGGTGCAGGTTTGACTTGCTCTTGTTGAACTTTGCCTGTCAGGTTTTACTTTGGATCAGATTATGTCAATGATGTCAGTTCCCATCCAGTCACTTTCATGGCTAAATAATTAATCAGGAACACTCTCCCTCCTGTAGCATCAGGAATACCTGGGGGGTGGAGGAAGGTTAGAAAAAAAATCACTACCAGACCAAAAATACGTAATGAACTTTGCACTCTTGACTGCTCTTTTTGAAGACCATGATTAAAGTTATCACTCTTCCTATGGTGGTGGTGCAGGAAAGCTAAAACTTACCTTCTCAGACCCTTTTGATATCGTAATTCAGTCAGCAAAGGCTTCCATCAAAACCATGAAGTCAGTATTCCCTTACTTTTAGAAGAAAGAGGAAAGAATTTGCAGGCGGAAAAAATCCCACTCTGATTTTAGACTGAACCATCTAGGGATAGTTCAGTCTAAAGGGATACAGATTTTTATTTTCCATAAACTCTCTCCTTTGTTACCTAGAAGAAAAAGCATTAAACCAAAATCAGATAAGCGCTTCTTAGGAAACTGCATCTGCGTAGTTAAACAGCTGACAAAGTTGCTGAAACAAATGTTACCACTAGATGACACCAAATACTCGATAATGTGAACATTTTCCTACCTGCGAGTGGGCTACCTAGAAGACAAAAACAAAGACATGGAGCAGCTGGGATAAATCGTCTTTTGGAACAAATTCGTTTTCCCCAGGAAACAATGGCAGAGTTCTTCACCGAGTAAAATTTGCTTACTTATTGGATAGTAATGTCTTTTAGCTCAAGTAATATGCTGCTTTACAGTCTTCGAGTTGTCCTCTGACATACGACTTTCTGTTATTCCTGTTTGCAAACCAGAACTCCAGGAACTGTGTCAGTTTTCATTTTTACTCACCTTCCTCCAATTCCTCCAAGGCAGATGCTGATCCCACAGGCATGTTTTCAGAAACAAATAGCAGAACATTTACAAAGAAGCAAATGAAAACACTGATTTTAGAAGTTTTGTCTATTCTGGCTTTGACTGATAAGCAAACTGATCTAGTTGAAGATGTCCCTGCTCAGTGCAGGGGGTGGACTAGATGATCTTTAAAGGTCCCATCTGAACCAAACTATTTCATGCTTCTGTGATTCTATGGCTATGATTGAGACCTCCTGGAAAGTACAGCTTAAATATCATAGGAATGTCAAGCCTTTGCTCAGGTAGCTCCAAGTACATTGATGGCAGCCGTATCAGTTTACAACAACCAGGCCCTTTCATCTTGTTATAACATTAGAATGGCATTATCTTGCTATGTGTTGTTAGCAGGTAATTGTAGCATATATGTAGGGGTTTTTAATAAACTTTCTCCGTAAGATGAGGTTCAACGCTGTGATTCTGAACAACCTCTTGTGAATTAAAACAAAATTCTGCACTGGTCAAGACAGAGAAATGTAGCCTTGTCTGTTGTATTTAAGTGAAATTATAAAAAATACCGATTTTAGCATTTTAAGATCATTACTAGCTGCTCATTCCGACAAAAAAAAAAAAAAACAAACTTGAGCATTTCAAGAACAGCACAGGGAAAGCAATAAAGAAACCAAATAACAAATTAGCTGTGTTTGTAGATTGTAATTATTAAACTGAAATGATGAAATAAATTTGAATCCTATTAGGAGAGCAACGTGAAATTAGTAGGCATTTCAGTTTAGCTGAGTGAGGACAGTAAGATCACTGGAACTCTCCATCACGCTCAAAGATTGGAAGCACTACAAGTAAAGCCACACTTTAGACCAATATTTTAAAGTAAATGCAAGTTACAAACATTTTACTCATTTCTTAATGGGCAGTACACATCCTAGACTGCTTGACACTTGATCTGTTACAGCCGCATCCTTTTCTGAACATTTCTGTGGATGTTGTTTTGCGGGACTGAGGCCAAGGTGCACTGGAGCCCGAATGCCTTGAGCAGGTGTCTCTGTGAAGCTGCTGGCCATAGCCAGACTTGAATTTCCTCTTTGTTCCCTTTGCCTGCATGTACACAGCTGGAAGGGCAAAGGACTATGTGTGAGCCATCGCGATGGGATTGCAGTCTTGTCATCCTGCAGGATGCCACTGCCAGTAACAGGCCACAAGCTTTGTGCTGAGTTGTGCAGCACCTCAGGGCTGAAGTTCGCCACACCTGGTCTGCCCAATGTTTTCCTGACCTGCCTGAAGGTCTGACTTCTTTAATTTTTTTGACAGCATTCTCTAACTAGCCAAGTGTAAATTGCTAATTTGTTTTACTTTTTTTTTGTCCTTGGATGTTACAACCGTACTTTTACATCTAGTAGTAACAAGCTGCCATTCTGCATAGGATGAGATATTCATGGCTTGAATGTAATAATGCAGCATACGGAAACATGACTGATACAGTATCAGTGGCCTTGAGAAGTGGAGATTCTAGGATTCCAGTATCTCTAGGATTCTGGACTAGGATTTGTTGTAGATGAGTACAGGCATAAGGGGTGATAAGAAATGTACCACAGGCCTAGCACTGGAATCCCACTGCTAGAAACAATTCACCTACAATCACTTAAAACCATGCAGACCTGGACCTGTATGAAGTGAATATATTGTATATGTAATTTTTATAACAAATTTGGATGCAATGTGAAGCTGTATAGCAATGCAGGATGAGCAAAGCATGGTTGCAAACACAAAAAGAGCTCATGTAGAGAGAGGGAGGAGTAAGAAACAATGGAAACTGTAAGGGCCAATGTACCTGGTAGCAGAGGAAATGCCCCACAAGGAGAGGCAGATAGCGTTGGTGTGAGCTCTGCAGGGCAGGTGGGCTGATGACAGCAGTAGAGAAAGGGTGGCTCATGAGAACAGCAGGTGGCTGGGACCCCAACCCTATCCATCCTGTCCCCTCTGGTCACATCCTGCCTACAGGAGTTGGGAAGGAACAGGGACAACCACCTGCACCAGCAGGTACAAGGTCATACATGTGGATTAAGAAGTAATGATCTAGTAAAATACTACCAAATTCAGAACTGTCTACATTTTAAAGGGCATAATAAATTAAACCATGATCATCCATTCATCTTCCTGGGTAATTCCTGAAGATTAAACCAAACAAGTGATATAAACAAATGGCACAGGAGTGCAAGGATATAGTTTTTGTTAGTTTCCAGTTTAATGGAGCACATAAAAACACATGGAAAGTAGAATACTGTGGGGGAAAATGCTGCTCTGTAAAGTTTGTTTCTGCAGATGTTTGATATTCATGAAGGCACATGAGTAAACAAATCATTGCACTTTGCCTCTAGGACAAAAACTCCTCAGCCTGTGCTAGGGAACAAAATGTGTGGGGTTTGTTGACAGGATCACTTCCTGCCTAGAGCTTTGTGTCTTTTGGTGGAGGGACTGAAGCAGTATTAGTGGGAGCAATCTGGCTGGGAGTCAAGCCCAGCTCTAGATGGCCATCATTTCTTCAGAGACGGTGTGGCTGTGCCCCTGCTGGGACCTGCACAAGAAAAACGGCTAATGCTTGTCCTCACCAGATCCCTCCTCACCCAGCCTGAGCATCCCCTGCCTGCCCCACCATCCACACCACAACCTCAAGACAGGGCTGAGCGGTGTCTGCTTGTCCCTTTCACCCTCCACAACCTCACTTCACCCCAATTCCAGTTTCTTGGAGAAAGCCATACTTGACATACATCCCAGGAACACAAATATTACAGCAATTTCATAGCTTTTACAGAGCTGTCATTATCTTTCCTCCTCTTTTTGTTCTGGCATGATGCAAAGACAAGAGATGGCACCCCAGGTTGTGCATGTAAGAACAGACCAGAAAAAAAAAAAGTTGGTTAAATAAATATACAAGAAATGTAACCAGTGGTCTTTTTGGGAGACAAAGACCAAGTCCTTGGCACGTTTCCAGTCTCATTATGTGTGAACAGAATAGAGGACAAAGCACTGGGGCATCCTGACAGCAAGAGAAGTACAAACTCCCACCCTGCTCAGGAGCTGCTTAGTCTCCATCCCAGGAGATGCCTTGAAATATGTAGGCAGTTTACAGAAGACAAGCAGAGACAAAGATGTGCAAACTGACTAGAGCTTCTCTGACACCAGCATCGCAAGCAGCGCACGGAAAAGTCCTAGCAAGAAAGGGTAAGTAGTATCAACATGAGCTATACAGAATGCAGAGCATATACTCCAGCTGCGGAGATGCCCCTCTACAAGAACAAAAAACCTCCAGTGTACTGACAGTCATAATGGAAATTTTACAGTGTGATGGAGTGTGTGGTGGGTGAGCAAAAAAAAAAAAAAAAAACAAAAAAACATCTAAAATAAGACTGCAAGCTCTCCATGGCTTTTTCCCTTATGACTTGCAGTTGAAGCTCTTACTAGGTCTCTGACTTTTTCTGAAATTGAAAGGTAGTAACACTTCAGAGATTAATCACTCTAAAGAGAACAGAGTTCTTCCATTACATGAGGCATTTATAAGAGGTATGTTGATCAATTTTCCTGTGACAAATGGAAGCAAAAGCAGCAAAAATATAAATTATCCACAAATTAAAATTTATGTGATCGTACTACTTAATGAGTAACAGTGATGGCAGTAATTTGACAAATTTTCATGCAGGACTGTGTCATTTCTGCAGTTCAAAACAGTGTGAGAACATATCCTAGTTTTAAAAATTAAGAGATCTGATTGCTAAAGGGAACAGTCATAGTATCACTAAGCAATATCAATTCACTCAAATGCCACCAATGTTCACTAAACAGAAAGCATCATTGTGCAAGCAGATTGTTCTCTCTTTATACTTTGCTTTGGAGAAAAAATTAGGTCCTGAAAACTACCTCAAGCTACCTGGAGCTACTTCCAAGGTGAGGAATGAATGTCTGCTGATGTATCTACTAGGAGATTAAAGAGTTCTATCTGAGCTAAGATACATGACTTAAATATTTTAATCAATTGAGACACCAGTACCTGGCAGTGCAAGGTTAATAAATGTCTCCATCCTCAGCTCTTTTGGAAACAGATTTCAAACTCGCATATTCCAGTAGAAGCAAAGTGAAAAAATTTAAGACTGCCAATACTGGCTGAGGGAGAGACTGAAGGAATGGCCCTCATTCTTTTCTTTCTAATGTTAGGTGTGTGACAAGTAACACAGTCCTAGTACTGAAAACAAGCTTCTTCTTATGCAGATACATCACCCAGCATCCACAGCAAGCACTGTAGCTGAAGTCCATCCTTCAGAATTGCATGTCCTAGAATTTAGTTTGTAAACATTTTCAATTCTACATTGTCTTCTTGCATTGACTCATTTTGCTTTCACACAACTGTAGTCAAAATATCCCTGTAAAGCTAAGAGGTAAACAAAATACTGGAGAAAGTAGAGGGCAGGAAGTTCAACTCTGAACTGTAATGAGTAGAGAGGTAAGAGCTTGAGACTAGGTTTTCAAAGCAGTGTCACAGAACCCCATAATAAATCATGCAGAGCAGCCTAAACACAGTGGAAATGTGCAGTCCCCAGTTCCCCAAATCCTGAACTCGCAGGATCATGGCCTAGAAGATCGAAGCGTTCAAATACATCTTTCAAACTGCTGACTATGTGACCAAACACTGCATTCATAGCTTTTGTGTAGACAGCATTTACTCCATGTGATCTTGTGCCTCTGCTACCTGTGTATTTTTACTTTCATTATGCAACAGGTTTAGCAGTACCTGGGATGAGTGCATACATTCAAAAATCACAAAGCAAGTGGAAAGAGATGGAAGACAGTTTAATAGTAAACACCAGACATTTTGTACTGTGGCACTAATCACTATTGCTTCATTCCCAGTGGAAGAGTTAGCAAGAGAATGCACTATGCTTCAAACATGTTTCCCATATCCCCACAGTAACACTTCATGTAGAATATAACAGCCTTTTGCCATCTGCATTTCAGCACAGTTACACGATATTGCTGACATAGGTTCAGCCAAATCCAAAACAGAACTGTGTTTGATTCTAGACCATAAGAGCTAATTTAAACAGTTGATCAGCTGGAATTCTTGGGAAGACTTCAGGGTTTAACAGTTGCATAAACTGCAAGAGGATAGAGAAACTACTACAGTCTTATGTCATTCAGTCTTTTCTGTTATAAAACTGTTGCAGGATTAAAACTGACATTTAATCTTTTTTATTAAAAGATTATAAAATTATATTATAAATTGAGTTTATAAACTCAGAAAATTTAGTTTTCTGTCAACTGTTTCCTTGTTCTTCTCTCACAGTGGCTATGAACACTTCTTTGATGATCTCTTTATCCAAGTTCCTGCCTGTAAAGAGAAGTAAAATATCTAACTGTATTTTACAGTGCATTACAAAAAACCACATACAAGCAGTTTCTTCTAACCTAAGAAAATATTTATTAAAGCAATCAGTGAGAATAGTAGTATTGAAATTAAGGCAGCAACAGACTTCAAGCCGCACAAGATAAGGGAAAGGGGGAAAAGTGGGTTATTTTTGGTAATAAAACACTTTGCACAGCAAACAAATAAACAGAAAGTTGAAACATAGAACCTCACTTCAAGCTTTTCAGAAACAGAACTGATTTAAAAACCTTCCTTATAGTTACTAAATATTTGATCAAATATTCAAACTATTCCCATCACCCAATTTATAATCAGATTTTAAAAATAACATTAAATATGCCAACATAATTTAAGAAAGCTTAGTATTTTATTGATTTGATTTTAATGGTACAAACAAGGACAGTAGACTCCTCTCAGCTGCAATTTTGAACCTCAGGAGGTTTTGATGGATAAACCTTTGAGAAAGGGTTATGCTGAACATGCTCACTGCACTTACTCTGCCCACTTTAGTCTGATTGCTTTTCACTGGTCAAGTCAGAGGACTATCTGTGAAAAAAACAGCTTCAACTCAAACAAGGAGATGTGTAATTTTCCCTTACCAATTAGGACCAGCCTGTTTGTTCTCTTTTCATCTTCTTTCCAGGCTACTGAAGTCTCTTCTAGGTCATAGAGCTCATGGACACCTTGGACTATCACTTGATGAGATTTGCCTTGAATAGATACCAGTCCCTTATCAGAAAAATAACTGTTAGGGTATATAAACAAAACTTTAAAGTATGTAAGAAGGGAAACAAAACTTTTAATTTAGTTCAAGAGGGAACAGTATTTCTGGCAACTATGCACTTGTTAGTCAATCAACATATCATATGTCTACTTGTAACATCCACTTTCACATCTCCTTATTTTGTTAAAGGCTAAGAACTACACTCTACCAATTACACTTTGCCTTCTGTTCCTCCCTTATCAGTACCTAGCCTGCTCAAGCAAAAATTAAATGTCATCATCTTCTATGCCTCTTTGAATACATATATGCAGTTTGACATGGGAGTCCATGAAAGCCTGTCTGCCAATGAAATGATGCAAAATGAACAAAAATGTCTGATTTCAGATTAGTCCAATTAAGCTCTTATGCTCAGTATATTTACTTTTCTGAAAGAGAATCTCTGAATACTGGAGAAAAAATAAACATTTGTGAAATACAACAACTAGCAACAGAAGGGATTACAGTCAGCATGAGTCCATTAACCCACATATCAAAAGCTCTATTAAAACTAACAGTTTTCATCACTTCACAGTACAATGTTCTAAAATACTTTTGCGCAACACCTTCTGCAAAACATGTCTTATACTTTCTGACAATTCCTCCCAGAATTTGCCCTAAAACAGGACACTTCCCTAAAGAAAGAAAGAATTAAAAATATTTCATAAAATAGGTCTCCATTTGACCTATTAGTTGGAATTCTGACTATTACTGCCAAAAGGGATATGACTGCAGAAAAAAATACAAATATAAAAGCAACAAACTTTGGAACCTGTTCTGTAAGCTGCTTGGCGTTCATTTGCTTTGGTGTATTTGTCTGTGACTGAAGCACAACACAAATCTTATCATAGGCCTCACAGCTCATAAAGGAGTAGTTTGACTCCAATGCTCAATACACCAAAAAACGCACTTGTGCATGGCATTACTGCTTTTCAGGTATCTTCAGATACATCAGTGGCTACTCTCTTATTTGTCAGGAAGGGGTAGACAAGGATACTCTAATTTTGTTGCTGAAAAAGCAAGAAAACATTTTCCTTCCAATAAAACTGAAATAATTATGTTGCTATCTAAAGATGGTCAAGTGTTCTCAGGAAATGAGAGCTTTACTTTCTTGCTTCTTACAGCATGCTAAACGACTGACTGGATCCCCTTTTTTTTCATTATTTACTCAGCTGCATGATATAATGTAAATGAAAATAGACCCTGAATCATCACCTCTACTCTCCAAACCAGGCAACTGAAAAACATATGAAGTACCCATGAAGATGAATACTTATGAGCTGTATCTTTAAAACTACTGCCTGACAATAATGTAAAAAGTTAATTGTAGACCACAATTACTACTGCATTCCTGTGTTATGCCAAACTGAATTTCTGCATATCATGGCAACAATTTTAAGTGCATCTAGCAACCTACAGGATCCAATCTATATTATCTCAGCCCTAGATATGTGAGATGGATGGTATCTTTCAAAGCAATGGAGGTGGAAAATGAAAAGTGATTTACATATGGCTTGATTTTTAACCCTCCCACTGAATGTTTGGGAACTGTACATCTGCCCTCCCCATTGAAAACAAGTAGGATCAATGTTTGCTCCTCTGCCATCTGTCTTTCTGAGTTGTTCATGGAACAACTTGCTACTCGCCATTTCATCTGCTCTGCTACAGTGATCCAGCAGCACCTTTGAGGTCCGTAACTCACAGCACATTGCAGTTTTTTAGGTGTAAAGATGAAAAGCACAAAACAAAGAAGCTGGTAATTTCTGACTAACCTTCAGTCTTATAACATCCATGGTGCACCCAGTCTTATCTTTCACATTCTTCTCCCATAGAAGATTCTATAAAAAGAAAAAGTTGTTTCCAATAAACAAAGTGGCATGGGATTAGCTTCTATTAAAAAACCACAATGATTTTTTGAGTTGATGGTGATATATTACTTACCTGAATAAAGAGATTTAAGTTTTCTTCTTTTATATTTCCTGGAACTTCAAATGTTACTGTAATTATAGCCTGCAAATGGGAAGATACACTTATTATTACCACACTGAATAAACATCCCCTTACAGTAATTTCAAAAAATGTTCTTTTTAAGTTGGCCTCATAGAAAGGCAAGTATATGACAGTATCAATTTTTTTTTTTAAAAATCTCTATTTCTCTTCTGCTATAATTTGCTAAATGAAGCTCTACTTTTTGCTTCTGTTTGGGTGTGCACTTATAGGGCATACACAATGCTTTGAACAGCTTAATATCATTAGCTACTACCATGCTATTCTTTGCGGTAGAGACTATCATGATCAAGCTTTCAAATATGGTTAAGAATGCTGTTTTTTTGCATATGATCCACAACAATTCTATCAGACCAAAAATAATCAACATAGTTTTCATAAAAGGCAACCTGTACTTGCTTTTTAAGAAAGGATATTTATTAACAGACTATATAGGAATAGATTCAGAAAATAAAGATGTATGAAGTTAAGTTTTGTTCCAAAGCAACTACCAGCTATTTAAAGAGGAAATAATACGTATTATTTTTGTCACTGTAACTGCTCAATGGTATGGAAGAACAGAGAGAGAATTACTTCCTGTCATGTTTTCAAATGACTACCTTCAGATGACTAGTCTAACTTATGGAATAAAATTAAAGCAACAAGCAGCAAATGTTTGTTTAATGACCAAGTAAACTTATCGAAACAACCAAGAGCTAACACTCTTGAGCAGCCTCAAAACACAGCAGACCAAAGTTCACTGTGCTCCAAGCACAGTGCAGTTTGTTTTTGTTGACCTTCAACATGAAGATAATAAGCATACTTTGTCATACAACAAGAACATGCAGCCTACTGTGAGAAGTGTTCTGCCCTCATTTTGGTCTCAAATGTCTCAATTATCATCTTAAATACGTGGGTGTTAAACTAAACAGAGATACAAACAATGAATTCTGTCTAATGACTCCACACTACAAAACTAACAGTAATCTCCTTAATAATACAAAGATACTATAACTCATAACATTTAGAAGGCTTCTACTCAACATTTCTAGCTACTTTAGGGATCAATTAAGATTCTATAACTGAGCATAGTTAAGATTTTTTGATTAAATGAAAACTATCAACATTGTCTTTGTAATTATAATTAAGCACAAATTGGTTTTATATTTAAATTTCAGTTCCAAAATTAAATTAAAATTGCTTTTTCCTGTTCTCAAGACTAGCAACTTCACAGTTAAAATATTCAGTTCAAAAAGAAAAACACAGGCATTTTATGTATCATATTTTAATTTGAAAATTAAATTTAATCATAGAAACTTTCCAAAGAAAGCTCACTTTTCTAAGACACCTTAAGAAATAGAAATTTTTACTCTTTTGCAGCCACTGAGGGAACTTGTGGACTATAAGTGAACCCAGCTAGAGATAACCCAAGGAGGACTGTGACCCACAGTTCAACCCGAGAGATTTTGTTTTGGACAGAAAACCTGCAGGACAGACTGGCTACAAATTTAGGACTTGTATCTGCACATACCTAAAAAAACAACCAAAAAAAACCAAAAAACCAAACCAAAACAAACAAACAAAAAAAAAAGTTCTATTTGGTTCACTAATACTCCCCATGTGAATCAACAAAGGACATGACTGACTGGAGCACTGGAAGCTTATAAGCTATTTTTGAAAATGAAACTTAATATAGCCATTTAGAATCTATCTACAACAAAGCACATTCCTTTTCTGTAATCTAGGTAATCGTCCAAATACCTTAGAACACATTACTCCCTAACTGAAACGTTTTGAAACATTAACAAAATTAATGTGCAATATTGAACAGCCCTGTTGGAAAAACATCAAAGCAGTATTTTTGGTAATTTGGTAGTTACCTTATCTAGATGTGCATGTGTTGTCTTTACATGCTCAAGCTTTTTCTGCAAACTGAAAATAAGTAAAGTTAAATGTCACATTTGAGTAGGATGGATGAAATGTCATTATTTCAAAATTTTTAAAATTCCAGTATTGCAGAGCAAAACTGAAATATCAAAGATAAGACTATATATTCAGAATAAACTTCAACAGTTAATTCAGTTTTAATCTCAATATAAAATGTTTAACTATATTTGTTTGATACAGTTAATTGTTTGTGTTAGAAAATTAAGGGTTTTAAAACATAAAGGCAATTATAGTGCTGATTTGTAGTATTTTCAGCATTAAAAACACAACACCCTTGATACTCTTTTGTGCAAAAAAGGGAAACTACATCATTAAAGCAAGCAAGAAAAAACAAACTCTAGAATTTATCAAGTTAATAGATGTTGCTTTTTTAAAAAAACTTTACTTGAAAATCAAGAAGAAAAGAACATACAAAAGCTGTTGCTTGAGAGAATGAAATCTGTAACATGAATTGAAATATTATATACCAGCTTCCACTTCTCAGGTGTACAGCTCACTTCTACTACGCAGTGTGCCTGCAAACTTAAAACAGATATACTCTCTACTCAATAAAGGAACTTGGGGACTTCTTTTGTAAATTAATATTTAGAATCTTATTACATCCTTTTGTGTGTACAACACAAAATTGTACTGCAGCTTTAGATTTCACATCCACATCTGTCTTCTGTATTGTTTCTGTTTTCTCTCTATATTGTGAATAACACAAAGAAGAAATTCTGTAGCACAAGTTACTGTGATGCTCTCTGCTGCTTCAGAGGCATTGCCCATAAAAATCCCTCCTCCTAATTTGATGACTGTAAAATTTTTAGAAGCCTTTTTGGTGGGGAAAAAAGGCACTGTCTGCTACAGAAGTAACATTTCACCTTCCTACTTCTCCTATTTCCTTTGCTTTGCTGTCTTAGTCTCTTACTGCCCTTCACAAAATCCCGAATTCATTATGTGTTTCCTGTGACTTCAGGGTACATACAGACTACAAGGTTCTGCGACACAGTCACACCAAACAGATGTTGTATCTATCTGCTAGCAGAAATCCTTCCTGCAGTATGCCATTAAAAGAACAAATTTATTAATGTACTGTGTTCAAGTGATGCTGGATGCAAAGAGTTTTTCTGGTCAGGTGATGGCACTGAAACCACAACTAATATTTTATGTGCTGATTTCTTTATCTAGGAACTAAAAACATGTAAGCAATTTTGCTGTGCTGAGTTCAAACATAAACAAAACAAACCAAACTTTTTAAAAGTAGTCTACAATCTTCTAGGTACTTTTAGAATTTGTCTTTAAATGCTTACATTTTTGAGTGTTTCCCCCGTTTTAATACCAGATATTCAGAAGCTCTAAAATAACTGAGTGTAATAGGACAGAAGACTAGACTGAGGAAAGCAATGAGGAATTTGTCAGTTCTGTGGAGTGCAACAAACTAGTAAACTTCACAGAACACCACCTATTATTACAAGTAATCAGATCTAACTGTGAACTGCTGATATCAAGAACAATCCTTTCCTGGTTCACATCTTTTTACTGCTTTATTTCTGTTGTGGGGCTCCAGCATGAGTTAATTCAATTAGCTGATCCATTACAAGAACTTGGAAAGTGGGTTGATGATCTGGCTTACTAACCAATAGTTACCTGTTGCCTCTAAATGATGTATTAGCCTCCCACATCTCTTAACTTTGTTTTGGATGCCTAGTTTATTATTTCCCTGATGCTGCCATTGGTAGAAATCTTGAAACAAACACTACAGCATTTCACTGATCAGACAAAAGCCACTGCCAGCAAATAAAAGACCAAACCTATCATTTTGATTGTACTGTATCAATTCAGAGGGAAATCTCACAAGCACATGTTATCTAATAGAGGTTACTAATTTGCATGTCCTGCAATTTCTCTCATCTGTGAATAAGGAATCTGCTCCACTCCATTTTCTGAAGTGAAGTGTATCTAGGAAGAAAAATCAAGCTGATACTGCCCTCCTTTTCCTCCTTTCCTTTATGATTGCTCCAGTAATCCTCACTCTCTTTGCTGTGCTTCAGCACATAAAAAATGTACAGAAAGACTCTTTCCTCTCCCTTCCCATTTTACTTCTGCACCCATCCAGGATGCTGAAGCATGCATTTGGCATTAAAAAACCCCAGGAATGAGAAACACAGTGATCAGAATTTGTAGAGCCTTTGTTTGCTGTGGAACCCCAGTCCATCACTCTTTTCTGTGAAATCTAAGAAGGCCTACATTTCATCAAGATACAAAGGAGAAAAAATTTGAAATGCTTTAAAAGAACCAGGGAAGTGTATAAATCTATTCTGATATTAAACCAGAACTTGCATTTTAGGGGATAGAGACAGTCACACACACTCTGGCTCTTCTAACTTTATAAGGCTGAAAAGGTTTTTGTAGGCATTTGAAAAGAATTCCATCTGACATTACCACTTATAAAGCAATAATTTCTAAAATGTGACTGTCCTGGTTAGACAGGACAGACTAAACTAGAATTTCTAGCAGAAACTGAAAACAGAAAAATTCCAGAAACAGATGCAAATTTGAACCAGGATTTCAGTGTGTCTATTTCATACATAGATATTTTTTTCTAATAAAAGACAACAAAACTATCACCATACCTTACTCCAGATAAACTGTCAAAAGCATGTAGGTCCAAGACATTAGAGAGATCAACTCTAAATAGAAGGGAAAAAAGAAAGCTTTGTATTTTTCATGTATTTAAATGTCAGGCTTTAAAGGTGTTCACTGAAGTTTATGTTTCTTTTCTTGTCTATCAGACCAGTGCCATTAATACTTAAGACTTATTTTTGGATATCAGTGGTTGGTACTGTCTTCTACAAGGAAATGCTGTGTTACTTACACAATAACATGTAAGCACAGAAACATATTTTTTAAAAAAATACCCTAAAATACAAGGTATTTTCAAAAAATATGAAAAAATCCCTTATACTGGATGCCTGAATAATAGATTATTTTCCCTAAATAGGAAATGGAACCTTGAGCCTCTCAAGACAAACACAAACCCCTGAAATATATACAGCTAATACTGACACGCTGTTAGCAAACAAAACTGAAACAACTTCATGAGGCAAGCACTACTACAAGGAATTTTAACTCTACAATGTGAAACAGACAAATGAAAAATGTCGTACAGAATACTGTATTGTTACTGGCAGTACTGATCGTATCTGCTTATAAGAATGGCTACCTAAAAACTTATGTAAGAAACTTTTCTTCAGAAAGCAATACAGACTACAGATTTCACTGCTGATCGTCTCTGATAGCTTTTCAGATGCAGTTAATGACATATGGCTAAATGAAAAGAGAGGAAAAAAAATATCACCTCTGGAATACAACCAGAATCATTAAACTTTTACATTCAATAATAGTTGTACCAAGCAGTTTCTAAAATGAAAGATTTGTAATGGAATACACTAACAATTCCTGTGCAAAATTAATGACCAGCTCAGTGCCAGTTGTTCTCAGCAGTGCTGCAAAAAATCACATAATAACCCTCCCTTTTAAATGTGGGCTTTTGAGGGATAAACCCCCCTTAAAAAAGGTATGCCATCACATAACATGGCAATAAATTAATTTTGTGTTTACTTCATATTTGTAATGTTTAATAATGGAAGAGACCCTATGTGTCATTTAGAGAAGAGTATTTGCAAGTAGTGAAGAGTTGTCATTGAGGATTGTATCTGAGGCCCACTTTATTTCATATACAAAACACAGTGCTAGCTGGCATCAGACACTATATAATACGCAAAGAGATCATATGTTGGATCTCCTCCAATGGCCATTTAAAACACAAATCATGTAGTTCAATAGCTTCTTCAAAATTGGTGCTATCTGATCACGCAACAACAGCAAGTACTTTTCTCCATGATTTCCAACTACATTTGACAAGAACTTTAAAAAATCAGGCATACTTTATTAAGGTTATAACTATTACCGTCTCTTTAAATTTGCTTAAATCAAAAACCTGTATTTTATGACCGTTGACCACAATAATCCAATAACTGACATAAAAATACACAAATCAGTCCTAGCAGTCAGGAAGATACACTGCTCTCCTAATGCTACTGGGAATACAGTATCCATTTAACTCCTTATTAAAGGAAAAATCTGAGTCAGAATTTCAATTAAAAACAGCAAAAACAGTGCAATGATTTTTCTTGTTCTTGTAATTTCCTTCCACTGCTTTCAAAGTCATTTCATAGGAACAACTTGGCAGAAGCAATGAATAGAAGGAACAATAGAAGGAAAACACTGTAGTGCACACGTCCGATTATTAGCTCAAAACCAACCTGGCCTTGCAAGCCGCTCTTCAATCACAAGGCTGGTTAGCAGTGTATCTTTGTGGCCAAGAAGGCCAAGGGTGTCCTGAGGTGAATTAGGAAGAGCACTGCCAGCAGTGGAATGGAAGCTGATCCTGCTGCTCCAGTCAGCTCTAGTGAGGCTGTGCCTGGAGTGCTGTGCCCAGTTCTGGGCTCCTCAGCACAGGGGATGCAGAGCTCCTGGACAGTCCAGGGGAGGGCAATGAAGATGTCTGAAGGACCAGAGCACCTGCTCCTTTAGGTCCTTCATAACGAAAGGCTGAGGGAGCTGGGCCTGTTCAAACTCAAAAAGATGTCTGAGATGGGACCTCCTTAGTGTACAGAAGTATCTGAAGGGAGGGTGGCAGAGGATGGACCAGGCTCTCCATGCTGCCAGGACAAGAGGGAACAGGCAGAAACTGACACACAGGAAGTTCCACCTGAACATGAGCAAGAACTACTTTACTGTGTGGGTAAAGCACTGGAATAGATTGCCCATAGAGGTTGTGGAATATCCCTCATGGGGGATATTCAAGAACCATCTGGACACAATCCTGTGCCATGTGCTGTGGGATGACCCTGCTTTGCAAGAGGGCTGAATAAGATGACCCACTGGGCTCTCTTCCAACCTAACTCATTCTGGGATTCTGTGATATGAACACTGACAAAGAAAAATATAAATTAAAACTACATTACTATATTAAAAAAATATTTTCTAGATGCTTAGTCATAATATAAATATTGGATTAAATATTTCTAATTCAATAATTTTCCTTTAATAAAGCTAATTTAATAGAGTACTTTAAACTGTCACAAAAGAAGCAGGATCTAGTACCTAGTAATAGTGGCCATTTAATACCTTGATCTTTGTGTCTCTAGGATTTTAACAAGTCCATTTATTGACCTAAAATAAAACAGAAAAATCATTAGTTAGATGAAAATACAGCTATGATATATTGTTTGAATATGTTAACAGCATTGTGTGAAATAGCACCCCAACTCTTGTTATCAGCTTGTTAAATAACTATCAGATAAGGCTTGAGATATTTGGTTTCCACTAACAGCCAGGGAATTTCACAAGTTCTGACAACAAGATACCACCAGTGAGAACAGCATTTTCCTGTCCAAAGCTATTCATGATACACTCTGCTCAGTCTAAGCATTTTTTTTTATTATTTCAAAAAACTAATACAGTTGTAAAGTATTTAAAATTTTCAATGTTTAATATGGCTTATCATAGTATTGACAGAAAAGGGTATTCAATCTTCAAATCATTAATGATCCTGATCACTAATTTGACTCAGACCACTGGCTCTTCTGCTCTCATGATAATCGTTTGAGACTTCCTCCCTGTATCTTTGCATTTGTTAGTGAACTCGTATTTACCAGCAGATTTTTTTTTTCCCACTTCTGCTAATTCTCAAAACCGGCAATAGCTGCTCAGAAACTAAACACTTAAGAGAAAGCCTGTCCTTAGTAAATAACATCAAATCTTACCTAGATTGACAAAATGCTGACATTGTCTAAGCACACAGAAGTACTGGAATACCTTTAGCAAGAGAAAGTCTCTTTTCCCTTACAAGCTTATCAATTTGTGCCACTCTAATAATGACAATTAATTTCTATTCTAACGGCAGTAAAGAAGTAGCTATGTTTAAATTAATTTTTGAGGCAGTAGTGTTACAGTTATGCCAAAAGTTTCATACCTCACAGATGTCCTGACTTTATTCAATTCTTCCTCTGAAACCAAATCTGTTTTATTGATGATTATAAGATCAGCTAATGCAACCTGCCTATATATTAAGGGAAAAAAAAGAAAGAAAAAGACATCACTAACAAACAAATACTTTATCTGTAAGGCAGAAACATCATCCCTCCCATGGCCTCAAAAGATACTATGAACATTAATCAAACCAGAACATCATGGAGAATGATTAAAGTACTACTGACTTCTCCTTCAAGTATGTTCTTCTGTGCCCTAACAGATCAAATTAAGGCTTGCTAGGTTCTTTTATTTTAGGATTGTTTTGTTTGTTTATTGACTTTTTTTGTCTAATCCAAAGTACCTAGTGATTTAATAACCACCAATTCCTATTTGCCTTGCATGTGGTCCTTGTAATGTGATATTTGAAGCCTCATTGCTTTATGCAGATAGGAATTGCTACAATTACTCTTCATTACTGCGGCTCCACATTTATTAAAAAATATTCCTTTATCTCCAGTTCTGCTTCAAGCATGATAGATTCTAACACAAAACTTTTAATTCCCCCAACACAGGTACTTCTCAGTCAATTAAATAAAATCCCATCACTATTAAAATACAAGAGTAAATTCTTGGCAGAAAGACCAAATGAAGCATGAGGTTGCTTTTTCATATATTACCTCATTATACCAATCTACCTTGGTTTAAGCAAAGCAGGAGAAGAAGCCCTATAAAAGGACCCATTTCCAATTAATTTTTATACAGTGCAATTCCTAACCTGATACATAAAATTAATTTTTACGTCCATACCGTGATGCTTCATTGATAAGACCATCTGGTTTCTCCTCTGTCAAGTGCTAAACAAAAATTAAAATAATTGGATTAATCAGATTCAAATTAAATTGGAATTCATTTGCAATTAGATAAAGCCAAACCCAACTCAGCTGAGGTCTATTTTTCAACCAGGTATTGAGGAAGATGGCATCTAGAATCCTTGTGTTAAATGATGGTGAAGAAGTACATTTATACATTCACCATTACAGGGATTTATAATAACCATAAAGCAAACTCTTCTAATTAATTTTATTATTAGAATGCTAAAGAGTTGGAAAAGTTTATAATATTTATTTTAATTACTTTTCAAATTTACAATGAAGTGAAAAAGTCACCATGATGTACAGCAACAATTAAAAAATATTACTGAAAGAAGATGAAGGATAGGAATTTTACAAACGTATGTGAACTCAACTAACTAACAAACCACAGGCTAGGCTTTCAGTATAGCATTTCACATATGTAACTTCACACTCTTTTTCTCTGGAAGACTGTACAAGACAAACTATACTTTGATAGTAAAAACTGTTAACTTTTACCAGGTTCGTATGAATAAGCCACTGCTCTTTGGCAAATCTGTCCAAAATCAGAAGCTACAAGAGTTTCACTATCATCTCCACTTGTCTGCCCAAGCTAGTGCCTCCACAGAAGAATTAATGAAAGGGAAAAAAAAATACCTGCATCTCAAGCAGCAGCAAACAAAGCTTTTCTTAACTTAGACACAGCAACAGACTACATTGAAGCAGCAAGGTCTAATTACAAATTGTTTTCTGCCCACTCTGCCATGCAGGCAGCAATCTCTAGGAGAGAAATAGCACAGACATCTGAAGGAAGCCAAACTTCAAACTGATTCTGTAATATTAGTTAAGAACTTGCCACTTATACTTGCATCTCTGGGAAGGTTAGAATCCTGTGCCTTCCTTCCTCAGCTCTAAATATATCAGAAATATTATTTTAAAAGCTCAGTTTCAAATTACAGAAACATCAGATTAGAAGTGGAATCAATTGTCATGGGAAATACATAGATTTTTAATAACCTAAATTTTTTTCCCTTTATTGGAATTATCAGGCATCCAACAGTATTTTACTTGAAAAACAAAAATAGGTTATGGCATACTATGAGTCTATCATATCAAAACAAACAAAAACATTTCCTGATTGTGCACAACCTAAGCAGAGCATAGCAAGATGACTCTCAGGAACCTCTCCTCTGACCTTTACTTTGTAATCCTCTCTGTATTGATCCTATTCAATTAATAATTCAGTTTGTTGCCCTGAAAAGAACACCTGACAGTAGTCCAGATGTCAGGTCCTGGCAGTTGAGGACTGCATCTTCAACGAGTCCAACTGTTTGCCCTCGATTAAAGAAATTAGTATTTCAAATTGCTGTGTGACAAACCTGTTAAGGTGATAACCCATGGTGTCAATTACCACTTCAGTTTCAATTTGTCTGACTGGTCACAGGGATGTTTGTCAGCTTTTCTTGTGATGGGCTGGTTCCTTGAAGCATGACACACTTAAAATTGCTGCCTATTATCTCAATGTTATTAACTGTACGGCTTTCAAAGTTCTTTGAATAATAAGCAGCTGCTAAGGTCAGGCTTTGCAACCAGAGGAACTAAACAAGTCAGAAAGTCCTTATATATAAAGCAAAAGTTATTTACTTAGTGCACTACTGAGAAAGTCTGAAGTTCCTACTATTCTGAGTAGATGTCAGTGTTTTACAGGTTTACTGATTAAATAATGTATGTTTTCAATGAGCTGCCAAAGGTAATAGTAGACAGAAAATTTGAATGTTTCAAAACATTGTTGTGTTGTTTCCACTATACTACTTGAAAGTCTAATATTTAAAAACATAATTTTCAAACAGTAATGATTTAGTGCTACTGTGTGCAGCACAGTTGTATTTGATCTAAGACAACAATTCAGCACTGCATGAAGAAAAAGATAAACAGAACAATATTTCTGCAAGCAATGAAACACATCTGAATTAGTATGAGGGAACCCAGCTGAAAAGGGGCTGACCTAAAGCATGATATGATTTTTTGTGATAGCTGAGTTGATTCAGAAGACAGTTCCTGTTTTGAAGGGCAAACCACCCCCTTCCCCTCACTCTTCTACCAACTTCTCCACAAAAGTTCTTGTGGAACACAATGAACTTCCCATTCTTGCTTGCTATGAGGTTAGATTTGTTCTGTTCCAGTCTAACACAAATTGATGAGAAGACCCAAGTAATCCAAACAAACAAACAAAAAAAAATCTTACACAAGAAGCATCACTCTCTTATTTTTAAACCATTATTCTTCACCTCTCTGAGCAATATGCAACCCTTGTAAATGCAGAATTATTAAGAACACAGCATGTGGAATTTTTATATAATGAAGGCATTTTTTCTTATGGTGACTTTTTTTCAATCCTGCAAAATCAATACCCAATCAAAGCAGTAACCTCCTAAGTTACCAAGTTGCAAACAGTTATATTTACATCTACTTATTACAAAAAAAAAAAAAACCCTAAACTATTTGAACCACAATTTCTGTTGACCCAAGCTCATTGTTCCTATATTATAGATTGTTCTATATGTTTGTTCTTACATTATACTTTATATATAGATTACTCTAATACCTGCTCTTTTTGTCTGCTTCCATACAACATTTTAATGTGAAGCAGTACCAGGACACCTGTGCTTTCATTTCTCCCTGCCACAGCTGCCCTTCTCAGTCCAAGACCTAACTCAATTGTTACCACACTGCTATAAGGCATCTGTTCTTAGTCCTCTCCTTTCAAGTGATACAGATCAGTTACCAGTTTCTCCACTGTTTTTACAGAAATCGAAATTCCTGTTTGGATTAAAAGCAAGATTTCTGAGTGAAGAGATAGAACTAGAAGGAACCAAGTACTTAGCAACCTGGCAACTCTTGTCAAACATGTTGCTACATCTGTAAGAATCTGAATTCCTGTGAGTATCAGTAGTTCGTTGTGCTCATTCAAAACACAGTAATAACAAAATACATCCTCATTCAATGTAAGAATTACAGCTATTGTTAAAATTAATTAATCCACATGAACATGACTGCAATAGCTTTTCTAACACTGCAGTTTTAAACCATGTAACAAATCTAGTACCTTACCTGCAATCCATACTTTGCATCAACAACAGACACGATACCTAAAAAAAAAAAATTAAAATGAAAATTTCTGTGCTGAAAGCAGCTGGAATGTGCTGAAAGCAGCTGAGAGTTTAACAACTTGCAAACTCCTGTAAAAGGTAACAATACCAGCACATTTACAACTAGTTACAATAAACCGAAAGCATCTGAATATTAAACTTGTTATCTAAATAGTTTTTTATTGATTGTCCTATCTGTGGTAGTAAAAATGTCTACAGAACCAGGTGAGATAAATTCTTGCAAAGTAGATACCTCATCTTCCATAAGACTAAATTGGCTGAGGTATGCTGTTACAGAATATTGAAACAAATGAAAGGACTGACTGATGTATGCAGCCATTCCAATGGTGAATGACCAGGAATTTGTAAGTCTTTGGCAGAAACTTAGGAAGCTCTTTCTTAACGAACTCAATGTTTCCTTCCTTGGCTAGATGGGTATTTCACAGACTGACCAAAATGTTAGTCAGGCATTTTTAAAGCCAAAAAGTAATTTCTTTTCCTACATTAAAAAATGGCTCTTTAGTTACATATAGTGATGATTTTAATATTCTCAGATTTTTTTGGGAACACAGCAGGTATTAGAGCCAGCGAGTAGAATAGGTAAAGAAAGAAGGAAACAAAAGGCAGAAACATCCAGCTGTTGACATGTTATGACTTCAGAAAAATAGGAAACCCTTTAGGAAACACCACATTGCAGGAGAAGCAGGGCAAGGAAGAAAGATAAAAAAGCATGCTGTAATATTACTCCTAAATGAGGTTTTATAACATCTAGCTAATGAGATTTCCACCCCTTACACCACAATCAAGAGCTGTCCATAACTGATCCCTTAGAAAAGCACTACACAACTTCTGTTGGATTTAGCAAGATTAAACTAAATAAACAAGCATCAGAATAAGCAAGGATACCTCTGTGATTAAATCTGGCAGTGTGAAAACCAAGTTCATACATTTCCAACATTTTCTGACCTCTTGCCTTAAAACACCTTAAAAAGAATACATTAGTCTAAATCCAGATATGAAATGCCAATACACAGAAAAATAAGCTTGCATTTCTTACCATCAAGATATATGTCACTTCCCAGCTCAGAATCAACCCAGAACATGGAGGCCACAGCTCCTGAGAAGTGCAATATATATACAGTTGCAAAATTGAGATTTTTCCAGTAAACTAACAGAAAACTAATTGAGATATTTCATAGCAAAACTGTACTTGTAGTGGTAACAATAAGATCAGTAACTAAAGAAATTCCAACACTTGAAACTGTCCACCTGAAGTGATACAATGCAGTCCTTCAAACATCACTCTGTATTCGACCCAAATACCTGTCATTTGTTCTAGTGCTTATTCATGCAACATATAGCAGGGATCACAACATGAAATCGTTTTCTGGTATCTATTGATTTTTTCTCCAAAAAGCTTAATAGTTTTCCAATTTGACTCAAACAGAATTTGTGTGTAACAGAGGCCAAATCAATGTGCTGTCTTTTGAAGAAAATTACTTTATAATGACAACTATTTAGCTTTGAGCTGGAAAGCAGCAGTCTCCTAAAGGGAAAACGATTGAATTTCTGAGAAGAATTTCCTTCCTTCTCCATCTACAACAGATTTTTAACGTGGATGATTTACAGAAAACTGTTTTGGATAGCTGTTCCTAACATGAGCTCAAGTTTAAACACCTTTCTATAATAAATATTACTAAAGAGCACAGAACAATTCTGTAAAATCTATTATTGCACTTTAAGAAGAATATACTAGTCTGTTTCACAGTGTATTTCAGGACTTAACAAAATATAAGCTCTATCACAATCAGTGTAACAATACAACAGAGGCTAACTATTTAGACTTCAAAAGGAGGAATGCAGAACATCAAAAGTTTTCAGTAAACTACTACTTTCAGTCTATGCTTCTCTTTGCTAAGCCCAGTGTCTTCTCTAAATGGAAGTAGAGGAAATATATTTTAGCTGGATTTCCAAGCTCTATATTCAACTTAGAGCAAATCTGACAAACATACTCTCATTTCCACCTTAACCAATTCACTGGAATCTACACAACCATAAAAGTATAGGTGCCTGACAACTCACCACTTTACATTACAACTATCGAACTGAACTAACTGGCAAGCAAATAAGCACTTCATAAAAACAGAGTAATTATCATGGTTATGAAAATTGGTGATGTGAATTACCTGGATCTGCCAAACCAGTTGTTTCTAGCAATATATAGTCAAATTTTCCTCTCCTTTGCATCAGATTCTCAATTGCTTTCACACCATTGTCCCTGCAAGAAGAAACAATTAAATCTGAGAACGGAGAAAACAAGCTAAAGCACATATTCAAATGTATCTTCTGATGCAGAACACACAGTATCATCAGAGCAAAAGTTCTGAGTCAGGACATTTGCAGACTTACAGTCTACAATGAAATTTTAGTTATATGGTGGCATAATATAAGGCAAATTTTAGTTTTCTGTTTCATTCGGTCTGAAAATAGTATTTGCCAAATCCCACCAGATGACCTAAAGATTTGTTTTCAAACACTAAACAACCTGTAAAGGACAGAAGGGCTGTGCAGATATGTAACTATTTGGTTTGGCAGCTGATATTACAGAAATAAGGGGTGAGGTAGAAGTGAAGCATGTTGCCCTGCTTTTCTACCTCACTTACACCAAGATTAACATGTGCCATTTACTTAAATTACAGTGGATGAAGTCAGCCTGAAGCAGAAATGTATAGCATGTATATAAGAAACCAACATATATAAACAAATCAGCAAGATAGTATTCCTTACACTCCAGAACAACAGAATCCAGTAAGATCTTCTGTTTTCCACTCACTACCTACTACTATTTAAGGCAGAAGACCAGTTCTCAGGACAAACAGGCCATGACCCTTATCTACAAACTTAGCACAAAAAATTGAGCCTAGGAACAAACAGGGTAAAGAGCATGTCAAAGAAACAAATACTCTCTTGCTTTTCAATAGTACCATCAGCTTACAGATTTGGATACTGTGTTTCATTAGGTCATAAAAGGTTTTCCATTTATCCTTTTTGATGAATACAATACTGACGCAGTAACCAATGTACAAAGAAAAAGAAGAGTAAGTATTTTGTGAGGAAATTAGGAATCCTGAATCATAGGTCCAGTCATCCTGAATCTTCAGCTCTCTACATGGAAGCATATAATACTAACAACACAGGGATAGATCCCTACTCTACAATACCCCACCAGTGCCTATATTGGAATTTAGATTACTTTTCTGAAAGACACCAAGTCCAAATCCAGTAAGGCAGGAACAGGAAATAACTTTCTACCTACAAAGTTCCAATTGTTGTTTCATCTGACAAAAGAAGTCTCAGTAAATTATACCATCAGTTTCAGGAATCAAATCCTGGATGTCTTCTCCCTTCCTCAATTCCCCACAGTATCCACTGTAAGAACTTGTATATATATATAATAGTCCTTACTTACTTTACTGAACAGCACAAGCAGCCATTTCTGAGCTCCAGCCATTCTTCATAGAGTTCTCCCCCTTGACTGATTGACAGAGATTTCTCCAAGGCACTTCCTAAAAATCCAAGTAGTGCTGTATTTTTAATCTACAAGCTTGCACGACAATGCCCGTAAGAGAGAGATACATGGACTACACTCTTCTCTCCCAAGACCACGTTTCTGACCTATTCTTAAGAAATTTTTACTTTCCATTTTCCGAGAAATTTAAAAGCCAAGACAAAGCTGATTCCACAAAGACCAAACTCCACTGGATGATGGTACATCACAAGTGCCACAAATTTTGCTAAAAGAAAGGGACACCAGCTTGTGCCTTTGTATCAAATAAGGTTCTGCCATTTTATTTTAGGCTTTGTGAGCAGAAAAATGACACATCTCTTTGTTGATGAAGACAAACAAAAGGACCAACACAGTGTAAACTGTAAGCTTCTCACTGTAGCACAGATATGAAATTATAGCTAGAGCAATTAAAAATCCTCAAAGCAAAGAGTTCAAAGAACCATAGCCATCAAACACATCTCCCCATTTTCTTGGCCCAGGACAATTTGTGATCTGCAAATGGCTGAGGGAAAAGGAAATAAAGGAAAGTATTATCGACCAACATATTGTTTTAATTTCCATTTGCTAGAAAGTGAGTGAGACAAATGGAGGTATAGTACTTCCAACAAGGTGATGCATTTATTTGCTTTACTGTGAGGGCCTACATTTATATGTGAAACAGATTAATGCATGTCATTATTTTATGAAAACCAGCAAAAAGACTATAAGGTATAATAATTTCAGTAATGGATTTAAGCTTAGAGAAGTCTTGGTTTACAGCAGTTTTATGTACTTGTCATTTTGTGGCAAAAAGAAAGGTTTCTGCACGTTTACATACCTTCTCCAAATTCATTCAGAATAACTGCTATTCTTTTACTATGCTGCTCTGTCAGTATGTAATTTAGAAGAGTTGTTTTTCCAGCTCCTAGAACACAGACCAATTTCTATTAAAATGTAAAAAAAACACCCATATGTATTTTCAAATAAAAACAAAATACTGTTATGCATGCACATGCACACTTCAAGCAAATCCCTACTAAATAGCAGTTTTCATTCTAATATCCTACATTCTATTCTAATTATGTAGAAAGTAATTTGTAGATATATTTGACCCCATAAAACGACCAAGACATTAAATCTCAATCTTAAATGACTTATGTATTTTCCATTCATTAAGTGTCAGTACTTCATAAACTTACAAGTTCCCTACTAGCACGGTAGTCTTTTCCTACAAAACTAACTTTTATGCTTCTCTTAACAAAAGGCACACTAAATCTTCTCCCTCTTACTGCCTTTTCTGACCCGTTCTGCCATCACTAACCACGGATGTGCTACTAACTGCGTTTAAACAAGTCATTGTTCAAAAACGTGATTGCAACCCCTGCGACACCACCTTAGGAGCAGTTTCATCACATGCACAAGATCACAGAGTTGTCAAGGGTGAAAAGGACCTCTGAAGATCCAAAGCACGAGACCACTACAACTAGTGAACCTTCCTTACTCGTCCTTAATAAGAGTTTTTTTCTGCAACACTGTGATGCTAAGTACTAAGTTAAAACTTTCAGAACAGCGACAGCCATCCTAAATTTAACCAGATCCTTATTGTCCATAACTGTGTGTAGCAACTCACTACAGTCGAGGGGTACGGGAAAAAATCCGTACCTCACTTTTTTCAGAGTGCAACAGAATCTGCATGTGACCGAGTCAAGTATGTTGCGCTATTCTGACGTTAAGGGGCCAAGAGCCATTTGTCAATCGTGACCTGAACGAAGCGGCCCCCAGCAAACAAGGTGGTAAAAGCAGCAGCGGGTGCTTACAGCGCTGCTCAGAGCGGCCCTGCAAACCCACCAGAGCGGCCGGACGGCCCCGCGCTGCTCCCCCGGCCCCGCGGCAGCCCGACCGCTCGCTCGGGCCTTCCCTACCTGCACGCAGGCCCTGCCGCGCGCTACTCTCGCTCCTCACCTAAGTACCCCGTGATGATCGTCACGGGGATCTTCCTGCCGGGGCCGGTATCGGTGTGCTCCGTGCCGCCGGCGCCTATGGGCACCAGGTCGGGGCAGTCCTCGTCCTCCATAAGCACGGCCGGCCCCACACAGCCAGCCCTGCCACCGCAGTGACGTCATCGGGCGGGGTCACGCACCGCCCAAGGGCACCTCCTCCGCGTGGGTTCTGCGCAGGCGCGGTTCGGGGGCAGGCGGGGCGGGGCGGGGCGGGGCGGGGCGGGGCGGGGCGGGGCGGGGCGGTCTCAATAGAGGAAGGTTTGGCTCGCGGAGTGCTGGGATGGGTGGGAGTTTGTAGTGCGTGTTTGGGGAGTGTCCTCACTCGGGCAGGGACGTCGCATCCCACGTGGCACAGGTGTGTGCCAGACGGTTCTGGAACGTTCTGCTGGGAGGGAGCCTCTACGCCCTCTCGGCGAAATCTGTTCCCCTGCTCAGTCACCTCCACACCAAAAGTTCCTCCTCATGTCCCGGTGAAACTCCGAGTTTCTGCCTGTTAACTCTTGTGCTGTTGCCTGCCACTAGTGAGGGGAGCCTGGCTCCACCCACTTGACACCCTCTTTGAGACAGTGGTGGACACTGGTGGGGTCCCCTCTGCTCAAGGGGTTGTTTCTTGAGCCTGAAAAGGCCCAGTTCCCTCAGCCTTCCCTCATACGAGGAACGCTGTTCTTTAATCACCTCTCTTGCTCTTTCTTGAACCTGCTCCAGGAGCTCCACGTCTCTCCTGTCCTGAGGGGCCCAGAACTGGACACAGCACTCCAAGTGAGGTCTTGGGAGGGCTGAATAGAGGGGCAGGATCACCTTCCTTCGCCTGTTGGCAATGCTTTTCCTAATGCCCTCCTAACATTCCCCATTGTCCTTCTTGGCCACCAGGACACGCTGCTGGCTCTTGGACAGCTTCTTGCCCACCAAGACACCCGGGTCCTTCTCTGCAGAGCTGCTCCCCAGCAGGTCAGCCCCAAGCCTGGTTCAGACAAACAGAAGCAGTGAAGGGGCCCCAGTGTGAATAACAAACATGGTGCAGGATGCACGTTCTCTCATCTATCTATAATCAAATAATCAACAAGGTGAATGTTGACTTTTGCCACTCTCTATTAGGGACTGTGAGGGGGGCACTTAGGATGTGTCAGACACAACTATGGGTAATTTGAACAGTGTTATGTGCTCCCCAGCTTTCTGCATGCCATAGGTTTTGCAAATGGGTAACACATGTTCCATTTCTCCATGTCAGAAGGTGTAAATGTAAGGGCATTCGGAGGCACAGAGGATATTGGCCTGATGCATGCTGATACATGCACACACCTTAAACCTAGGTGGGGTTCTCTCTTCTCAATTAAGTTTCGGTAACATTGGTTTGAGTTCTGTTCACCTTCTTAGTCCATCTATTGGCTTGTATGGCAATAAATGTACTTGGTATTTATTCTTGATTCTTCCTATAATTGTATAAGTTAAAATATTTAATCCTTATCATATTTAATGATATTCCAATCTAAATAGGTGACTTCTCCTTTAGTCATTCTAATTTTAACAAACATGTGAAAGTCTGCTTTAAGAAATGATAAAATAATTTATTTAATCCATTGATTCAGCTTGTCCTTGGAGATACAACCATATTTATTCCAACAGAAATATCCACCATATACAGACTGTTGATTTCTAGAGTTTTAGAACCAATGCGTTATAAAATGCATCTTTTTGCATTCTTGTTTCAGTGACTCAGGTCATTGTCTTGTATGATTCATCCTATTTTAGAGGAAAAATCTGATCAGGTTTTCAAAGCTGTATCTGCTAGAACCCTGCCTGGTGGTAGATATTTTTGCTGTCCTGGGACTGCACAGCTTTATAAAATTTTGTTATTAAGGTATTGATTAAAAAAAATTACAGGACCGTGTAAAAGAGGAAAAAGAAAGGCATTGGGAATGAGCCACTTTGCATTGCAGCAGATGGTAAAAAATGGGTGTAAGTTGTCTTTCAAAATGAGATGGTGAAAAATGCGTGTAAGTTGCCTTTCAAAATGAGACTATTTGTAATACTGAAATTTCAGTTACATGTCAGTGAGACATCTGCTATTGGGAAAGAACGGTGATTAAACCAGCGTCATGGTTCCTTAAGTGGTTCTGCTTTTCATCAGCTCACATAAGACTGCTTATTATTTTTTCTTTTGAACATTACCTAAAACAAATACTATGTTTTCTGGTTTTTCTTTTGGTTTCTTTAAAGTTTATATTCAAATACTAGAATTTTGCTGTAAGTGTTAGCTGTCCTTTCATTTCTGCTGAATTATGTAATGAAGTCTACTTTGTAAAGTAGACTTTACAACCTGCAAAACCTGTATATTTTAATGTGGGGGCAGCCAAATGAGCATAGCAAACTTAAATCTGGGTGGCACAGTTGAAGTGTTTTGTTCTAAGATATTTGTAGACAAGACATACAACATCAGAAAGCAGTAAGGTGTTGTTAAGTACCAAGAAGTTGTATTTAATTATTATTTTAGTTGGCTGCCCTTAAAATAACTTACTCCCTTCCCTAATACTGAAGATCTCAGTGCAAGCAAGGCCGTCTTAATAATGGACCAAAGACTGATTGTAATGATGGACTAAAGTGTTTAAGGCTTTAGTGGAGAATTAGGGAAGAAGGCTATAACAGGAAAATAAGGAACAGCATTGCAACTTGCTAATTCCTGACAGTAGCTAGGAGAGCATGATCTGAGCAAAACAGCAGGAGAAAAAAAAATCATTGGCATTTTAATATTATGTTGAATATGAGTCTTAAAGCACAATAGCCCTGTGAGAAGGACCCTCCCTTTATAGTACTACTAGTCAATATATTACAATGTAGTTCAGCAGCTCAGAGAAAGGAATTGCAAATTCATACAATGATATCAGTTAACCTGCCAAACAGTAAGAAAATGGATATTAAATTCAATTTTGTGATCTCAGAATACAAGATGGTAGGCAGATGCATAACTTCAGTCAGTGTGATTTGCATATTCCCTAGGGTACATTTACTTCTTTGTTTGTTATCTGTGTAACTATTTCTATAATGTTATTTTCATTTTCTTATCTGTACTTGCATTGACAGTTTCTCCTGACAACAAGACCTCATTTTTCTTTGAAGAATGCATATTATTCACATGTCATTTAAGACAAAGAAGATCTTACTTCAGCCAAGGCACCTGCTTTTTAACACTGCAACTATTTATGGTTTATGTTCTTAGTACACCTTGTAACGTGAAACTAGAAACATTAGAAAAAATGTATGGTTTACAGTCAGAATCTGAATATCAGACCTCATCTAGCAAGTTGCCTCATTGTATGTGAGAAAACTATGTCAGTAAGGGAAAATTTTGTGAGTGTTGGTTTTACTAGAGGTTTGTTGACTGTGAAGGTGAACAAAGAAACATTTCTGTTTGAGAAACATTCTGATGTGAATCTGGCCAGTAGCATTTGTATTCCTCCAGAAGAATTTGCACAGACAAGTGAAAAAAGAAGATATGCTTTCACATAGACTATTTTTCTTCTTTTGGACTCAAGTGCTTTATTTTGTAGCCTTTTGAAAAAGGGCTGCAAAGTGATCTAAGTTCCCTTTCTTCTGTTTCACCAACACAAAACTGAAACTTAAACCTAGGAGTGACTTATTTTTTTAAGGGAGTTCATTATTTAATTGCCAATCTATATAAAACAATAATAGGAATAATGGAAAATTGCACTCATTTTTCTGAGGTTTAGTCTGCTAAATTTCATATAACATTTTTTGTTTAAGCACTTTTGACTAAATTACTTAGATTTTACTGGATACTGTTGAGATCTGTGCCAGAAAAGCACTGAATTTGATGGCATGTCAGCTTCCTCTATGGAAGGAACATCTAGCTCCATTGGCTGCATTACACTCTTCTGATATGGTAGGAAGGTGGAATATGAGCAAATATTAACAGGCACTGTGTGTTCTTGGCACGTATTGCCAACTGAGATCATCACAATTTTCCTCTTGGTGTGAACCTCCAGGTATTCTTGTGGGATAATCAAATCATATTTATTCATTAAATGAAGTTATATACCACTGATGTTTTTTTGCCAAGGATGGAAACTTTACATTTTAAAAGATAGAGAAAATTCCCATTAATCTAACTTAGTTGGTGGTCGGTCAGCAAAGGTACATCCTCTACAAATTACCCGGTAGGGGTGTGTTAGGATATAGGCCATGATTGTGATGGAATATGAAGTTGTGTTTAACAGTGTTCATAGTGCCTTGGTACTCAATCATGCAGTAGCATTCCTCACTGCCAGTGAAGAAAAAAGATGTTTGAAAATGTGTGCCTTAAAAGAAAAAAAAAAAAATCCTTGTTAGGTGGCATGTAGACATGCTGACATGATAGTCATTTTTTCTTCCAGTGTTTCTTTAACCAGCCTGCAAACTCCTTCAAAACAATTTGCAGCGGTGTCCATTCTGCCCAGGCACCCATACAGAACCTGTGCTGTTATTACCACCACTCAGCTGTTCTCTGTGGCTGGGCCTGCATCTCCTCATCCTGCCCAGGTACATTACCCATCTGGCCATGGATCCAACCCATGTCAGGTGCAGGAGGAAGATCTAGTAATGGTGAGAGCATTTGAAGCCCAAGAAAAATTACAGGGAAGCATAGCTTGTGACTGTTTCTAGGGCTGAGGTGGTGAAGCAGTGATTAGGACTACCTTTTGGGATGCATGTGTGTTTGATAGGAGGATGGGGATAAGGAATGGGGAGTGCAAGCATGGTTTCCACTGTATTTATTGCAATACCGAATAGGAGCTATGGACACCCAAGCAAGCTAGGTTTGGAAAACAGCAATCTGTTCTGTAATTGCACTGTTTCCTTTAATTTTCATTTTTTTATGCCTTCACTGGAACCTGGTTTGATGTAATATTTTAATCCTCTGACTGGAAAGATCTTGTTTGCAGGAACTCAAATAATAGTTCATTTAGCAAAAAACTGGAGCACACATACTGACAATATTGAATTGTATAAGATAGCTTAAAAAATCACTTCATCAGCTTTTCATCTGGTAGTTCTACAATGAGTTAAAACTATGCAAATTTGCTTAATGAAAGTCCATACTTTTTTTTTTTCCCTTCAAAAAAGGCAATGTAACTGCTGACATAATAGATGAAAGGAGTATTTGATGGGTTTTGCTAATCCTATGCCAATGTAGGGTTCCGATAATTAATTTAATCCAAAAAGATGAGAACTTTAAATTATCCAAATGTTTGTGCTGTATCTGCTGAATATATGTGCTGGTTTTGGCTGAGTTTTGGTAGAATAAATTTTCTTCATGGTGGTTGGTATGGGGCTGTGTTTTGGATTTGTGCTGGAAGAAGTGTTGATAACAAAGGGACATTCTTGTTATTGCTGGGATGTACTTGCATAGCATCAAGGCCTTTTCTGCCTCTCACCCCAAACCACCAGTGAGGAGGCTGGGGGCAGGGGGCACATGGAGTTGTCAGGGGACAGAACCAGGACAGCTGATCCCAACTGACCATAGGAATATCCCAGACTACATGGCATCATGCTCAACATAGAAAGCTGGGAGGAAGAAGAAAGAAGGGGGGCCTTTCAGACTGATGACATTTGTCTTCACAAGTCACATTACCCATGCTGGAGCCCTGCTTTCTTGGGAATGGCTGAACATCCACCTGCCCATGGGAAGCAGTGACTGATCCTTGTTCTGCTTTGCTTGTGTGTGCCGCCTTAGTTTTCCCTATTGAACTGGTTTTGTCTCAACCCACAAGTCTTCTCATGTTTATCCTTCTGATTCTCTCTTCTCTATTCCACCAGAGTGTAAGTGTGAGACGTACCTGCCAGGTGGGGTTAAACCATGACAGCACCTTCTCTCTCAATGTATATATACATACTAGCCAAAACTTTAAAGTTTTGGAAACTTTAATGTTGTGTGTCTCCTTAGGCATTTTTTTCCTGCATATGGCAAAACATTTTTGAGTAGTCCTTTTGTCCATGCTTACCAAGAATATATGAAGCTGCAAAATAAACAGTTGTATCATTAATCAATGGATGTATTTGTGCTCATTGGTATGTTATCTGCATTTCTGCTAGCTCTATTTCTATAGCAATATTTAGCAATCAAGTAAGGTCCTTATTTCATGCCACATGAGCTATTAATATGAAGCCTGGACTCTTTTGTAGCTTCAATGAGGTATTGTCTTGCCAGACCCAGTATCTATGGCATTCAAAAGTTTTTCTTGTCACCAATACATGTTGGACCACAGCTACATATTAGTGATTTGTAATTAAGTGATACTTAAGTTCAAGTTAAATATAGGTAAGTGGCTTTAGCTTTATCTTGGTGAGGTAAAGACAGGATGGGTGTGGTGGGCAAGTTCCGTGCAATGAAGTGTCCAATTTATTCTTCCCAAGGCAAATATTTGTTAGGTAACAACATCCTAGTAAAAGTAAATTTTAATATCTTCTCTTGTAAGTTTCTGTGAGATATTACAAGTCTTGTTCTGCTGTACATCCTTTTGGGGCTTTTTTTTCCCCCACAAACATATTTGTTTCAGTTTTTGAATTTTTATATATCTCTGTTTTATTAAGTCTCTTTGGCATCTCTACATTTCCCTAGGGACCCTTAGCCAGAGGTTAACCTAGAGGTTAACATTCGTATTTGAATGGCCTGGCAGGACGGGCTGGATCCTCGGCGCCCGGGGCCGGCCCGGCCACGCCGGTGCCCGCTGCTTCCTCGCCCGCCCCCGCACAGCAGCGCTTGACCCCCGGCGGGTGTGTATATGTGTGTGGGGTGTGGTGGGGCGGAGGCGTCTGACACTCGCACTGCGGTTTCCAGAAGAAGGGGCGTGAGGCATGCTCATGGATTCCCGCAACTATGCACGTTCGGATGTACACAGTGCCTTCCCTTCCTCTCCGTGCCTAAGCGCTTGTCCAAAGTGTGCCCGGGCGGCTCGGGGTTCGCCTCTGTAGAAGGGGGAAGTTCCTGTTCTCCCCCAGTGCCCGTGGAGCCCCGGCCGAGCTGGTGGAAGCCGCCGGGAAGGCGCAGGACGGGCCGGGCGCTGGTGGCGCTGGGGGCAGGGGCGGCAGGGTGAGCAGCCTGCTGTGCACTAGGGCAAATCCCTCCCACTCCGGCCAATTTCGGTGAGGAAGGTGAAATGCGGAAGTTACCACCCAGAACTATCAGTGGATCGTCGGGTTTTTAGCCCGGAGCACGCAATTAAATAAAATAAATAAATGAAATAAAGCCGCCCGTCGTGCGTACAGCCAGTCCTCGTCGGCAGCCGACAGCCACGGCTGCTCGCCCGTATGGCGACGTTACCTGCCGCAGACAGGAGGGCGTTCGCCCTGAAAATCAACAGGTAAGCGGCTTTGCTCGTACCTGGCAACTGCCCCTCGCCAGCCTCAGCCTGGCCGAGACCAGCGGGACGGCGGGAGCCGGGCGGGACGGCTCCTCCCCTGGAGACCCCGGGGCGGAGAGCCATCCGACAGCTGCCGATAGATAGCCGGGGCTGGGCAGCCTTCCACGGGCACCGCTCCGCGGCCCCGCTGTCCCTGCGGCAGCTGCACGCCCGGGCTGCGCTTCTGCTGTCGGGTTTGCTCTGGTGAAGGGTACTCAGGCGAAGCTGGCTGTGGGTCCGTGCCCTCTGGCAGGGAGGTGACGTCCAGTCTCACCCCAGAAGTTTCTTCCCCATCTGCTCTGTCCGAAGAAGTCCCGAGTTCTTTGGAGGGGGCTGCTCGCTGGCGACGGGGCGTGGGATTGGGGTTCCCCTTCACAAGAAGTGGCGAAATTACCTGATCCCTCTAAATTACCACTCCTGGCAAATGAGGGGTTTATGTAGGACATCAATTCTGCAATGACAACTTTTTTCCTGTTCTTTCATCTATGAAAAGTCCCCCAATGACTGAAAATGTATCTACCTCCCACATTCCCTCCCTAAACCAAATAAGAGTTCATCTGTTGGAACATCATACTCTTGAGACTAAACTTGCTGTCTGATAGAATTTGGTGTCTTTTCCCGAGGAAGTGCTGATTTGCAGTTCGTCTGTGCTCTGTGCTGACAGTAAGAAACCAAGACAGTTATTTTCAGATTGTTAGGTTAAGGGAAAAAAACAGGCCTCCTTTTCAAGAGTCTTGTCATCTGAGAAAAAAACTGTGTTTCCAGGGTGTTGATGTAAGCACCAGGTACCTGAGTTTGCTGACACATAAAAGAACAAATAGCATAATGGTAGTATAAACTGAGGATAAGTGTCTGTGCCAGAGAGAAAAGTATGCAGAGAAACTCCACCTCCTCAGCAATTTGTTGGAAGACATGGGGTTTGCAGTCAGGGAGGATAAAATTAGCTCTTCTGTGATGTGCCTTTCTCATGGCAGAATGTGCAGTTTGTACCTTTCTGTATTCTTTGGGAGTTTATTTTAATTTTATGGTGGAATATTCTCAAGAGTGAGACACCAAATTTGGAAGCCATCAGATGAGCAGCTCATGAGAGGATCATGGCACGATTCCTGATCATTTGGGGACTTGCTTGAACAGAAATCGTAACTAGCTGATGTTTACAGACCTTGAGTTATTTTCTTTCTTCCTATTTTTAGGGTCATTTTTTGGCAGCTTTCCCTAGCTTTGGTGATGGACACTGTTCATCTCTACTACTAAAGCCTTACAAAGTAATGGAGTCATAGCAATCAGTTCAGCTTCATTTCATGAAGGTTCACAAAAATTTTGCTAGTAAGAACTGTTGGAAACTAAATTGCTGTTTTTTTTTCTTTTGAACCAGTAGTGAAATAGTATTTTTTTGTAGCAAGCTAAATGTTGAAAAACATTTCTAAAACATTAGAATTATAAAAATATTCTAAATATTATTCCAATTTAAGAATGCACCCTTTTATTTTGTGAGCATGGATATTCTCTTTTACACTTACACTTTACTCTGTTTTATCAACATAGTAGATATTTTTTAGAAGGATATTTTGTTCCACTTACTTCAAAGGAAGCAGGACGTTTTTATATGCCTCCAAAGCAGTTTGTACTGTTGACAGAAGAGAGCTCTTCACAAGAAGCATTTTTAATATGGTAGTTCGGACATTTTTAAAGCAATTTTCAAAATCAGAGGAATAATAGGTCAGTGTGTTAGGTTTCTTGTCTGTACAGAAAAGGGTAATTTACAGCTGTAAAATTTTGTTTCTTTCTCTTCAAAATTTTTGACTTCTTAAAAATGCAACTTGTAGTGAAAGTTGAACATTACTGACCAGGCAACACTTTCAGGACCTGGTGCATTGCCTCTATAATTACTTTGCATTTGCTACAAATTTACATGCAAAACTCTGCCCTTTTTTTTGTTTACTCTTTCTCTTGCTAGTGATTTATGCAAGCTATATATTGTTTTTATGAGGACCAGCAGAATTTTAGGCTCTATTCTGCCTAAACATCAGCCACCTCCCTGCTACTAACATGAGGTGTACCCTGGTGTGTTTGGTGAGGCATGACAGATATCTGACCAACCTATGAACTGTGTTCTATAAAAAAATTATCAATAACATGATACAAAATGTCTTAGTGGTCTCATTATGACTTAAATTTAGTGTGAGTTCATGAGTACTGGACTTCCAGATGATTCAGGAACAGCTATTGCATGACAGGCAACACATTTGCTTAGAACTAGGTCAGACTTTAAAACCAGACCTTCAAATACCTTCGAACTCTTGTATGCAGCCTGCCCACGTAACCATGTTTTCCTATCACTTTATTCTTCCTTCCACCCATCTGGTGTCTGCTGCCCCAACCTGTTGCTTCCTGCCTTTTTTTAATCCTGCAAAGACTTGCACATATGTTTTTAATGCATATATGTCAGTAGTTCTTTCTGCTTTAATAGGATAGGTTATCTGAATAATTATGTTAATTTCCTATATAGAAGTGAAGGAACAATTTTTTTAAAAGAGTCCCTCAAGTCAGGCAGCTGGAAATCAGCATGGGACACAAAAAGCCAGATCATTCTTGCTGAGTTTAGTTCAAGATAGTAATTAGAAGATATCTGGATTGTGCAATGTAAGTGTGTCTACTTTCCAGTTACAGTATTTATACCCAGGAATCAAGGAAGTTAAAAAAAGTAGTTCTGTAAACCACTAAGGAGAAAACAACTCACCATCGCTAGACATGTGGCAGCTGAGCAGTGTAGATTTGAGAGACCAGAAAGACTGAATTTTAATAAGTTTGTATTGGCAGTGTGTTAGGATAAACACATTAACAGAAGAGATAGTCTATTTTTATTATTTCTGTTTAGCTAGGGCAATTTGCTGTCTTATCTTTCACATAGGTCTTGCAGCAGTAATAATTTGTTTTGACTTCAAATGAAGAAAAATGGGCTTCAGGTACCTAGCTGGGGCCCTGGTCACCAATGCTCTACATTCAAAACATTTCAACACTCAAATTACAAAACAGAATGTTATGAAGAGCAGCAGTACAGGTCCCTAGCATATAACTTAACTTTTTAAGAGTCACTTTTAAAGTGACTCTTGCAATTAAAACGTCTCCAAATAGGCATACTCCTTAACTGCCTCTACAGACAACTGTTACTTATTACATAAGTAACACAAGTATTACTTAAGAAGTTTTCACCATTAATTTCTGTCATTTCATTTCCTCATCCCTGAAATTGCCCACTTGTGAAACAAACTTAGCTTTTCCTGTTGTGGTTTTAAGATGTGTACTTAAGGATGAGTACACATTCCAAACCCCCTGTTACTGGTAGAGATATTTTTCACCAAATCGGGTTCTTCAGAGCCTCTGCAAACCTGGCCTTGAACATTTCCAGTGATGGGGCATCCACAGCTTCTCTGGGCAGCCTGTTCCAAGGTGTCACCACCTTCACAGTAAAGAATTTCTTCTTGATGTCTAGTCTAAACCTATCCTCTTTCCCTTAAAAGTGAGAGGTTTCGCTTTCTCTCTTGTCCTGTCACTACAGGCCCTTTTTAAAAGTCCCTCCCCATAGTTCATGAAGGTCTCCTTTAGGTACTGGAAGGCTATATTGGTTCTTTCCAGTGTCTTTTCTTCTCCAGGCTGAGCAAAGATATCCAACTCTCTTGTGCATCTTCACAGGAGAGGTGCTTCAACTCTCCTCTGGACTCACTCCAAGGGGTCTGTTTCCTTCCTGTGCTGGGACCCCAGAGCTGGATGCAGCACTGGAGGTGGGGTCTCACCAGAGCAGAGCAGAGCAGAGCAGAGCAGAGCAGAGCAGAGCAGAGGGGCAGAATCCCCTCCCTGCCCTGCTGCCCACACTGCTCTGGATGCAGCCCAGCACACCTTTGGCTCTCTGGGCCTTAAGCACACATTGCTGGGTCACATCCCACTTTTCATTCATCAGTACCCTCAGTTCCTTCTCTGGACAGCTGTTCTCAATTCATTAATCTCTCAATCTGTACAGGTCTTGTTGGTTGCCCCGAACATGTTCAATGCCGTGCACTTGGCCTTGTTGAACTTCATCAGGTTCATATGGGCCCACTTCTCAAATCTGTCAGGGTCACTTCCCTCTGGACAGATCCCTTCCATCAACTGAATCAAGTGAAGTACTCAGCTTGGTGGTGCATTCATTCCCACTATATATGTCATTAATGAAGTTATTAAGTAGTATTGCTCCCTCTACTTACCCTTGAGGAACAGCTCTCATTACTTATTTCTGTTTTGGACATTGTACATTTACTGCAGATCAAGCAAGAAAGCTATCAAGCTAGTTCCTTCTCCACCTAAGACTCCATTGGAGATGTTTCTCCAATTCAGAGATAAGAAAATTGTGGGACACAGTACAGAAATTCAGGTCACTCTTGCCATGTCCACGATGCAGTTACTCCATTGTAGAAAGCCACTAGATGAGTCCAGCACAATTTGCCCTAGGTGAAGTCGTGTTGGCTGTCTTTAATCACCTATCTGTATTCCATGTCCTTCATTATAGTCTTGAGGAGAATCTGTTGCATGATCTTATCAAACACAGAAGTAAGCCTGACTAGCACTGTTCCTGGATACTGGTTTTGTTTGCAAACCATTTAATCTGGCTATAGGAAATAAATACTGGAGTATATAGGAATATCACTATACTTTTTTAATCTTTCATTAATTTTTTTCCAAATTTTCAGCTGACTACAGCTTGTGTTTCTTTCCAATTGTCCACAGCATTTATCTCCCATTTCTGGTTTATGGGGATATATTATAAACTAATTGAAGTATCTGCTCAATGCTTTCACAGAAACACACAAGAGTTGAGGTTGGAAAGGACCTCTGGGTGTTACCTTGTTCAGCCCTTCTGCTCAAGCAGAGCTGTTAAGACTTAGCTGCCTATGATCAAGTCCAGCTGGAATTTGAAGGACTCCAAGGACGCAGACTCCACCCTCAAGGGAAACAGATGTTTCACTTGGAATCCCCCAAGTTTCAGGTCAGGCCTTATTGCCTCTAGTGCTGTCACTGAGAACGACTGAGAAAAGCCTCTCTCTTGTCTTCTTTACTCTGTCCCTTTAGATATTTGTATAAATTGATAAGACCCTCCCTGAGCCTTCCCTTCTCCAGACTGAACAGTCCCAGCTGTCTCAGTCTTTCCCCACTAGCGTGTAGTCCCTTCATCACCTTAGTCCCTCTTGGCTGGTCTCTCTCCAGTATATCCATGTCTCTCTTGTACTGAGGAGCTCAGACTTGGACAGAGAACTTAGGCAGTCTCACCAGCATCAAGCAGAGGGCAAGGATGAACTCCTTCAACCTGCTGGCAATACACTGCCCTGCACCCTGGCATAACATCTGGCTTTTTTGCAACCAGGACATATTGCTGCCTCATGTTCAACTTTGTGGAAGTCGTAATCTCCTAGAACCAATATAGTCATGGTCTGCTAGGATCTCTGATGCTTTCCTGCAAAGCTGTTTTCCAGCTAAGTGCCTTCCAGAATATATAGGTGCATGGAGATGATCCAGGTACAGGGCTTTGCACTTGTTGAACTTCACAAGGTTTCCCCTCAGTCCATTTCTCCAGCCCACTAAGTTCCCTCTGAAGGGCAGCATGACTCTCTGGTGCATCAAGGTCATGCTGCACTCTCCTCCCAATTCTGTGTTATCAGTAAACTTGCTGAAGGTACACTCTGCCCTGTCATCCAGATCATTAATGAAGATGTTAATCAGAATTGGATCCAGTATTGGCCCCTGAGTTTTACTGCTAGTTTATACCCTCTAGCTAAACTTCTTGCCACGGATGATCACCATCTGTTCAGGAAGTTTTCAGTCTCACTGTCTGCTCATCCAGTTCATACTTCACCAGCTTTAGATATTATTCCTTTAGACAGATGAAGAACCCCATCTCTTCACTTCAGGCTGTTTTTTTTTCTAGCTTGTGGCATCATTGTCTTGGTGTCCTCTGGATTTGTATTCAGTATAAGGAATAGATTGTATATGGCTCTAAAGCAGGTGAAGAGAGGGGAGAGAAGACTGGGTGCTCTGCAACTTCATATGCTACTCATGAAGACCAATCCCCACTGCTGCCTCTGCACATAGGTGCTTTACCTTCCACCTGCCCACTGTTTGAAATCAAGGCAGTTTGAGGGAGGAGAAAACATAAGAAAGACTCCATACCATGGTTTCATCCCTGCTCTATCAGTTACAAGTGCTCACAGCATGTGAACAACTAAATTAAGTTAAATGTAAGTTATTAAAAGCCTCAGATGGCTCTTCCCCTAGGTGTATTCACCTGTGTGTCATATTCTGGGACAGTTTTACAGGTACTCCTCCAGTGTAAGTGTGTATTAGACACTTATACTCCAGTATAGCAGAAGTGGATTGTAAAGCAGTTACAGGAGAAAGTTGAAGAAGAAAGCAGTATTGTATGTCCAGATTGTACCATAGGGCACAAGAATTGATATTTTTGTTAAAAATTCCTGTAAGCATCTCCTAATTTCTTAAAGGTAAGATTATTCAGGATGATACCTTTACTACATTTGGCATCCTAGTGTCCATCACAAAGACTAAAAGCCCTTTCCTCTGGCATACTCTGCAAAAATTGCAACATTTCATGAATAAAATATATGTACTTTCAGGAATTAATGAAGAAATAGCAAGAAAATGCCCTCATAACTACTTTTCAGACAATACTGATGTCTTTGGTTATTCACAATGGCTTAATTTTGGGTTTTGTCTATTACCCTTTATGGAGTTCTCTGCCTGCCATAGAATCAATGTGATAGTAGCCACTTAAGTAGGAGGTTGATGACAAACACAGGTCCACCCAGACATATCTCTGTGCAAAATTACAAGTGCAGGAAAGATAGGCTCCATAATACAAGTGTAGACTTTATCAGCTGCTAGGCAGCTGTAGAGACCATGTCTTTCTAGAACAGTTGGTCATGCAAGTGAAATACTGTTGTTACAGTTGAGACAGATGTTACTGACAGCTAGGAAGCTCTCTCACTGCAGACTTCATACTTAAATAGGGTTAAAAATATAACTATCCATTTTCTGTTGCAGTTGTTTAAGTGTAGTATTATACAGCACTGACTTATCTGTGCAATCACTGAACTCAGGTAAATAAACCCTTTTACATTATTAGAATAATAGGGTTTTTTGCTTTTTCTCTGGGAGTTGAGTGTTATGCTTGAAAGAAACTTTAATCTTTGAGCTCAAGAGCTCAGAAAAGCATTTTAACATGATTTTTTTGAATCTTATGTCCCTCCAGACTTCAGACATATACATGCATGGTGAAGCCTAGTCTGCAATTTATTATTATTTATTTATTATTATGTTCTTTTTTTATGTATAGTCAGGAAAATCTTAAGCTTACCAAAGAAAAATGTAGATACAAATAAGAAGCATTTTAATGTCCAGCAATGAATATTTCTTATTCATTGTTCAAAACAGTTGTCATTTACAAGCATGAAGTGTAAAACAGCAATAAAGAAATATTTAATATTGTATTTTATACCTTCTACTATTTCCAGGTTTTGTGGTCTTTAAAAATTACAGTTCACAAGCACATGTCTATATAGTTGTCCTTTTTTCTATTTTGACTTGATTACTTTTTCTTTAATTTGCTTTGAGAAACCCACCAGATTTTACCATTGCCTGTAGCAGTAGGAAAAATGGTAGTTTGTGAATAGGCTTATTTGAGAACACAATTACACTAAAATTTTGCTATCATAAGTGCAGTTACAGAAAAATAGGCCCAGGCCTAGCCAGCTCTTGGGCCAAGTTCATATTAAAGTCCCTAATACCTTTCCTCATGAGTTTTGTAGAATTATATTTGCACATGATGAATCACAGTTTTCTGAGCTTTGGTAATAATGGAGATCTTTTATAAGGGAGTCAACACACCTGGACTCAATATTAGTATTTTTCCCTAATGTTAACCAAAACGGGTTAGATAAGACCATATATTATTTCAGTTGTCACATGATGTGAGCCTTACAAAGATAATAGTAACAAGACCTCATATTTAGAACATTGAGTAAAATGCAGCATTTCTCCAAGCTTGAAATCTTCCAGATACATCAGTTTGTAACTTATAATATAAAATGTCTCACATAATCCACATACATTTGTAAGAGTGTGTAATAACGAAATTTGTACATGTAAAGACAACCAGCAGATGCAAAAATAGATTATTTTTAACAATAGTTCTTAATATATGCCAAATTTGGTGAACATTCTTGTTTTTAAGAGTGTGAGCAAAAGATCCAGCTTTCAAACATACCTTAGATACTGCTTTGGCTCTTGCTGAAGTTTAATCAAAATCCCCTGTTCTAGAAATAGCAATACCTCTTGATGTGCTTGAAAGAGGGCCAATTTTTTTTTTCAGGCATATTGTCCTATTAAATGATTCTACTTTTCTAGTTCAACTTAGCTCTAAAGAAAAAATGTTGTTCTAAGAAGTGACTGGGAAAAAAAGAAAAACCCATGTTTTTCCATATCAGGAAAGTCACAGTGAATCTCCACAAATCTGTGTTCTTAGAAAATGAAGGGCCAAAATATTAACACAAATTATTTTTCCAGTTCTGTCCCATTTGCCTTATTTCTTCCTCTGGGCTTTCATGTACTCAGTATTAAAGACCTTTTTATGAATATATTATTAATTTATTTTAAGTTGACAGCTGCATTTTTTGCTGATTGATAAAAATACCAACTTTAACCTTGAATAAAAAAAACCCCTAAAAGACCAAAAAAGAAAAATTTCCTTCAAGTAACATGTACATAGTCTTTATTTTAATATTATTTATTACTGTTGTTAATGTCTGACTTTTTCCACTTAGTATCAGTAATTGTTTCTTAGTAAAATGGGAAAACAAAGCACAAGAACTATTAGACTTGGTCCAGGGTTTACAAAATTATCAGTACTATAGTAGCATTTTCTTAGTGAAGTCTTTTGGATGCTCAGATAATACACATTAGCTGGAATATAAGTCTTTGCACTTATTTCATAATCACATGAATTGGTGGAGCAGTGCAGACAGAACAAAAATCTAGAAGAGTAAACTAACCTTATTCTATTACTTTCAAATCATAGTATAAAGAGAGGGTGGCACATACAATTTTTACTGGCCTTAAAATTGCCATTATCATTGTCATTGTACAGAATGTAAGCTTTTGGAAGACTTAAAGAGTTTAGGGAAAAAAAAAAAAGAAGCAAGTAGTGCCCTAAGTAAAGTTCTGAAATGGAATATAGACCTGTGTGCTGTGTGGTCTTCTGGAAGCTGTAGGGGGCACATTTATTAAAAAGTGCTTCTTCAGAATATCTCAGTTAACAGAAAATAATAAGGTGCCAATGTGAGGTTTAGTACTTCAAGCAGAAAGTGTTCTGGGCCAAACAGAAAATTAGCTTTAGATTAACTGTGGTTAATGCATTCAGAATGAAAGCTTTGTGTACATAGTGCTGGTGGACATTAAGGCAATGGGGACAACAAAAGAATTCTGGTGTTTACACATGTATTTATCTTCTGTTTGCATCATTAATTAGCATCAACTGAGATATTAATTAGAAATTTTCTATTGCATATATAAACTATCACAATCAGTCTAAGTCTATAATAGGATGACAGATGGCATTGATTTATACTTTCTGCTTTCCAGGAGGTACCACTAAACTACCATTCAAACCTCACACCTAAAACCACTTTTGTTGCAAGAGCCAACCAGTCAACAATGCATTTACATTGTCTTCTCAAATGTTATATCATAGCTATTCCTTTTATCCATACAGTGATTAAAAACTGCATAAGAACTTTGTTCACCAGGACCAAATAGTAGGTTTTTCATTTCTTTGCATGGCCAGGGTTAGAAAATTATTTTTGTGAGTGCTTATGTCTCTTCCCGAGGGAAAAACAGAAAGGCGGAGAAAAATCTCAGCGAATAAATATCATATATGACCTGGGAAAGAAATAAAAATTGATCTCTTGCCTATTTTTCTTTGTAACAAACTGACAGCATAATGAAGTCAACAGTTTCCTCTTCTAGATTTTTTTTTTTCTTTGTTCCCACACCATCCCTTGTAAGAAGATTGTTGTTAAATTTCAACCATCTTGAATAGGATCTTTATTGCTTTAGCTTATACAGTCTTAATGTGGTAGACCCCAAAGTGGGTGTGTGCCAGAGGGTGTACAGCCTACCTGAGCCAACAAGGAAACAGCAGCAGTTCAGATCGACCACTGCTGTAAACAGTGACTAACGAAGTGGAGCTCTGGTGCCTTAAGGACTAATTAGAAACTTAGAAGAAAAACAGGCAGTTCCACTGGCAGTAAGAACTGGAGATCTAAGTGCGATTCCCATATTTGCTAGTTAAAGACCTGGATCATTGCCCAAAACTTTGTGTGTGTCTGCGTGTGGGAGTGAAAGACAGCGGTAGGTAATTGTTACATTTTTCTCTTCTAGAGCTTTTTAGTTGCTTGTTTTCAGTTGTAACTAGAGGAGTTTCATCTTTGGCTCAGAAAAGAGCAAATGCTAGCTGTGAATTTTCTTTGTCAGTGTCAGGTGAAAGGGATTAATCTTTGGGGTAACCAAGACTGAATATTTTACCTGTTAGTAAAAGTTTTCACTGTTTTTTTATGATACTGCCATCCATGTATATTTAAGTGTGAATGTTTCTGTCTTTGAGGATAGTTCTCATACTCTCTATTTATTTTTTAATTTATTTTCATATTCCCTTGCTGTCTAATTGCATATGCAGCTCTTGCAGAAGACAACTTCAGTCTGCTGGAAGGGACTGTAAGGTTGTTAAGGATTACCCTTTCTGCCTCCGCTCTAATAGTAAGTAGCTTCGGAGAGCTTCATCCAGTAGGCATGTGAAATATACTTTTAAACTTAGATCTTTTCTTATGAAGTTTCTGATTTTCAGTCAATAGGTGATCTTTGAAGCTGTTCTTTTTCCCTTTTATTTTTAAATTGCATTTCTCTGTTTGAATTTTCATATAATATACATACTAACAAAATACCCATTGTGCCTGCTTTTAAATTACTTATTTCAAAGACCTATATGACTTAACAGAATTTACAGTGAAACTGCAGAACCTGCTTTATGCATTATAAGCATTCATATAATTTTCATTACAGAACCAGCAATGTTTGGCCATAGATGTAACATATGTTAGAGGAAGAAAAGAAATGGCTGTTTTATCCTTCTTTCCTGATACCTCATCTAGGCCCAACTAATAGCCCAAATCTCCAAGCTCACGATCCTTCAGTGAGCTCTGTCCAGAGAAACATTCCAGAATTTGACCTACAAGATTAATTTAATTTTAAGAACCTCCAGGTGTAGTCTGTTACTTTGGTTACACTGTTAATATATTATGCAAACTGTGTGCTTTGCATTGGAGAGTATTTGTGAAAGGCTATGTCTCACCTGTTTGCTAGCAATTGCTGGAGGTTTGTAGCTACCTGTGGGACAGACACTGGTGAAATTGAGATTGAGAAGCACCAGTTTGGGGTTTGGGTTTTGTTTTGATTGGTTGCTTTAATTTGGTTACCCTCCAGTCCTGTCTGGGTGAATTTGGAAGTCTGGTGAGTTGCAGTTTTTTCAAGAATTGCACCAGAGAAGTATGTCATCATCATTAAAGGGCCAAGACATCACAGAGTGTAAAAATGAGTTCAAATTTATGTTATTTTGCTCTGACACTGTGGTTCAGCCAAGGACCTAAAATCCAGAAAATCCTTAGTATGCTGTCATCTGCCATCTTTCTAAAGGTTTACACTTAGCTTTCTACTTGCATGTGAACCTTTACAAACTCTGAATTCCACAGTGATCTTGGTGGAAAAGTCTTCAACAAATCTACATCTTATTTTTTCCTAGTGAAAAGGAACAGCTATCAAGTGATAGAGCTATTAACACTGCTGGGTCCCATTCATCTTTGAGAGGGCTGCAGTTGCCCAATGCTGTTTTCTAGATAGTTCAAGGACCTTGTGAATATGCTCTTGTCCCTATGCAATCACAGAATCGTTTGGGCCAGAAAGTACCTTAAAGGTCATCTATATCCAGCCACCCCCTTCATGGGCAGGGAAACTTCAATAGGCCAGATTGCTCAAAGCCCCATCCAACATGTCCTTGAATGCTTCCGAGGTCACGGCATCCACAACCTGTGTGGGCAACCTGTTCCAGTACCTGACCACCCTCTGTGTAAAGAATTTCTTCCTAACATCTAATCTAAATCTTTCCTCTATAAGGTTATAACAGTTGCCCCTTTGTCTTATCTCTATTTGCCTGTAAGAAAAGTTGCACTTCCTCTTTTTGACGTGTTCCATTTAGGAAATAAAAGGCTGTGATGAGATCTCCCCAGAGAGTTCTCCAGGCTGAACAACTCCAGGTCTCTCAGACTTTGTAGAAGAGATGCTGCAGTTCTCTGATCATCTTTGTGAGTCCCCTTTGGACTTTATACGACAGGTACATGTTTATTGTGTGCTGAGGACCACCCAGACCTGGATTCAGTACCCCAGGCAGGTCACAGAAGAGTGGAGTAGAGTAGAGTAGAGTAGAGTAGAGTAGAGCAGAGTAGAGTAGAGTAGAGTGGCAAAATACCTGCCCCTCAGCCTACTGGCCACAGTTCTTTGGATGCAGCCCAGGATGCAGTTGACTTTATATGCTATGAACACACGCTGCTGGGTCATGTCCAGCTTTTCATCCAGGAGAATCCCCAGGCCCTTCTCCAGGGCTGCTCTCAAGTTCTTCTCCCAGTCTGTGGCTGTACTCAAATCTGGGACTGCCCTGACCCAGGGCAGCACTTCACACTTGTTGAGCCTCCCGAGATTTCCATGGGCCCACTGCTCAAGCTTGTCCAGGTCCCTCTGGATAGGATCCTGTCTTTTCAGTGTCTCAGCTTCATGTCATCTATAAACCTGCTGAGGGTGCACTCGATGTCACTCTTGATCTCATGGATGAAGATACAGAAAAGCACCAGTCCCCAGAACTCTGTCTGCCCTGAGGAACACAACACCACTCCTCACCAGCCTCCACCAGGAGGGTCCACAAGAGTCATTGACCACAACTCTCTGGCTGTGTCCATCCAGCAAACTCCTTATTCACTGAATAGTACATCCATCATAGCCATTCTTCTCCAATTTGGAGATAAGCTGTCACATAGGATAATGTCATGGAAACCTAGATACATGACATCAGTAAATATTTTTTTGTTGACCGTTGTGACACTCCATCATACAGGGCCACCAGGTTGGTCAGGCACAATTTGTCCTTAGTAAAGCCATGCTGGCTGCCTTGAATCACCTCATCTTGCATGTGTCTTAACACTGCTTCCATGAGGATCTGCCCCACAATCCTCCCAGGCACAGAGGAGAGGCCCACCTCTTTTCTTTACATATTGATATCTTTTACATAGTCAAGGACAACTGTTGTCTCCTGTCAGTCTCCCTTTTTGTGACACAACTGGTTTTTTCAGTCTTTAATCCTGGGTCATTCTTGCCAGAATTTTTAGCCTTCTGACTGCTATTTTTTGAAGCCTTTAAAAATTCATTGCATCTTACTCTGTGTTGTAAGCATGTACATCAGCCCAAGTATGTCTCATCAACTTCTCTTAACAGAAATAGCATCAGTTTCTCCTCACGTGTGGTACTTTTATTTGTAAGTGTACCAGTATACTCCCTCACTGTCTATTCTGTAACATGGCTATTTTTTTTGACTGTTAATTTCACTTCTTGTACTTCTGCAGTTGTTTTTTTTTTTCTTCCAAAGTTTAGAGATTTACATTCATTTTTATTGAATCTAGCTGTGCTGATTTTGGACTATTTCTAAAATACTCACTATTCCTTCTGCGTTGAAGCAATCCCCAGATTTTAGTCCTATGTTACCTGTATCATCATCTGTGTTGTACAATAAAGTATGGACTGGAATAAGATTAAGGAAAAGTTAACTTGCTTCTCATAGTAATATTTCCTTGCAATCTGCTTTTGAACTAATGATGACTATGCCTTGAATATGTTTTATTAACCAACTGTGAGCTCTTCTGGAACCAGTTGTGATGATTCAGTTTAGCCATTCTCTCTGCTTATAGGAATGTCACAAGGGACAGTATCAAGAGCCTCACTGACCCAGTTAAACTATCACAGAAAAGCATGAGACTGCTTTTAAGTGACTGCCCTTAGATAAATCCATATTGTCTGCTCATCATCTCCTAATAATTGCCAATAATATACCAATAATTGCAAAACTTTTTGGACCAGAATTTACTGCAGTCCACATTTTCTAGTTGCCCATCATGCCCATCACCAGACTATTAATAAACAGGTGTATCTATGGTGATGTACATTTTAATGTTAAGTCAAATTTCATGGTCCCCTTGCTTCAACTGAATGGAAACCACAGAACTTTGTCTCAGATTTCTCAGTGGCTGCTTTGCATTTATCCTTAACCACTTACCTTCTTTCCTTTTTTTTTAACACATAGATAGACCACTGTTGCAGTCAAGTATGACTGTAAAGCTCTCCTTGGAATCAGACAGGCCTATTGTACAGACAAGGAGGGTAGAAGTATAGCCAGGCATAGATGGACTGCAGCCTCCATGAAAGCTAAGACATGACATGCGCTCTATGACTGTGAACAACCATTTTCCTGAGGGTACACCAATAGTGCCCAAGGCAGCTGTTTGATCAGAAAACAGGCATGTCACAGACAACAGCCATTCTCATATTATCAAAGAGCCATCTACAGGACTTCTGTTTCCACCTTAGTTCTCAGATTTTCAAAAGTTTCTGTGCAGATCTCTGACTGTTACATCCACCTTTCCTCCATGTTGATGTGATTAACCTGTGCTTCTGGTTCTTTTAGCAGTTAGTACTTTCCTTTGTCTAATCCTAGCAAATCTAGGCAATAATTTCTGAGTTGGTTGAAACAAATTTTGCTGTCTTCCATTATTCTTACTGTACTTTCTTCCTTTAGTTATTGCAAAACTGTGATGTCAGTCCAATGAACTTATCTGAAAGTCGCCATTACAGATGACAAGGTTTGTCATCCATTAGACTGATTTAGTTTGCAAGTTCTTTCTATTGGTGAGACACTGGAACAGAGTAGTCAGTGCTCTTGAGAACTGTATTTGCTCTCAGTTATGTACATTTGCCCCGGCTTTTACCAGATGGCAAATTTGGCCCTTCATACATATGTGTGCTTCCTCTGTACTTCTTCCTTCTTTCCTTGTACTGAAAATTCACATAATTTCCTCTTTGAAGCATCTGGTAACCCCATATTGGATGTAATTTAAAGATGTCTTATATCATTGTTTACAGCAGCAACTTCTGCAGTAGAAATAGTTTTTTCATCTGCTGTTACCTCTACTACTTCCATCAGTAACAGAGACCTCTGCACAGGGTAGAAACTAACTCAGTTTGCAGTAAAATAATAATTTTGAATAATTTGAGTTTTGTACATACATTCATTATCAGATACTACTGGTAGTGGGAAATTGAGTAACCCTGATAAACAAACAGCTTTTCTTTCTAAAATAGGTCAGAGATAATCTACAGAATGCACAGACTTCATCACTTTCCCTACTTTTTTTCCCTTTCTTGCTTATGTAATCATTGAATAACCTTTAAAAGATCTTGGTTTTGATTTCTGGAATACCACTGATGAGTAGGAAGTCCTCTTCCAAATGGCTCTCTTTACTTTCTTTATAATTCTAGCTTTGTTGTGTCTGGGATTGATGCTGCCTTCAGATTGGAGCAACATCACACTCACAACTGACCTAAAAGCAACTATTCTCATTTATGCAACTTTTATTTTCTAAATTGTGCCTAATATCTCTAGTACTTCCAATACCTTCTGTCAGGTGCCTGTCACCTCACATGAACAGAAATGTATTAAGTGAAATTCAGGGTTTTGTCAGGCTCAAAAATGCATGTAAGTGTCAGAGAATAGATACAGTAGTCATAGGAATCAAGAGGCCACAAAAGAGAAAAGGTGCAGGCAAAACTGTCCTGTGACATCTGGTAATTCTAAGATGCCTGTTAATCCTTGCTGGAGTTGAAAGAGTCTCATGTGGAAGGGAGTGTCTTCTTTCCTCTGTATTTTCCTTTTTCCCATTTGACTGCTCTGGTGGGCTGCAGGCTATTATTTTTTACTTGGAATCTGCTTAACTGCATCTTGTTTCAAAAGTCTTATCCTGAACCCCTATGGTGAAATATAGTGTAGATGTTTTGTCACCATTTAATGGCTGATTATTCTTAATCTGATTATTCTAAATCATATTAAACATTAATTGATTTGTTTCCATGAAAAATGACCACACTATTCTGCTTTTTCAGACTACATACATTATTATCACCCTGGGATTTCTGAAGAATTCAGTTCTGGGCTGTCTCTGCTTCCACAGAAGTCAGTTAATTAGCAATCAAGAAGTTTTTTCCTCAAATGTTTAGCCGATACAGGAGGCAGATTTTTAAATTTCTTCTTTGGTTTGCCTTGGTCTTTTTACAGCAAACTCCATTCGTAGTGTAAGTCTGGGCTTACACTGTTCAGCGAGTGAGTAGTCTCATCTTGCTTTTATCCCTTGATCAATTAAAAAAATACTCACTTATGTGATGTTCATTTTTCTTTCTCTGCTTTATTATTGTGTTTTTGCTTTGCAGAAATGAATCTGCAAGTACTGCTGTGAAGGTCACAGTCACACTTTACTTAAGGCCAAGGTTATTCTTTCTCACATAGCATTTCCCAATTGTGAGGGCTGCAATATAATGATAAAAATCTGTTGGAAGAGTGGCAGAATCTTGGTTATATAGGACTGGAAATGTTTAATGAGATTGGCACCAATTACAAACTAAGAGGAGTCTAGACCATTATCAAAATACATTTCTAAACACTGGAACAGGAGACTAAATTGGCTAAATGCTGGCATTTGGAATTTGTACAGGGATAATTGTAATTATATTTTCTCTGCTTAATTCAAGGCACTCCTCTGCAGAAATAAGAAAGCAATTTACTCTCCAGCCAGGTTTTGCACAGTTCTGTCAAAGAAGCTTAAGCACCCCTGGATTTTCTACATGTAATCTGGTAAGTTCTGGGTTTACCTTCTTTACACAGGTTTGACATGTACATTGCTTAATGATTTTAGGGTAGATTAAATGATCTTCTAAGCGGTGTTGCTTTCCACTGGCTTCTACCTGAAACTATTAAACATACTCTCTGGTGAGCAGAGGAAATGATGCCTTTGAGAAACATTAGAATGTTCCTTGGAGCCTGGAATAGACAGTCCCTCTACATATTACAATGAATCAATGTTAGTAAGTGTTGGAGTATATTACATTCTTTCCCTGATGTAAACTTTCAACTTCTTCAAGTAAATTCTTTGTGTGGTAGTCCTTCTTATTCCCCCAGTTTTATGTACTGAGCATGATTCCATGTGGTCTGAAATATCCTGTGGTCAGCTGGGGTAACCTCTCCTGGCTGTGTCCTCTCCCAGCTTCTTGTGCATCCTGAGTCTCCTTGCTGATGGGGTGGTTTAAAAGCCTTGGCTCCTTGTAAGCACTGCTCAGCAATAATGAAAACAGATATTATTATCAACACTGTTTCCAGCACAAATCCAAAACACAGCCCCATAATATTTACTATAAAGAAAAATCAATTGTATCCGTGCCAAAACCAGCCCAGATCATTGAATAAAGAGGAAAAAAAGAAAGGTGAACGCTCAACAAGCTTGACTTAATACAGTTTCCAGAACTAGCAGCAGGGGCAGCATGCTGACTGTTTTTCAGTGCTGTAGAATGTGCATGTTAAGTGAGAAATGCTGAAGTATGTCCTGATTGGCATAGATATAATTGAGTCAACTGTTATGTGTCTCCGAATCATCTTCAGCTTTCCGCGTGTTACCACCCTCTAAAGAAGTCAGATTATATGACAGTGCCCTTATGACAAAGGGAAAAAATGCCAGATCTTTTTATTGCCTTTCATGAGGATGAGAATTCTGCAAACATTTTATGCCATAAGTAAAATTTACTATGATTTTGGCACTGTCTATGCCCCTACCCTTTTATTTTTTTATTCTTTTTGTGAGGCCTGATAAGAAGAAGCAGCAAGAGTCTTTCTGCACCAGTGATTGTGAAAATCTAGATGCAAGTGTTGCTTCCTGTGTCAGGGCCTCCCGCCACTACTCACTTCCTTAATCGGAAGCGCTGTGATCTTTAACTTGTTCCTTGTGGTTACTCAGCCTGACGAGGCCAGGTCCCTTCTTCTGCATGCAGAAAACCACTTGCTCTACCAAAAAACTTGGTAGCATTTCATTTACTAAGTATTACACTGTGGCTGCCATTTTGTGTGTGCTGTCGCAATCTACATGCTTCTAATTCGTCATCCTTAAAAAAGGTATGTTTGCAGTAATGTTTCATGGCATTTTCTGTACAAAATTATTTTGCACAATTTTATGATATGTGAAAAGGAGTGCTGGCTTCTTACTTAAGCCATTTTCTGTGTTTCCTTTGAAACGTTGCACCAGTTGTTAGGGAGATCATTTCCGTCTGCCTGCATTTGCTTTTCACACTATCTCTTTTACATTTGTGTCTAATTTACGATGGTCAAAAGCACATTTTTCTAGTGATTAAAGGTTATTGTTAACACTTGAACTAGATAAAGAGGACACAGTGAAATGAAGTGGATTTGACCTGTTAGAATGGAAAAGTGTGACTTCTGAAAGCAAGTGCAATGGTTTATCAAAAATTAGATTGTATTAAGCAAAACTATTTTGCATGCAAAACATTGTATCTTCAGCAACTGAAAAGATGTAGTATACCCTTGTATACTTTAGGCTGTGTTTTACTTTAATCTTCTGTGAATTTCTTTTTTAGTAGATCTAAATATATATGCAATTTATATATTGTATATTCTTATATATATTTATATCTAAAAATCTCTATATAGACTTATTTACAGATCTATATACTAACATGCTATGCTTTACCTACTGACAGTACAGTAAGTGAGCTTCAACCATATTATGTTGATAGTTAATTTTTAAAAATAGCAAATAAGATTTACTATTTACTCATAACTGTTGATCCAACATGTTCAGCACTACACTGTGTGCAAAACAGAGATAGTGCTTATACTAAAAACAGAGTAGCAGAGTATATTTCTTTGGCTGACTGCCTCATAATTTGATGGACTTGGTTGTAATGTTAAGTCTTCCCTCTGGCTAAAAAGAGCAAAGAGAGGGAAAGATTTTTCCCAGAGACATTTTTGATAAGTCAGTGGATGCCTTAAATGTACAGCCAGAGGAGTGAGCTCAGAGACAGAGTTTATGCAGAAACCAATATAATTTCCCTATAAAAGGGGAACCTGGGGTAGGGGGTGGTACTTGTTCGGGTTCAAAGGTCTCTACTGAAATATTTGCAGGAGTATTTACCACATCTGGGTTTTTTTTCAGAAGTCTAAATTGGTTTGCTTCTCCTAGATATTTTCAGCACATTTCTTCCAAATATGTTTCACTTTCTGAAAGATATTTCTGGATTTTTGTTATCTGAAAAACTTCCTCAACTGTATTTTCAGAACACTAAAAAGGTTCCAAAGCTTGAATTTACTAATAATTGTTTTTAACACATTTTCTTATCTACTGTGGCTGATGTGGCATATTAAGTGTGAGCCATTTTAGTTCTGAGTTACTGGAGCCATTATTAAGTCTCTATGCATGTTTCATAAATTGAGAAATTTCTCATTGTCTCATTGAGCTAAAATTCCTGATGTTGTAGATGTAACAGGGGTATGCACTGGTGTCACTTTGTGCTCTGGTGAAATTCCTGTCAAATTCTATGAAAGTCTTGCATGAGCATGCCTCAATATTAATGAGGGAAGACTTGCTGATTTTGACCCACAGATTTTTTTTGTGCAGAACACTAGACTATAGAGAGGATAGCTTAGGAACACATTGGATGAGACAATTACATTGTCTCAAAAATAACATTGAATATAAAGGTGTGTTGATAACAGAGACACTGGGTACCCTCTTTTCCCATGAAGCATCAGCAGCACCACAGATGTATTTTTTTGCTGGCAGCTTCAGAATACTGCCTTGTGAAAGGTATCTGGACTAATCAGTGCAATGCAATCCTCACCCTTTACAGAAAGGAGTATTTATTAGCTGTTTTTTGCTAGAATTCTTACTCACAGTAAATAAGTTATTCCAGTGCTATTATTCAAAGACTGTAATGAATTTTCTTCACTCTTACAGTGATGAGGTGTCATCGGCCTTTCTGGAACATACAGAAAATAACCTATAGATTTCCTAAAGCTGTAGTTTTTAGGTCTACTTTTTTACTTCCCAAGAAAATCGATGATAAGAGATTCTAGTCTCTGTACTCAACTGGACAAATATTATATTTTTTAAGAAATACAGAGTATTTTTATTTGGTACATAGCAAGTAAAATAATTTTCAGTTTTGTCTATACGTAGAATAACATACACTTTTAATACATGAAGTCGCATTTATTTGTATGTAGAACATCTCTAGGTATCAAATCAAACAAGAGTTTCTGCCTCTGTTTTTGACACTAAACAGATAAAAAGCAGACAGTTTCATGGTAGGTATGAGTCGTAGAGCTTATGCTTGTTTAACTTTGTTCTGAGTGGATCTTCTGTTTAAGAATGGCTAATTAAATGTAGTGAGATAAAACTGTTGTTCTATCAAGGTGCAATGCTGTGCACTGTAGAAATGGGGAATATCTAAGATTTTCAGTAGTAACTTTAGTAGTTTCATGTAGTCCTTTGCAAAAGCACTGCACAAACCCTTAAGAAATATGATAAATTAAGAATTCCAATAATACAAAACCCAGTAACATTCAGAGATGAAAAATAGTACATTTTTCTGATTTTGAGTGTATAATGTCCTCAGCTTTGTTTGCAGTTGAAAGCACAGAGTATTCCTAATAGTATCTTTCAGGCACAGCATCTCAAATGAGTGTATCTTCATGATGGCAGCAGCCACAGTGCTTACAGTTGGTTCTTAGCTCCATAACCTGGAGTAACTTCCAAGACTTGGCCTTGTTATTCCTGATGTGTTTTGTCTGCTGTCTCCTGCCCACTGGCGTTGTCTGTCGCTGCCATTTTGGTCACCTTCCTTATATCCTTTCTGGTTTCCTAGTTTAGAAATTTAGATGTTTGTTTCTGACATATAATAAATAATGGGACAATTACAATAGTTAAATGAGTAAGCCTAAATTACACTGCCAAGAAGAGCCTTCAGTTCCTAAAATAAATGCTTCTTTATTTCTCATTAGCCTTCCTTTTATGATGCAGTAGACCCAGTAGATTTTGAAGGCTTCCTGATGACGCAGCTGAACAACTTGGACTTAGATCTAGCACAAGAACTTGGGGACTTTCCTGAAGATGATCTGGATGTTGTCTTTACACCCAAAGAGTGCAGGACTTTACAACCCTCTATGCCAGAAGATGGGTAAGGAGAGTTTTTGTCCCTCCAAAATTTTGCAAAAATAAAGCTAGTTTTAAATAGTTAAGAATAGTTTTGAAGATGTTGATCCAACATCACTCTGCCACTCATCCAGCCATTACACAGTTCCTGAACTTCAAATGTTTGAGTTTTGCCCCTGTCCGTGTTAGCACACTGAAAATTCTGCAAGTGTTTACACCACTTCCTAAGTTTGGTGGTGGCAGAAGTGAGGTAGACATCAACCAGGAAGTAAAGAAGGACAGGAGGATGGTACAAAAAATAATTTTTGCATCTGTGATGCCAGAGAAAGCAATCTCTTATTTATATGATGGACAAAAATATTGAAATAATTATTCAACTTTTGAAATTACATCTAAAATAAGGCAATTTCTTACCAATTTCCAAGGTTACTTTCCACTATTCCTGATGTTTAAAGCAGCTGTTAGTTATTTCTTTTTCCAGTAGGAGACCATTCAGGCTCATGCTGTCTAATCAGTTTTAAGCCTGATTTGCACCACAAAATTATTAAGTATTTTTTAAGAAGTCTGTGATAAAGCACATACAGTCAATACCAACAAATATGCTTTCAGCAGATTTGTTTTCAGACAGCAGCTTGCCACTTAGCTATTCACAATGCTATCCTTGATATTAGTGTTTTTACAGAAAATCCTGGTCAAGGGTGCCAGGATGTTTTAGGGAAGATGAGAACACAGGAGGGGCATGCACCAAGGACTGGGCTTCAGGCAACAGAGTCTTTGATGTCTCTGTGCACCGAGAGCAGGAAACAGGTACCACCAACCAAACTGGGTTAATGTGCTGCCTGCCAGCAAACACACCTCCCACCTGCACCTGAGGCAGGAACCACTAGAGGCAGGAACCATCAGAGGCAGGGGCACTCACAGCCTGGCATCAGCCAAGGCTCTGTCCCACCACATCAGCTGTTAGCTGGCCTCGGTAACCTCAGTTGCAAATCTCTTAGGAGCTCTATGTGGAGAGTGCTAAAAATTATCATACCTTTCACCTGTTCCTCTATTGAATGTGTACCCTACCTACTCGTTTACTCATGTGGACTGGAGAATGCTACAAATTATTTTGGAACAGGTCATTAAAAATACTAAGAATAGGGATAGGGGAATTATGCCACAGCATCATGATGTGAAGTTCATGGACATTGTCTTTGGCTGAAAGACTTGCAGTTCAAAATAGTGTCCAGTCTATCAAGAAGCACTGACAACTCCCTTCATTAAAGGAGACTTATTTGAAAAACAGAAAATTAAATTATAACATATTATTAGAACTTAAAGTTTTATTATGCTATCTGATTAAAAGCTTAGTGTCCTTTTTTTAGATTTTTATTTGTTTCTGTGAGAAAGAGAAAATTTCACCTACCTAATTGCAAGTGTCCAGGGGCTGAAGCCTCTAAAAATATTTCTATATCTTGAGAGTTGTTATCAAGTTTTTAAAATCACAAGGTTGGATATGTTGCATAATTTATTTAATTTAACTATATATTATAGCAGTGTCACTCTTATATTTATGAACAGATGGTGTGGCAAGTGGTTACTTCTGTTAAATGTATGTTTGTACACTTATCAGCACAGTACCAAAAACCTGCATAATGGAATTCATGCAGTACAGAGGATTTTTTTAAACCTCAAACAATAGTTTAGCAGTAAAATATATACACAGGAGAAGACTAACAGAGTGGCCTTTATCTGACTAGATAAATTTGTTTTCCTGAAAGTATGACTTAGGAGCTGAAAGGTGTTGCTTTCTCCACAGGGTTGAGCTGGACTCACATGTCAAAGACTGTGTTCAGACTTACATCCGTGAGTGGCTGATTGTGAATCGAAAGTAAGCGACATAAAACTAAATAAAATCAAAAATACATTGCATTTTACTTATCAGAGAGGAGATGTTTGCTGTTATAAGTAATCCTAAATTATAATGATTTTAGTCAGTGATTGAAGATAAGAACAGACTTTTCAGTAGTATAAATAACTATATTGTATTGTCTGAGATGGTGTGCATTGCCAAATACTTGTTACAACTGCTTCTTAATTATCAGGCACTCTGGGAATGGATGGGAAGTTGATGGGAAGAAATTCACATCAACCCTCTGTAATGATGATTTATCTTAATCAGGAAAACTAGTACTGTTTGATCCCACTAAAAGGAAAGATAACAGGGATAAAGATTATATTTGCATGCTTTTCCCTTATTCATGCCCTGAAAATTCAACATGATTTGATTTCCAAATGTGTCTGAAAACTGAAGGATTATGGGCTTTCCCAGCAGTGATTGAGTGTATTCATGGGATTATCCGTGTTATACGCAAATTTACTATTTTACATCAGTAAATGTTCTCTGCACTTGAGGTCAGTGTAATTCAACACACAGAGTTGGGCCTGTAGTCATTATAAGTACTTAATTTTGTTCAGTTTAGTTCATTATATTTTAATTTCATTATATTTTATTCTGCCCTATTCCATTTCATATGTAAAATGTGGAGGGAACTCTCAGTCAGCGCTCTCTGTTTCAGAGATGTCTGCTCCCAGACTCTTAGGGGAGTCTGTGGGATGTTTTGCCTCCTTCCTCATCACCTCCTCCTGTTCTTTAGAAAGAGGTTTTTGGAGTTCTGTTTTATCTGTAGCACTTCCTCTTATCCATTCCTGCATTAATGCCCAGCTCTTGAAAAGCAGAAGAAGCAGCTGGTGGTTGAGTGCTGACAATTTTGCTGCCATTTTGTTGTGCCCCTTCACTCACCCTTATTAGTCTGTGTTTTTCTGACATAAAGCAGCCAGTGCTTTACTGGTTTACAATGGTGATTCTAGAGGAATTTGCACTTTTAAACTGTGCACCTTGTGCTCCTCAGTGGAGCAGCTGCTGGGGGTTATTAAGAGACTTCCTCCAGGGGTGCTGATGAAATTGAATTCTCAGAACTGCTCCACAGTGAGTCACTAGAAATCGGCTGGTGGGTTTTATGGGCTCTGCTCCTGCACCACTCAGAGCAGAGGCACTAACTCTTTCACACAGTGCTGTTCTGAGCATGCTGTAAAGAGCCAGCGTGCAGCTTTGTTTGTGTACAGGAGAAGGGAGTGAGCAGTAAAGTAGGTGAGGTGAAAAATAGAACATAGCTATTTTTGCATTTATGTATGCTGGTAGAAATGTGAATGGAGCCATAGAAATACACACATGTGGAAAGTTTTGCTGAGTGTTTTACTATTTCACTCGTTCAGGTGAGATAAATTTGCATTCAAAATCTTTATTGAGCAGTTGACTGTGGTAAACACAATGGTGGACTCTGTCAGAAAGCTGAGCTTTGGCAGCTGTAGCTAAAAGTGCAAGCAAGTTATTAAAAATTGCAAAGAACAAAACACTACCAAATATGCTGCAGTGTCACATGAACTGGTGATAGATTGCTATTGGGAATCTCATATTATGCTTGGACAGTTTTGTTTTTTTCAAAATAGGCACGAGAGAAAGAGAAAATATCAAGAGTGAAGTGAGCAATAATTGTAGAGGGCTTTCCATTGTTTTGAGAAAGGCTAGAAAAGCTGTAACTGCCTACTTGACAGATGTTATAGAACAGGTTGCTGAATATATTGTCTAGTGAGGTTTGGGTGAGAGCAGCATGTGAGTGACTTTGATGCATTCATGAGCATGAAGGTTCAGAACAGGAGATGGTGGAGCCTCCAGTGGGTGGCATGAGCAGAGGTCATACTCAGGCCCCAGGGAAGAGAGGTATGTAGCACACAGGATGGGCGCAGCTGGAGTCCATGTGGCCTTGCAGGAGGCTGAATGGGAAGCCTGTTTCTCCTTTCAGTTGTCCTTTGTTCTTTTTCCTCATCTCATTTTCTTAATTCGTTTTTGTGCCCATTAAATTGACATGTGTATAAAAACCATGGTTTGCCACTTGGTAAGTTTTAATTGCTATAATGTTTTTCAAAATAAATAAAAAATATAAATAAATGTTCCAGGTGTACTTTAGTGGAAAGGCTTCTCTAGTGTAGTTTGCATACCACAGGGAAAATGTGAATTCAGATACATAAATTTCTCCAGGGAAAATGTGAATTCAGATACATAAATTTCTCCATCAATCATTTGTTTGCCACAAAAGGTAGTGAAAAGAATAGTCTATTCAACTTCTTTTGGATTCTTAAACTCATGCAGAATTTCTGCCTTCCATTTTGGATAACTACAGTGGTTCCAAAACAAGGTCACATCCAAGGAGAGCTGGGATTGTCTTTTTATGACCAGTTTTCATTGCAGTGAACTGGCAAACGATTAAAATGCAAACAATTAAAATTAAAACACATCAGACCATATAATTCAGTTACTCCCAAAATGTAATAAAAAGGTGTCTCCCTGATCAATAATTGCTTATTATGTCTTCTTTGATGTCCAGTCATTTCTTTGGGAGTGTCACAGAAAGCAAAATGAATGAAGCAGCATGTTGTAAATAAGGAGATTGGTTGCAAGAAGACTGTCACAGGATTTAGCAAATTGCATACTAAAGGGAAAGAAATAAAAGTCTGGATGCATCTAACACCTTTTTTTTTCAGGGTACCTGCTGATTTTTTCCATCTGCCTGAAAAATGTAACTTGGAATTTCAGGATAAGTTTTCAAAGCTGCCAGCCTGGAGGGTTACATTGTGGCATAGAATAGCCCTCTCCAAAATCAGGCATCTTTTTGGAATGTGTAGATTGTTGCACGTGATTAACTTTGGATACTAGCTAGGTCCAGAATAAGAGCAATAAGAGCTTTGATGTATATAATTGAAGAAGCTAGCCAAGAGATAAATGATCCTGATCCATGTTCTTAAGGTCACTGAAATAATCTCCATGTCTGATGATGAGATCAGAGCAAATTTTGTGCCTAGGTCAGGTTTTCCTGCTGTCTCAGTCTTATATTCTTCATAAAAATAATCTGTTTTTTTTTCCCTTTTAAACTGTCCTTAATATAGAGTTGCAATGGTGCGTTAAAATGTGTTAAAATTGTGAAATGTCACATTTTTGCATAAAAGCTGTGCTACACTGCTTTTTTGCAGAACCATCTTTTCAGTTTTTAAATAAATTTTAATTTTTCTTTTCTGATTTATTTTCCCGTAACACCTCCTCATCTTATCCTGGCTTTCTTGGGCTTCTCCATAATAGAAACCAAGGGAATTCAGATATCTGTAGCCTGAAAAACAAGGGATCCCGAAAAGATTTTCACAAAACACTTCAAAAACAAACCTTTGAATCAGAAATACTGGATTCTGGTGATGCAACTTTTCAGGTACATTTTCTTCACTTTGGGAAAAGTCATCAGATACAGCAGTTTCCCTCAAAAGAAGCATCTGGTGTGACCTCCGCTTGAATGTTGTGCACAGTTTTGGTCACTGCAATATAAGAAAGATATAAAGCTATTGGGGAGCATCCAAAGGAGGGGCACAGAGGTGGGGAAGGGCCTTGGGTGAAGCCATGTGAGAACTGGCTGAGGTCACTTGGTCTGGAGAGGAGGAGACTGAGGGGAGACCTCACTGCAGTCTATGTTTTCCTTGTGAGGGGAAGCGGAGGAGCAGGCACTGATCTCTGTGGTCACCAGTGACAGGACCCGAGGGAATGGCCTGAATTTGTGTCGGGGGAGGTTTAGGTTGGATATCAGGGAAAGGTTCTTTACCCAGAGGGTGGCTGAGCACTGGAAGGAGCTCCCCGGGGCAGTGGTCACAGCACCAAGCCTGACAGAGTTCAAGGAACATTTGGACAGTGCTCTCAGGCACACGGTGTGATTCTTGGGGTGTCCCATGCAGAACCAGGAGTTGGACTCTGTGACCCCAGTGGGTCCCTTCCAGCTCAGCATATTCTGAGATCCTGTGATCTGTCATGGCATCAAGCAGGGCACCATGCTCACCATTAGGCCTCATGGCAGAGGAGGCATAAAGATGCTCTCTGCCAGATCACTAAGAGCCACTCTGTGACACCCTGGTGCCCAAGCCACAGCTTGGTACATTTCCTTGTTTTCCTGCAGGTAGGGCCCCACCAGGTGCCCGCTGTCCCAGAGGAGGCCTCGAGGGCCACCCTGGCCTGCTCGGACCTGGAGCTGCGCAGCCTGCAGCCGGACCCGCGGCTGGAGCACCTGCTGCGGCACGTCAGCGCCGAGGAGTTCGAGAGGCTCAGCGAGGAGGCACGCCGCACCAACAGGCACCCCGAGCTCCTCTCCCTCTACCCCTCCGTCGACGAGGTGAGCGGGAGGCCGGCTCTCCTGCTAGTCTTTCCCAGCTGGCTGTCCCAGCATGCCTGAGGTTAAAGCTGTGCCGCAGCAGATGAACACTGCGCTGCTGTCAGTGTGGGCCAAGCTATATCCATGCTGGGGATATAGCTATGCCAGGGTGTCACCTGTCATAGCAGCTTGTGCTTGGGGTGCACAGCTGTAAATATTTGGTGTAAGTGCCAGATAGGGGTCAGGAATGTAAATATTCAGAAATAATAAATCTGTTTTCTTTCATTTCTGGAGACATTAACTGCCCACTGAGTGGGGGAAGATGCTAGTCTGTAGCAGTGGCTTGGCTACTGTCACGTAAATGTTTTATGTGAGTGTGTAAATTCACCGTTGTTTCAACTGAGTATGACTGTTTAATGATAGGAAGATGCAGTGGAGATACGACCAGTGCCAGATCGCCCAAAGGAACATCTGGGCAACAGGATTTTGGTGAAGCTGCATACTCTGAAGTAAGTAATCCTTCACAAGCATTGCTCACCATTTCTGAATTCACAACAGTGTACAGCCGCACACCTTGTTACACCACCGCAGGTGGCCTGTACAGCAGCATTCACTGCTCAAGTACTCTTTCTTAGTGTAGCAGAACATTACTTTTATCCATCTTTACAGAAGTCTTTAACTTGCCTGGGTGAAAAGAAGTTGGGAGTGAATCCAGATTACATATTAAAAAAAAAAAGTGATTGGTGTCCTATATACTGCTGGACTTTGATTGTGGCTTAACCCCATCCAGCAGCCAAACCCCACACACCACTTGCTCACTCCTCCATCAACAGAATCAGGGAAAGAATCGGAAGAATAAATCTGGAGAACTCGTGGGTTGGGATGCAGACATTTTAATAGGGAAAGCAAGTGGCACACAGACAAGCAAAGAAAAACAAGGAATTAACTCAGAGTACCCAAGGGCAGGCAGGTGTTCATCCAGGAGAGACAGTCCACATATAACATGACTTGGGAAGACAAACACCATCACTCCAGATTTCCCCTCCTTTCTCCTTTTATCCCCCCCCACCCCATTTATGTTCTGAGCATGGTGCAATATGATCTGGAATATCCCTTTGGACATTTGGGGTCACCTGTCCTATCTGTGTCTCCTCCATATCTCACACACTCCCCAGTCTCATCACCAGTGGGAGGAGTACCAGAAGCAGAAAAGGCCTTAGTTTTGGGCACGCCTTTATATTATCAGCCCTATGTTCAGCAAAAATCCGAAATCCTAGCCACACTCTGAAGAAAATTGATTCTCCTTCAGCAAAAGCCAGCACAACTTCACAAACAGGGAAAAAAAGAAACAACATACGATAATTTTAACTGACCTCTGAGACCATCTTCCTGTCAAATTTAGAAGATACATTGCATGCAGTTTACTACCCTTCTTTTCCTCTCAAAATCATCTAATACAATGCACAAATTAAAAAAATCCTCTAGACTTTGAGAGAGCTGAGATCCAGAGCTAAATATTTCTTTGCATTTTTAATGAAAGTGCCAGTCAAAATATAACTCTTCCTTTTTTTTTTTTTATTATACATAGACATACGAGTGCAGTATCAATCACTCTTGTGTGTTTTTCCCTAACAGGTTTGATATAGAGATAGAACCTTTGTTTGCATGCTTAGCTCTCTATGACATAAAGGAAAGAAAAAAAGTAAGTGTGTATGCAATATTTTTGTTCAGTTGGCCTGTTTTTTTATCTCCAGAGTAATAATTTAAGAAAACTTATAAAAACCCTGCTACTTTTTTACACATGCAGTCTGATCCAGGATTCTTGTTATTCAGCCAGTCCCATGCTTGAAATTTTGTATTTTATAATTGTAGTTACAACTTTTGACTTGTTTTAAAGTAAAATTTGAAGCCTTTTTTCTTTACAATATATTTTAATCCCTTTTTTCTTTTCAAGATCTCAGAAAATTTTCATTGTGACCTCAATTCTGATGCATTAAGAGGATTCTTGCGTTCTCATACACCTTGCATTGACTTGTCTACTCAGGCAAGATCAGCAGTATTTTCTGTCACTTACCCCTCACCAGATATATATCTGGTAATAAAGGTATGTTGCAGTGATACTTTGACAGAATTCTGCCTGTTCCCAGCTGCTTCTGTTGTCTGAGTTCACAGAACTGACAAACATGGCTTTTGTCTAGATAAGATGAATGATGGTAGTTTTTAATAGTAGTATGTGAGCAAGTGTCCAGTGTTATATATCGTTCTCAAGTTAAGAAATTGTATTAGTATCCTGTGTACCAATTCTACTAAGCATGCAGAATTTCCTATCTCTGCCTAAGGGAAATGAAAAATATAGTGAAATAAGGCACTTTCAGAAGTTTTATTTACATTCTGTGGAGGTTTTTTGACATTGGTTTCGTGTACTTTGAATTATTTTGTTTGCTTAATACTGAAACTGAGTTAGCCTGCACCACTTCATTTGGAATGTGTCAATTATCCTGATTTCAGTGAAAATGCAGTAGTAAGTGATTGATGGTGTTGTCACATACATGTTTTCTGCTTTCTAACAGATGGAAAATTAGAACGTTTAGTGTCAGTTACTGCACAGAGACAGTTTTTAGATGTTATATACAGCTATATATCTAAGCAAGCTCTTTCAAATTGCTAGAGAAACAACATGGTACTATTTGGATGACTTTTGTTCTTTAATCATCTTATTTTACTGCTTTTTGTAGATAGAAAAAGTGCTTCAGCAAGGAGAAATCGGAGACTGTGCAGAACCTTACATGGTTCTTAAAGAAGGTGAGGCTGGCAAGGTAAGTAAATAACTGTAAAGAATATTTAGATCAAAAAATACATGCTAAAAAATAAAAACCAATTTAAAAAAAGGAAATAAGAGAAAGAGCAGATTCTTTGAAATAGGATGGAATACCAAAAACACTGGGGAAAAAGCCGGTTAGATCATCCATAGAGCAAGCAGTTTGATTTCTTTCAACAGAAAGAAATCAGGAAAAAGCAAGGTGCGTTATTGTTACTGACCCCTTTGGAAATCAATACTGACAGAGTACTGCTTGAGTCATAAAGCAGATAGGGATGAGCAAAGGAAGTTACTGAAATATAGAATTAGCAGAAGTACTTGTTCCTCAGAGACATGCTACTGATTTTGATGGGCAGACAGCCTGTTGTAATGTGCAGCTATTCAGTTCAGTACTGTTGTCCATAAACAATGTAAGTTCTGTTCAAGGGATTCATGGTCACTTACCTCCCTGGAACAGACTGACAGTGTTTGCTGGGTTTCCACACATCTCACCTTTAGAATATTGCTTTCAATATAATTTTTTCCTGTATCTGATGAAAGAAGTAGAATCTGCTAACGTTTTTGGTGGCTGATCAGTCTGGATTTGAAGATTACTACAAAAAGATTGGCTTCCTACATTTCTATAATGCAAGTGAACTAATTGAAAAGAAATTGAATTGAATGTACAAATCAAAACAGCTACAGTTCTGTCAGTGATGTAGAAAGAAAATATGAGAGATACCAATGCAAATTATTTACTGAACTGTAAATATGTAACTTACATTTTTGTCCATGGTAGCACTGCAATAACTGATTGCTTTTGAAACAGACATTATTTTCTTTGTCTCAGACAAAAGAAAAGATTGAAAAACTGAAAGCACAAGCTGAATCCTTTTGTCAGAGGTTGGGGAAATACAGAATGCCATTCGCCTGGATTCCCATAAGCCTAACTAATTTCTTCAGTGTTTCAACACTTGAACGAGAAATACAAGAAGCTGAAGGTTTAAACGGTACTTGTTTAACTTTTCTAAGACAAAATGACGCTTCAGTAGGACTGGATATAAGAAACAATTTTATTCACTCTGGCATCGAAAGTGACAGATTCCATGTCATGTCTTGTCAGCTTTCCTTTTCAGCCCCACAAACACAAATTAATTGTGTTCTCTGTGCTGTCTCTGAATATTTATCTTTATGTCTGCTAAATATTCTTTCATGGTTTAGGCCCAATTTTCATTGAACACTGGCTTTGTTAAAACAAAATTCCCTTCGCCCCATGGAGTTAGCTAGCAATACTGAGCCATCAAGATAACAAACATCTTGGTTTGGTAGGCAGGACCATTGTTCAATGTGTTTTATAACCCATGAACTAAAAATATAAATAAACTTCTGCTCTGCAGCAGAAATAATGTCACTTCAATAGGTGTGTCCTAGTATTCCACTATTTCACGTAGTCTGTAGTAAAAGAAGCAGAATGTTTTAGGTACTCTATCCTCTGATGTTGGTGAGATGTTCCTGTTGTTTTCTTGTGTATTCTGAGACTCTTTGTACTGCAGCAAAAAGCAAAAAACAAGATCATCATACATTTAATTTCCCTTTGAAGGGAAAGGATCCAGCAGTGACAAGAAGGCAACACTGCTGCAGGCAAGAAAGCTTTCTGACAGAAGTTTCAACTCAGAGGACAACCATCCAACATCAAACTTCAAAACCCTTCAAAGCCCTCTGAAATTTAACACCTTCTTTAAACAGGTGCTGGATTCTCTTTAGTTCTGATTTTGTAAGACATTTTTTATCTATGTAGTATGAATTGTGTTGGCAAAAGCTAACAGTTATATTTCTGCGGGGACAGAGGATAACTGCAGATAGGTAGATAGTAACACACTTGCTTTGGATGCCTCAAGGACATGGTTCACCCTTGAACCTTTCTCCATTATTATGGAGTATTGTTACAAAGGTACTGATTTTTGTGTTTCTCTTGCTAGGAAGGAGACAGGCTCAGTGATGAAGATCTGTTTAAATTTTTAGCTGATTTCAAAAGATCATCTTCCTTGCAAAGAAGAATTAAGACTTTACCAGGTACATAATTCATTTTGGATGGAAGGTGTTGTATGTATTTTTCTTCCCAAAACTGTTCTGTAAATTCCAACCACAAAATTTATTTGACTTGGGTTTAAAGCCTATAATATGTTCCACTGTTGTACTTCCTGGGTTTCTGGTGACTACCTGAACACAGATGCTTTCGAATTTTTTTCTTGTATGAATGAGTATGGAGATTTATCTTGATATATTTTAATTATTTGCTTTTCTCCCTAATTTACAGTGTACCTACTGGATATCTTTTGTTATTATTCAAAATGTTTGAAGATAAAAAGCAAATTTAATGCAAATTTCTAGGATCCTTACTACTTCCCTGCAATGCTTTGCAATGGTTCATATTTTATATAGAGAGATAAAAACATGTACATTTCATCTTAGCTTGATATTAGGGTCAGCATTAACATCAGCATAAACATCAGTTAACAAAACAGAGACGTACAGGCAGCTACTGTCAAGCATCTGACCATCTTAATTTTTCTTTTAAAGTAAATTGTCGTTAAACCTTTTCTGTATTGTGGAGGAACCTTAAAATATATGAACTGAGGGCAAAGCTGTTTCTCCTTTCTAGCTGATGGTCAGAAATGACAAGTCTGAGCTCCACAAACGGTTTTAACTTATCACAGCCAAGAATTTAAAGTGAAAGTCTGCTTATACTGGGGTAAATATTATTAGTATTAACTGTGTAACTGCTCACCACAGAAAGCCTAGCTTTCCTGGTGGGTGGTGCCTACTTTAGACATCACACCTTCTGTTTGTCTCCCAGACAAATGTGATATTACTTGTGTAACATCAGCCAGGATATAATATGTCTTCTTTCTTTTTATTTTCTTTGCAACAGTACAGGGTAGACATAAGGAGCTATGTGTTGCCCTGATTGTGAAGGGACGTGTGTAGGCTACTTCCTTGGTATTTTTCTGTACCTATGCTACCCTTCTTATGCAGCCCAGGGACCAGTTCTTTTTCCTGCACTGTTGCTATGTGACCTTACGTATTGTTTTAATTTTTATTTTATACTGTTATTTTTTTATATTTTTTGCTAAGATTTTGTGATTTAATTTTAAAGGAGAACTTAGAGTGGAGATTTCCCCAGCTCCAGAAAACATTGGTTATTGCCTGACACCAGAACTACTCCCACTGAAGCCATTTTCAGAAAACCGTAATCGCCCTCACAAAGAAATTTTGGAATTCCCAATTAGAGAAGTGTATGTTCCCCATACCATTTATAGGTAAGAAATAACATACTTTTAACATTTCTTAAAAAAACGTTATTAATTTTTTTTTTCAGAAATAGAATCTAAAAATATTTTTTAAAAAGGCTAAAGACAATGTGTTGGGCTAATGATCTAATTTTCTTACCATTACAAGATAAAATACCTGCAGGTTATTCCATAACTTTTTAATAATCATGTTGTCTTTTGAAAAATTTTCTATAACACTAAAAAAAACCTTCACCAACTGTCATTGACTTGGCATCTATCTATCTATCTATCTATCTATCTATCTATCTATCTATCTATCTATCTATCTATCCTCTGTGATTGTTTGCTTTTGGGCTTTTTTTCCAAGTGGGTTTTATTATAACTTTTAACACTTCTGGTAAATGTTTGTGCTCAGTTGTTTCTGTTGTTCATTTGAGTCACCTGAGTATCTGAGGAAATAATGTGTTGCTCTATGAACTTTTTAACTATGAATGAGTGCTCCAGGCTATGTAATTTAATTTCTTTAAATCTGTTCTGTTATGATTGTTTCAAGGTGATCACAGCACCCAGTAGCATGCAAGTGAGTCATTCCCATCATTTATTTCTTAGTAGTCTGGAACATCTGAGTGTCCTATAAGAAATTTACGTCAGAATAATGTGTTTCAAGATGTTTGTGCAGTATTTCATTGCTAGTGAGAGTTGTTAGAGTAATGGCTAACAGTAAGTCTGATAGGATGTATCACAATATTATAGATACAGAAATAACTTGAAACAATGACTTTTGTCTGACCATTGTGTTAGACATCTGACCATTGTGTCAAGACAAGGGAGCAATAATGTTTCTAACAGTAATAACAGTAGATTATTCTATTCTAAGGGAGATTTCTGATCCCTAAAACAGTAGCTAGATACTGTATTGTACTAGGGGCAAAAATGTGACTATCAGTAAGGAATCACAGAGTGAAGGCACAGAATAAAGCTATATGAAACACATTTATTTCTTGTAGTGAAGATTAGCAAAGAGCCCGCTCTCCCGCCTGCTCACCTGACCCAACCCAGGAGGAGAGAAGGACAAGACTTGTGGTTCTGTACAGCTCAGAACTGTACTATGGCAAACTAATTTATTCTGGGGAGATGATCCACACCTTCAAAGAAAACAAGAGATCTGTTTGGCTGTTGGTGACACCTGGATTTGTGTCTCAGTTTCAAAGGAAAGCAAAAAGAGGAAGTGGCAAATCTTATTTTACAATAACAACTTGCAGTGTGGTGTCAGCAGGAAATAAGTAAGCCAGTTTGGCTATAGCCTTGTTAGGAGTTTTGGAGGAGTTACTCCTGGGCTCTGGCACAGTTCAGTGGTATTCAGCTTCCCGAGGGCAGCACACATCACCAGAACACTAAAATGCAGAGAGTTATGGTCCTTCTGTCTTCTCTGTGCATCAAATATAGAACTGGTTGGTGGTAGACCTTTAATTTCTATACATTTCTAGACATTTCTATAGGGAAATCAGTTTTTATAGAATTGAAAGTGGAAATGTAAATGAACATGGGCAAAGATGCCTTTTTTTAGTTTAATGAAAAACTAAGACAGAATTTTAATTTTCCTGTTTGTTGTCTGGCCCCAGTAAGTGTCAATTCCAATGTGCAGTCTTGCAGTGTCTAAAGGTCTGCTTTTGACAAAAAACCATTAGCAACTGCTATGTTTCTGAGCTGTAACAACAGCTGAGTCTGCATAGAAGTTAGTTCTCTTTAGTTTTCATCAGGTTCTCACTTCTGCAGCCAGACATAATGAATATCAAAGCCACCATGCCAAAAATTAATGTGCGCTATTCCTAAAGCAAATTTGGGTGTCTCCACACTATCCTTCCATTTCCAGGGTGTCTGTATTGAATACATACATTCACATTAGAGAAAATGCTTGTTACTGCTCAACAGTCACATTCTTTCAGCAAGATTTCACACCTTACATGCTTAACCTTTTCTTTTTGATTTTCACCCTAAGTAAAAGTTGTGACAGCAAAACAAAGTAGGATTTGTCCAGCCCAACTTGTAGTAATGACAACAACATAAAGAATATTTGCCTTCATTAATCTTTACCTTAATTAGTGGATCAATGGTAATGACACTGCTGACTTGCATAGTTAGGTGATATAAGTCAATAAACATCAAGTCCAAATGTAATATAGAACTGCCGCTACCACTAATGTCCCTTAAGCAGCATATCTGCATATGACTTCACAACTTCCCTGGATAGCCTGCCAATGCTTGACAACCCTTTTGGTGAAGAAATATTTCTTAATACCCAATGTAAACCTCCACTGGAGCAACATGAGGCTGTTTCCTCTCGTCCTGTTGCTTGCTGCTTGGGAGAAAAGGCCAACCCTCATATGGCTACAGCCTCCTTTCAAGCAGTTGTAGGGAGTGATAAGGAGTGATGAGCCCTCCCCCCCCCGCAAGTCTCCTTTTCTCCACAATAAAGACCCTCAGCTGCTCCTCACAGGACTTGTGCTGCAGACCCTTCCCTGGCTCTGTTGCCCTTCTCTTGATATGCGCTAGCACTTCAGTGTCCTTCTTGGAGTGAGGGGTTCAGAAATGAACAAAGGATTTGAGGTGTGGTGTTACCAGCACAGAGGGACAATCCCTGCCCTGGTCCTGCTGCCCACACTATTGCTGGAACAGCCCAGGATGCCATTGTCCTTCTTGGCCACCTGGGCACTGCTGGCTCATGTTCAGCTGCTGTCCCCAGCACCCCCAGGTCCTTTTCCTGTGGGCAGCTTTGCAGCCACTCTGTCCCAGCCTGTGGCACTGCCTGGGGCTGTTGTGAGCCAAGGGCAGGACCCAGCACTGGGGCTTGTTGAACCTCACACCACTGGCCCTGGGCCATGGTCCAGCCTGTCCATGAAGCCCTATGACCCTTTGCTTAATTCAACTATCATGCAATTCTCATTGCTGAGTTCTCCATATGGTCTCCACTCATTTTGAATCTGAGATTAAACTAACCCATGAGGAGTAACTCTGAATTTGAATAAAGCAAAATACAAAGTATTTCATGTTATTTTATTTATTTTCTTCTAATCATCTGATCTTATTTAAGCAATTTGATTGCATTTAGTCATAGATGAGTGTCATGGCTGGCTAGGGCTGTAAAGATGATTTAATGTTTTCTAATTTTTGGATATAAGTCTGCAAACCATTTTTTTTTAGTGTTCTGCATGTAGACACTGGGTGAGGAGGTACGTTGTCAAAGGTATTAGAGAGGGATGAATTTTTTTTTTTTAGGTAGTAATAGCTTTTTCCTTTGTGATAGGAAAAGTGGAGCCTTCTGTTATAGTCTTTGAACTCAGGTCTTGCAAGCTTTTTCTTTTTTACTGGTGTAATGCCATTTTTTAAAATGATGCTATTTTTGATTTATGCCAGCAAGATCAGCCAGCCCACTTTCTTTGTGCACTGTGAAATTGAGCACTTCTTTTTGGTGTGTACTAACATTTCTTTAATAAAAATATTTCCCTGAAATGTCAAAACATTCCAAGATTTATTTGTTTCATACTCCTCTATTTTTAAAAGGAAAAATCCTATAATTTAAAGTTTGTTTGTCATTTCATTTTCTCATTAAATATAAATGAAAATGATGCTGTTTACTGCCACTGTGAAATGTTGGTGCTGAGGAAGAGGGATTTGTCACATGACTTCAGCAATAACTCAGCTTAACCAGGCACAGGAAATCCTGTCTGTGATAGGGGTGGTAACTAATACTTAGGGGATTTCTGGAAGAAAGGTGAAAAAATCCCTTTTCTTTGTGGTTTTGTTTAAATTTAATTGCAAACCGCTTAGCAATGTTCTCAGACTTGCTGCAGGTCTATGCTCTGGATGGTAATCAAATCATTCTACCCCATCCTTGACTAGTTTTGGATGAGGAAAGGTGAATAATGGTGTCTCACTGCTGTTATTGATCTCACAGCATTACTTACTCCTCTCTGCCTCTCTGCCCGTGGAATCCAGAGAGAACATATGTGCTACATGAGAGTCTTCTACAGGTGCTTTGGTCTAATTTTAGACCTGTCCACCAACTCCTCGGATGATTCAAAATTTTAGCAACATGAGAAAAATCATTCAAACTATTTTCCAAATTATCCTTCCTAAAATATGGAATATATGATTAATACACATCCTCTTAAATGTGACATGTTGAAGTTCTGTCACTGTGCTGTTTTCCTAGTCAATGGCTGACTTCAGTGGGTTTCCATGTTTGGTTATGCATTTGTGATGTGCTTTTTAATTTTTAACAATTTTTTCCTGAAGATTCCCCACCAAAATTGTGAAAGAATCAACAAATATTGAAAATTATAATGGGTGCATCAGTTTTGTTTCTAGTACCATAAAATTTAAATGTCAATGTTAACTCATTCCACCACTCCTCACTTACAGAACATTCCTGGTTTTTTATCAGCAGTGACCACCTGCACATATGTTGAGTTTTGCTATGTATGGAATTGTCATCACAGTCATCAATGAAGATGCCTAATATTAATGAAAGGTTTGAGATGCACTTGTTGACACCTCACATGAGGTGTAATCTAGCAAAAAGAAGGATTCTTTTATGGGCACATATGCACAAGCAGTATTAATAAACACTAAGTAAGAATGGTCACAGACTTGGAACTCTGAATAGAGTTTATTTTGACAGAGGATAGTTCTGTATTGCTTTGCCCATGGGAAGTGATTAAATCAGTGCTAAATTCCATAAAAGTGTAGGGAAGTCAGCAAATTTGCATGAGAATTGCCACGTGGTGTCCTGTGCCAGGCTAGGAGGACCCTTACTTTCCCCAGCAGGTAACTGATTCTGAAATAGTCTCTTATAACTCTTCTGGGTCATTCTGTGACTCACAGAAGCTGTCTGCATCTGTGCCTCACCCAGGACTGTACTGGCATTTGGAACTGTATTCTCAGTGATACTGGGAGTTCTTTTGTATTCTCATGCTGTCCTTTGAATAGCTCTTTTGTTTTTTGGTCTTTTGTTTACAGATCTGACTGTATTTGGAGGTCCAGTCCTGCTCTTTCTGCAGGGAGAGTGAGGGGAGAAATTTAATCACACTGACCAGCAGTATTTACTGTGACATGTTGCTATAGTATTTCTGCTCAGTGTAGAACCTTGGGGGAGAAGCAAGGCCTTCTGGAGCACACCATTTCCTTATGGGCATCCTAGCTGTTCTGTTATTTAAAAGACAGCAGTATTTGCTGCCCCAATGCCCCTGCTAACTGCCAGGTGAAAATGCTCCTTGTCTTTTCTTCCCCTCAAGCTTTCAGATTGTATGGATAGAGTGCAGGGAGTAGCACTAAGACAGTGGTCAGCAATGTGTCTACAGTTCATGCCTGTTTGAGGGAACATCTTTTGATCATCTTCTCACCTTCCTGCTTTAGATCAGCCATCACTTTCATCTCTGCAGGATATCCAGAGTCAGCATTTGCCTCTCTTCTTCCTCAGTGCTGATTGTTTTAATACACATGTAAGCAAGATCCCTAAAACTACTTCAGCATAAATGGCACAAGCTTTAGCTTTTCAGTCAAGTACTTGCTGGAATAATGCTTCCTTGGTTGTGTAGTCAGCAGAGAGCTCTCTCTGTTTTTACATATCTTTCATCTCAAGTCACATCTAAAAGTAAAATCCAGTGCTCAGGTGTATTATATAGATTTGTGACATCTTGTCCTAGGCTGCAGATTAATGAAGCAATGACTGTATTATTCAGCTTTCCCTGCAGCATGTATTTCTTCACTTCTGGCAGATGTAGTATTGACAATGCCCTTCATTTAATATGTCAGTCTCCCAAGTATAATTCAGTAGAGGTTACCGATATATTTTGCTCTTTCACTTAGCTTTCTTTAACATCACCTGGGAGAGAATTTGGCAAAGCAAACTTGCACATAAGATAGTAAGGGAAGAGAGGGCATTAGTGTGACAGGCAAAACTACCATTCTGAATGAAGGGAAAGGCAAGTTACAAACTAGTTGTTTTTACTGAGCCATGCCATGTGCCATGTAGCACGTGTTGGTTGAAAAGAGTACCTTGGACTGTGTAATTGAACAGTGCTGTCATGTTGTGACACAATGAATTCGGGAAAATAATCCAGTTTTCTGGGTCTTGGGATACAATAAATTGAAGATGCACTATCTGACTTAATGATAATATTCTTCAAGGCTGCTTGACTTTTGCAGCTGGCAGTGGTACTGAGGAGATATCTGTGATAAGGACAGCGCAATTCTGGGTGCAGCTTCTGACTGCCACAGGTGAAAGAAATCATGAAAGCCCAGGAGTAGTCCTCCTTGTTTCTCACTGAAAACCAACACGTTTCCTCCAACACTAGTCTTATTCCTTACACTCAGAGGATAAAGTGATTCTCAGTCAGAATCCTGTATCAGACTGGGAAAACAAGTCAGTAGATAGACATAATCATGATTCCAGAATCTGTGCATAATTCAGATCTACCTGAAATCTCAGATTTGCCATGAAGTTCACCAGAGAAAAATCTTTCTATTAATATTTTGACTCTTCTATTGGAATTATACATCAGAAGATGACCTATGCTGCCATATTCCCCACAGAAATTAAAGGTGCTTTTTATGTTTAGTGATATGTTCATGTACAAAAACTAGTAAACAGCAAAGTATGCTGTATTTCAAAGCATTATTTGTATTATTGCTAATAAGAATAAGTTTCAAATTTTTATAGAATTATTATTTCAATTTTTCTTATTTGTATTTGACCTGTATTTGTCAGGTTCATTGATATTGCTTTTTTGTTTTCTAACCTATAAATATATGCCTTTTTTTTGCTATAAGCTACAAATATATGAACTTCAGTTGTTGATTTCCTTGTTTTTATCACCTCTGAGTGATTCTTTCCCCCTTCCAAAATCTTATTATTCACATCTAGAGAGGAGCTGCTTTCTTGAGAGATTCCTGCTTTTCATTACATCAAGCAAAGATAATTGTTTGTAACAGAACATAGCTTAGTGTAAGTGAAACCTTAAACATAGGATATTCTGTGTGTCACACCAAGAAATTACCTTTTCTTCGTGGACTTCTGAAATTGAGTTCTGATAAATATTATACTATATATGTGGAATATGGGGAGAGGAATGAGCAAGATTCTAATTTGTGCACTTAATTTTCAAACAGGAATGCTTGCCATTTACCCATTTTATTCTTCCTTATCTTTCTTCCAGGAATCTCCTCTATGTTTACCCTCAGAGGCTGAATTTTGCTAACCGGCTGGCTTCTGCAAGGAACATTACCATCAAGATCCAATTTATGTGTGGTGAAGACCCATCCTGTGCAATGCCGGTAATAAATGCTGAGATGTCTTAGCAGTCTTTTGCTTACATGCATTCCTAAGAAACCTCTGAAGACACAAGTCATTATTTACTTCCCACCACCACAGGTTCTCATGGGGCGTCTAGGAAGTCTGACACTGGCAGCTTGAGAAGCTTTCATTCATCCTGAAGTAGGGCCATACTCCTCACCCACAACTAAAAAGGCTGTGATTCTAGTGGAACCAGAGGCATATTCCTCTCTCTTATCTAAATCTTTCTACCCTATTTTCAGAAGAATGACATATTATTACATCAGTATCATGCTGGAATTTCTACGGGTAAAATTCACAAGGCTTCAGAGACCTTTTAAGAATGATGTAGCCAATTTCCCAGGGTAACTCCTCTGCATGCACTATGTTTACACAAGCGCTCAGGTGTTATGCTGAAAGGTAGAAGTTGGAATCTTCATTGCCTGAACATGAATGGATGCACAATCATACAGTATAGGTAGAGCTTTCCATGTTTGAAACACACTGTGTGTTAGGGCATACGTGTACACTATTAGCAGAGCAGACAGACCTATCTGTGTTCAGGTTATTCAACATCTCTCACTGTAAGATCCTCAATTCAACTTTACCAAGCTTCAGAGGTTCAATTTGAAGTGTTCTAACCCAGATATCTGCGTCAGCCCATTTTTTTTTATATATTTTCAAGACAATGTTGTTGACTACTTGAGAATAACATTGAGACAAAACTCTGTGATTTTATGTATTGGAGAAGGAAAACAATGAGTGGAAATACTGCTTTGAGGAAACTATAGTCCAATAATCTGTTGGACCAAAGACTGTCACCCAACCAGCCTTTGTCATTGTGCTGACATTGTTTACTATATACTTCACAGCCTTGCTCTACATAACCTGTTGACCTGAAATTAGAGCATCAGCAGTATTTTGCAAGCCACATTTCTTCTAGAGCTAGAGCTGTGCCATATGAATCTAACACTTATTTTGCACAATACTGCATTGTTGGTTTTCTTAAACTCTGCCTGTGTTATGATTGGGGTTTGACAAATGGTTAGGACAGACACAGTTCATCTGCCTTCACTCTCCACTGTAAGTGGCCTTCCTCTCAATGCATATAAATATACTTGCACAGTGCAGAGATTCTTGTCTAAGCTCATCTCCCAGGGCTCCCTTTAAATTACTTGATTTCAAGACCATACCATGGACATGTGTCTTAGGAAAGCAAATGTAGCACCAGAAATGCCTATTTCTCTTCACTGATTTTAAAGATACTTCAGACCTCTAAGGTAAGGAGAGATGTATCTCACCCTGGATGAGCAGACTACAACTGAAAAACAAAACTTCTAAGAATGCTTTTTATTTCATTTTTTAGTGCTTAGATTAAGACAGTGTGACAACATATAAGTGGCTTACAATAATTTTTTTCCTATGATTCCTAGGTTTTCAGTTCTTGACTAAGGAATGTGATGTGAGGTAGTCAGTGACTCTAGAAATAACTCTGCTCCATTTTCCTGGTGTTTTACCCTGAATGGAGTGTGGGGAAGGTGATACAAATTATTTATCCCAACAAGCTAAGATAAAACTGAGGAATCATTTTAAGTCTTCAGATACTATCTTAAAATTTACACAAGATGACAATAAATAAATGCTGTAGTCCTAATTGCAGTTTCTTTTTTATTCTTCCTAATGTAGGTAATTTTTGGGAAATCTTCAGGTCCAGAATTTGTCCAAGAAATATACACAGCTATCACATATCATAACAAGTAAGTGTTGTTACTATTTGTATGACTTGAGAAGTATTAATCATGGTCTCTTTATGCATTTGTTACCCTACATAGTTCATCAAGGAATGCCATTTTAAACATTTATGTTTTGTGCAATTTATCATATCTAATTTGGATTGCTACAGTCATTTGCATAAGTGAGGGTTGTGCAAGTGACCATTGCTTTTCTTGTTTGAAGCTTTTTAGTAATTGAGAATATTCCTACTAGGAAGACTAAGGAGCAGGAGCAGGAAGCAGTACAACTTTTAAGATCATTCGCCTCAATGAATTCATAGATCCAAAGGAGCTGAAGGGACATTCTCATGAATGAGAACTTGGGATTTAGTATTTGCAGAATACTTATGGAAGAATTCAAAACAGAGATTGAAACCTAGAGATAGGTGGAAGCTGAAACTGTCCAGCTGATTCTGTCTGTTTATGATTCAAAGCTGTAGATTGTTCATAAATATAACTTCCAGATTCATAATTCATAAAAATATTTCAAAATCAGAAAAATGTATATGTGTATGTGTATGTGTATGTGTATGTGTATGTATATGTATATGTATATGTATATGTATATGTATATGTATATGTCTGTGTGTGTGTGTGTAAACTTTGTTTAACTTGGCTCTGTTTTCAGGGTTTATCTGGTTTAATAACTATAGGATCTAAAAGCCAGCTGGTAAATTTTCTTCTTGCTCAGTCTTATATTTACACTGGGAACATACTTGGCTTTTTTTTTTAAACAGATCCCCTGACTTTTATGAAGAAGTGAAAATTAAGCTGCCAGCAAAACTCACAGAGAAACACCATCTACTGTTCACATTCTATCACATCAGCTGCCAACCAAAGCAAGGAGCATCTGTTGAAACCCTCCTAGGATATTCAGTATGTTCTATGTGATACATAAGAGTGGGTGTGTGTGGGTGCATGTGTCTGTGTGTCTATGTGTATCCCATGCAAACAGACTCTGCTTGTCAAGAATTTTGTCATTGCATCAAAAACAGTGGAAGGTCTTAGTGTGAATTCACAGAAACTAGGTGTCGCCTGTGATGTGTTAGACCCTCAACCTATAATTTTCTGTGTTAACTGCCTTTGAATTTCATTAATTCACCTGATTCAACTGAAATATGCACCTACATGTTTGGCACAACAATGCTTTATAGCACATAATCTAATTCTGTTAGAGTCTATTTATTGACAAAATCCCTAAAGCATATGTAATTACAATTATTACTGTTACCATGTTCATACATGAGGTAATAGCTAGCATAATATTTGCAGTTAGGTTTTACATGGCACTTCATTTCTGTTCTAAATTGTCTTTTATCCACGTAAAAACTTTAAAACCAGAAAGACTCTGAAAACTAAAATGTAGTTCACTTGTCTTCTCTATCTTCATGTTGAGACTATAATGTGTTAGGTTAAGAAATACATGTTGTAGCATAGTCTCTCTGACTTTTTCTCTATTAAACAGTATTTTTAACTGGAGAGATTTTAATATAAAAGGAATGTAGGTGATGATGAACATGATGATGCTTCAGATTTGAAAATGTCCTAGAACTGTGGTCAGCAGTTGATCTGTGGAGCCATACAAGTGCTTTGCATATATTCTTGCTATGAAGTTTGGGTGGCTGTTGTGTTTTGTGCATTTTTGGTTGTTCGCTTGTTTGTTTCTTTGTTGACTTTTGCAGTTTTTAAATCACAGTACTGAGAATCCTTCCATATGGGCTTTCTTTTATGGACAGTTATAGTCCCATCAATATCAGTAGGCTTGTTAAGAAATAAATTAGTTCAGGACAAAGATCTGACATAGACGAAGACTTAACTTTCAAGTTCTTGTTCACCTAAATGCAAAATGTTCCTGCCCTATGACATTCAAATGCCCGGCCTCTTTCAGACTTGAATAAAAAATTAAATGTGTCCAAATATCAGTACAGGGATATCACAAGTCAGTCTGGTGTAGTGACCATAAGGGAGATGTTAAATTTAATCCCAGCAAAACTTCAGCTGTTGATTTGCTTCAATACCAAGAATTGGTGTATTCAAGATACATGAACTTTTAAATAAAAATGTGGATTCCACTAAATCCTTCTGTTAGGATTTATTAGAAAAATGTGTGTCACACTTGAAGAGCTCTGTGTTTGTTTTCTTTAAAAGCGATGGTTTGTAAAGCAGTCTTGTACATTTTTCTACAGTAGCTATCAGCTATCTTTGAATTTCAAATCCAAAGAAATTACTGTTGGATGGGTTAGAGCAGAGAAGTTTGGGTCAATATCTCATTTGTTGTTTTGTTGACTGTATCTAACAAATTAAATAAATAGGTCTGATCATATATCATCAGGAATATTGCTGTGTTTTCTCTTCATTTGTTTCAGTGGCTGCCAATTCTATTAAATGATCGTCTTCAAACTGGACATTATAGTCTTCCTGTTGCGTTGGATAAACTGCCTTTACACTATTCAATTCACTCTCCTGAGGTAACAAACAAAATTACTAAAAGATAGTATTCTCCTAATGTAGGAGAACAGCATAAGTGTTTTACAAACTAACATTGCTGTCTGATGGTAAGCAGTGCCTCCTTTTTGTTCTTTAAAAGGGGAAAGTCTGGAGAAAAATGTTGTTGTTGTTATTATTGTCATTGATGTTATTATTTTATATCATTATAGAGTTTTTTAGAGGTTAGCTATGCAAGCAAATTCTTGTGAATTGTCTAATCAGAGATACATTTGTTTAGAGAGTGTCAAGAGAATGATTAAATTTCTTCCATAGGATAATTTGTTCCTTTTTTCTGTGGTTTTGTGGGAGGGAGAGTAGAAATGGAATCAGTTGGTATTAGTGGACCAGAAAACTGTCCCCTCTCAACAAACATGGCATGTAGGAAGCTTGTCCAGAGGGTTTAAACTGCATCACATCACCATGGAATGCCTTTGGCAATGCTTTGACCAGGGAATTTTAGCCTTAACAATATCCCATCAGAAGATGGATATTTACATGTTCTATACCAGACATCCAGCTGAAATTCTCTAAATTTCCCTGTTCAGTGCATCAGCTTCTGTCCAAGCTGATATCAGATATCCAAGCTGATACCTGTATCAGCTTCTCCTCTGTGACAATGAGGAGATTCTTATCTGTCATCCTCTGTGTGGCACTGAATCTAGGTATCTAAAATCAAGCCAATAACAGGAATATCCTACATTACCTCATGTAAAGAGACTTTCTGTTTGAGCATTAAAAGGAAGATGATTCCCATATTTTTTTCCATCACAGAAAATTCCATCTCAGACACCACCTATAAAGTGGGTTGAAGGACACAAGGGCGTTTTCACTGTTGAAGTTCAAGCTGTGTCATCTGTTCACACCCAGGTAATGCATCAGAAGTAACACACAGCTGTAGTTTCATTTCAAAGAAGATTCAGATGCTCAGGAAAATTTAGCAGGTTGATGAAACAGGTGTTTAAGCACACACAGTTTTTTTTTTTAAAACAAACTCAGGAGCTATGGGAATAAGCTGATATGCTCCATGAATGAAATCCTTTGGTGAAATTAAATCTATTGGTAGCAGTGAACAAATGAGCACTCTTGGCAGCAAGTCACATCGAGCAATAGGGAGCCTGGTGTCCTCTCAGCAGGAGTCTGCTCAGGCTGTGATTGAAACGTGGTGGCAGGGCACAGTGCCAATTTCTGTACTCTGTGTCTTCTGTTCTTCAAGGCTAGTTCAGACAACGTGTCCACATCTCCAAAGACATAAGAACCTCACCACCTCTATGGACAGGTTATGTACCACCAGTATGTGTTAAGCAGCTCACTTGTCAATGTCATGTGTTTGAGGACACAAGCTTAGTGCTGGATGATTCTCAATGATCTGGTCATTTAAATGCCATAGGAAATTGGATCTTTACCCGTCTTAGTGAGATGCTGGTTTGAGACAGACTTGCTTTGTTTGGTTGCTGCTGCTTTTCAGTGGCTTTTACCCCTTATCCCATTCTATCCATATCCCAGGTAAACATGTCCTAATAGCTGAAGGCCCTGTGTTTGAAGCAGGTCCATCACCCTTTTGCAGCATGTTTTTTTTAAATACAAGTAGGGCATAACTCATATGGCACATGACTTGTAGGCAGCTGAAACTCAGGTGTGAATGGCAGAGGGATTATAGAGCTATGATGTGACAGAGTTTTATCAGACAGAAAGAAAAGTATTTTCATAAAATAAAGCAATCAGTTTAGTGAGGGCAATAACAGTCTGTATTTGAACCAGATGAATAGGAGCAAACGAAACACTGTGACAGCTGCTTTACAAGTTGATCACTGAGAACAGCTGCTACTGAAAGCCAGAAGGGTGAAAATCTTTACTTTCATCCCATGAGGTGGCACAATCAGGCTTTTCTTAGCTAGCAGTAGCCTGAAATATATTGACTTTGTTAACTGTGAGTGCACTGTATTTGCAGGACAACCACCTGGAGAAATTCTTCACCTTGTGCCATTCTCTGGAAAGCCAAGTGACATTTCCCATTCGAGTGATGGATCAGAAGATTACAGAGGCTTCACTAGAGCATGAATTGAAACTCAGCATTATCTGTTTGAATTCTTCACGCCTTGAACCTCTTGTCTTATTTTTGCATTTGGTACTAGATAAGCTTTTCCAGCTGGCTGTACAGCCTATGGTCATAGCTGGCCAGACAGGTATTTACTGGTTCATGGCCTTCAAGAGGCCTTGCAAGCAACCTAGAAATGTGGGGGAAATGGTTGCTAAAATATTCAGGCTTGGATTTAGTATTTAGGTTAGCACACTTCAGAAAGAGTTGTGCTGCTCAAGACAGTTTCACTGCACAATTTAACCAGGCTTAACTGACTTCATGCTTTTTCTCTTTTCCCCCTGCATATAAGACTCTTAGTGTCTGGTTGAAAGGTACATTAAACTGTAGTAATTTACTTATCTGAAAATATCAGTCAGAAAGTGGGCCGTGGTTCAACTTTGTTTTGGAACTGAGTTGTTTTGCAAGTAAAACACCAGAAAAACCATTATCCTACAACTGACACTGCTATATGCACCATATCCTCTGCCGAAATGTCTCTAGATAGAGTTGAATGAGCACACAACCAGAGAATATAACATCAAAGATTGATTTTTGTTTTACTGAGGTGCCAGTTGCCCGTAACACATGTTAAGTCCAGAAGAATGGCATACTTGCAGACAGTAGTGTACTTAATTTCTTATCTCATTCACATAATCAACACTTGTCATTGACTACAGTATTTGTGCTAAAGCCTGCTAGCTTGTATTTGTCTGCTGCTGGACAGTAATGAGACTTGGTATTCTACAAGAAGATGTTTTATAGGAAATATGTGAAGGCTGCTAGAAATGTAATTAACAGTTACAGTCTGCTTTTATGTAGCACAAAGTGACAGAATAGAAATGATTAGGCTGAAAGTCAGTGGGTCTGCTGAAGAGTGTTGTTTGGCTTATGCAGACTTTGGGTCTGATCAGGCATAGCAATTACTGTCTAAAACTCTAAATTTGTTCAGGACTGAATTGAACCTTGAAAGATTAGTTGTTGATATCAAGAATGCCCTCACTTATGTTCTAGCCTTCAGTGCTGACTCTAATTATTGCCTTTGTTTCACAGCCAACTTCTCACAGTTTGCCTTTGAGTCTGTGGTTGCAATAGTGAATAGTCTCCACAACAGCAAAGAGCTGAGCAAGGATCAGCATGGAAGGAACTGCCTTTTGGCATCTTATGTGTACTATGTATTTCGTCTGCCAGACCCACAGAGAGAAGTGGTCAAACCAGGTATTGTTGGTGCAAGGGTTGCAAAATTATTTTTTTCTTGATACATGCTGTTCAGTGTGGTGCTTTTGAGAGAAGAACTTAAGGCCCAGACCTATAAGATAGCAAACACAACTTCTCAGACCCAGACTGCACACCATTTAAGCACTACACTGTTCTGATGTTCAATTCTTCTCAGAGTTACATCAGGAATGTCAGTGCTCCAAAGAGCAATGTGGACTTGCCCCTCATAATCTTCATCCTTCAGTTATTAATTTAAGATGAAAGGTTGAGGTGTGAGGTTTCTGTAGCTAAAACCAATGTTGTAGCTTTGTGAGGATGGATGCAAGAGAGGTCATCTAAACTGAAACCTTTTCTAGAAGAATTTTTTATGAGTTAAAATGGCCCCAAGAAGCCAATTTTTTTGCTGACCTGTACATCAATAAATTGCTTTCCATGCTAAGTAACCTACTGCTAAGTGATACAGTGCCAAGCTCACCAAATATGTCCTTTTCATTAAGGATGTCATTGGAGGATAAAATGCTGTATGACCAGCAGGTTTAGACAGCTGATCCTTCTCCTCTTCTCAATCATGGTGAGGCCATGCCTGGAGTGGGCTCTCCACCTCTGAATTCCCCAGTACAAGAGAGACATGAACGTTTTGGACAGAGATGAGCCAAGGGCCCCAAAAATGACAAAGGTTCTGTAACATCTCTTCAACAAAGAAAGGCTCAGAGAACTGGGCTCTTCAGCTTGGAGAAAAGAAACCTCAGGGGAGATCTTCAGTGTGCACAAAAAGCTGAAGGGAGAGTGCAAAGACAGAGGCTGGCTGTTTCCAGTGGCACCTAGTGACAAGATCAGAGGCAATGGGTACACACTGAAACAGAGAGAACACGAGGAAACACTTTTCTCTGTGTGTGAGTGAATGCTGGTACATGTTGGCAAGAGAGGTTGCCCAAGACTGTCACCTTGAAGATAGTAGAAAGCTGCCTAGTTGTAGTCCCAGGTAGCTGACTCAAGGATATCCTACTTGAGCAGGGGGGATGGACTAGATGGCCTTCACTGAGCCATTCCAACTCAAGCATTCTGTTATACTGTTGCAATCATTATCCTAAAGCCTATAGGATTAATTTAATTGATTGATGTATGTTAAATGACTTACCACAAGCAGCTGTGCTGTGGGAGCTAAAGATATGTAGGCCTTTTTCTCCTTTGCATATTAATTTAGATGCACCTTGATGGTCATTTCGACTGATGTTGGTATATGCTAAAATCTGTGAACTCACATACACTTGGGAATTCTTTGGCTTGGAAAAATAAGGTCTGTGGTGAAACTGAAAACTAGATATCGTTTAGTGAAATTCTTGATTGCAGTGCTCCCTGCCTCCTTGGATACTTCAAACATGGTATTAAATCATATGTTGAAGGTGGTGTTTTGTGATCAGGCCTGTGAATATTGTCTTAACCTACAGCAAGTTAAAAAGAGCTGACAGCAAGAAAGAACCATTGTAATAGTGCTGCTACTTAGTTAGTCCTATTAAGCTTTTGGTACTACTTCTGCAGTGAGCTTCCCAGTGAGCTGTTGATGGGGGTAATATTTGTAACTTTTCATTCAGTGCCTGTCTAGATTGTTAATGAATCAGTTTGTAGTGGGTTTTTTAGGAGCTTTATTCTTTTCAAAATGCTGATGTTACAACATCACTGAGCAAAACTGACTTGAACCTCATTTATTTCTCATGTCTATGTCCTATAGTCTTAATTCAAACTTCTTGCTGTGGCAGGTGGAGGCAGCAGTGCCATTCCAACAGAATCTCGTTACTACACCTTTGGACGCACTTCTGCAATGTCTGTTGGAAATAAACTCCTGCAGAGCCGAGTGATAAGCTGCAGCAATCCTGACATCACTGTTACACAAGCTACTGATGAGGAGGTCAAAAGCATCATGTCATCCAAGGTAAGAGAACTAAGTCAAATATCTGAAGAATGGTATGGCTCAAAACCTAATAATCTAGATTTTGTCTTTGAGGGTTGGATTTGCTCCTTGTAAATGCCCTGTATTTGCTGATTTGGCATAGATACATGCTAAATCCCACTCCTAAATTCTGATGTTTCTTACCAATGGAGAGCAGGAGGTGAGAACTCTATCTCTTATCTGTCGCTTAGACACTCTGCAGAAGCACTTGCTTTTTTTTCATGTGCCTCACTTACCTGTTGTTCCAGATATTTAAGTTCTGTTCATATCTGGTGATCTGGTCTGGTCCAAGTCATAGAGTCAGTGCAGTCACAGATCATTCTTCCTTTTTTTGTTGCTAATTAGCTTCCTATTAAAAAAAGAAAAGTCAATTATATTACAACCCCATGAAAGCAGCCACATAGCTTTATATCAGCTACTGTGCTGAAGTCATGTGCATAATTTGCACATGGGTCTTTCCAAATACTTCATTCAACCACACAGTGAAGTACAAGCTTCCTCTGCATTCTCATCCACTGCTACATACACCACCAATGGCTTGCAGAAAGGTCAATAACATCCAAGAGGAAGGATTTTGCTTCCCTGATTGGCACCAGGTGCTTGCTGATCTACAGTGTCCCAGCCCATCTCAGAGCTAGGATTGTTGTGCACAGCTCTCTGGGGAAACTAAAACCTGGAGTTTGCTACTCAGCTGGAATGAAAAGCTGGAGCTTTTTCCTCTGGCATAAGCAGGATTTTTTTCCCCTGTGCTGCTAGTTGCAGCTCTGGTAGAGCTCTACAGCAGTACATCTGATGAGGTCTGAACTGTACTCCACCTCGCTTTTCTTTTGAGTGTTATATATGTTAAATATTGATTCTCAAGTAGGTTATTTTCAGAAATATTTTGAAGTACTTTCTCTATGAAATGAGCATGTGCCTCTCCATCTAAAATGAATAGGTGCTGGTCTTCAACTAATTAAATCAGAACTAATAAGCTACATAGGCTTTGATGATTTATTTGATTTCATATAGGCATATATATCCATCCATAGCAATTTTTAATAATGCTGATTTGAATTTTATGACTTTTACTCTAATGTACTATGTCCTAGGGGAAAAGGAAAACCGAACCAGAGCCCAAGGCATTTTTCAAATTAATACAAAATTAAAATATTTGATATTGCAGCTTCATCACATCGGTAAATGCAGCAATTTACAACTGGTTACTGCCGTTTCACTGCCTCTTTAATTGGCATAACTTTTAATGGAAGGAAGACTTCAAGAGGCTAATTATTTTCGCTGTAGAGCCTAAAACTTACACCTCAAAGCTTACACCTTTTAAAGGGCGAATGGTTATCCTGCAAAGTACAACTGCAATGCTGCCATTGGGCACGCGATGGCAGTGCTGGCATTTGTACCCTGCTGCTGCCGCTGTCGGGTGGTCTTCGGCCTTAAGTGGGAAGGGGGGTGGGAAGAAGGAAAGAGCATAACTGTTTAGATGAATGTCTGTGTGTACCTTAAAAAAAAAACCAAACAAACAAACGCCCCACTGAGGGTGATTTCTTCTCTGTTAATTAAATTAAGTTACTTATGAATTTACTATCGTATTTCTTCTACCTGTGTCCCCCAGCCTATGGATCACAGCTCCAGTCGGATGTCTTACTACGCTGAAGGAACAAATGACATGCCAGGCCTTTGTGCAAGCACAAGACCATCCAATAAAAAGGTAGGCTATGGTTATAAGGAGCTCCTTACAGAACCTGGAGTGTCCTGAGGTAGAGCTGGCAATTAGAGCTTCTAAGTGTGGAGAGGGAAGCAATAGAACAAAATATCAACCAGTTTTATCAAAGGAATTAGTGATGAGATATTGAATCAATGGGTAAACATTACTCAAACTTTTTTGATTCTGCTCCAGAGTTTTTAGATTCTTTATCCAGATTTAGACAAGTAGCAGCCTGTCTGGATCTTCCCTTTGCTCTCTTTCTCGAGGTCTTAGAGCCTCAGTTGTTTTCCACTGCTATTTACCCTTAGATACATGTCTTTACATGTTACAGTAAACTCCATTCAGAAATATTTGCCTCCTCTTTCTTCTGTCCCTTTCTTTGTCCCTTTTTGTAGCTTTAGAACCAAGCTTTTTGTAGTCCAGATTTGAATTTCCTAAAAGTTAAGAAAATTGGGATTGTGTATCTTGTGTTCAGATCTCACTGTAAAAAGTGTTGTCTCCAACTACAAATGTCAGTACAAGGTCTGCTGTCATTATTGCTCTGTCCTTCTCTTCCACTACAGAGTCAATCTTATTTCTACCTTATCTCAGAAAAACATGGATATGCTAAACACTTAGCAGGTAGTGAGAAACATGACTGCTCCCTATCATGCATGCAGACACGACCTGAGAATGGTCCAAAGGCATTTCCCTCTTCAGTTATCTATGGTTCTGGATCCACAGAAAAATGAGTCTCAAAGTTTGTCACCAACAGCAGTCTTTAGATGTCATTTTGATCAAATCTGCCTTCTGATCTTACAAGGATGCCCACAGATCCCAATCCACCTGCTCACCCTCCAGTATGGAGAAGTTTCCTGTAGGGAAGATGTTGAAAATAAAAGATCAGTTGATTGGAAAGCCATTTTCTGTGTTTATTATGTAGCATTTCCATGAGGAACTGGCATTGCAGATGGTGGTCAGCACGGGCATGGTGAGAGAATCAGTCTTCAAGTATGCCTGGTTCTTCTTTGAGCTCCTGGTAAGACTCAACAGTGGTATTTTGCAATTAGATAATGGTGGCATATGGTAGGTGCTCCAGGCACAGATTCAGATGGGTGACAACCTTTTCAGTTATTCAGCCCTGTGTAAAGGAGAGGTCTCAAATAATGAAAATACAACTAAAGAATTCTTCATATTCACCTTCCTTTCTCACTGTGGCAGTGATGGCAAAGTTCTGCATGAACTACATGAGCAGTAGTCCACAGCTTGCAAAACCCTGATGGACATTCAGACACCAAGCCCTTCCTTATCGGTGAATATCTGTTCCTGTCTTTTCCATTCTGTTAACAACATGGAGCAGTGACAAAGTTCCACAAACTCACAGTTCCACAGCAATGTGGTGATGCATGTCAGTGGAAAAAATATACTGATTTCCACTGTCAGCATGTAAGAAATGCAACATTAGGTCAAGAAATAGAATTCCACAAGTGTTACTTCTTCTCTCTCATCATGATGGGCAAAAGTTGCAAACAGCAGCGTTTCAGAACTGCAGATACAAGGGTTTGGGAGAGGGTGATTCTGAATTCAGGTACTGCGAGTAGCCAACTGCATGAATATGAACAGGAATCCATGTCTGTATTTGAGTCTTAGACGCTTTGTTGTCATTGCCATGTAGGATTTATCACAACTACTCTGAGAAAATAAGTGATGAAAATGAGGGAAAAAGAAGTAGGAAATCTTTCTCTTACAAACAAACTTAAAGCAGTACTTTACCTCCAGTCTAGACCTTTTTTTAGTATTCTTTTTTCTGCTTTGCAGATAAAGAGTATGGCTCAGTATGTTCACAACACAGAGAAGCAAGATAACCCACGAAGAAGCCGGTTCTCTGATCGTTTCAAAGATGATATTACTACTATAGTTAGTGTGATTACTTCAGAGATTGCTGCCCTTGTAGTCAAACCACCCAAGGTAAGTGGATGAAATAAGCACTATGGATCCTTGCTTCTCATCTTGTGTTACACTGAGCTTATTTCAATATCAGCAGTGTTGCTAGAATTAGGACAATAGTCTCACATGGACCTTAAACGAGAGCTGTGGCAGTGAAAAGGACAGCCTTGCACTCTCTTTGCAGACTGCTTTTTTTTCACTGTGGCTGCAGTGTGCAAGAAGAGAATTCCCTTTCCTATTAATAGGAAAGAATGGACACACATTTTCAGTTCTAGTAATGGTTTATGCCATGTTAGCCAGCACATCAGACTACAGTCCCAGCAGGACTTCTTCCTTTTATTCCCCTTTGCACTTACCCTCTATTCTACTGCATTGTGTTTCATTCTTCATTTGACTTCTCTGTGGCAGTGGAATATGCCATAGGAAGGCAGTGCTCCTCGTGAGTATTGCAAAAGCCAGCCCCAAGTCATCTAACCCTTGATCTCTTTAAAGAGGCACTGGCCACTTGAAGATTGAAGACAAGAAATAAGCATTAAGTCCCATGAAATTCTTTCTACTTTTGATACCTAAAGAAATATATTCCTGAACAGTAACAAAAAGCTTGAAAAGTGAAAAAGTGAATTGTAGCCACCCTGAGGTGCTGCACACCTGTTCTCACTAGTCAGAGGTGCCAGTACAGACAATATTTTTTCTCTGTCATCTCCTCTGTCAGTTTTGAGCATTAAATGTGTGCAGATCCCTCAGGCATCTTCATTGATACCTCTTGGTGAACTACATAGGCTGCTGAGAGTTAATGATTTACATTGTTATGTTTGAAGTAACTGTAGCCTCATTTTAGAGGGTACATGAAGTTCTTTTTGATTCTTACTTGGGGATGTATGTCTGTGGTAATCAGACCAATTCCAAGCATAGAAGAACTTAGCTGCTGGATGGCGAACCCCACAGATTTATCTTACCAGTATTTTGTCACTATCAGTTTTACACTTAAAATTTCTAAACAAAATGCTTGGCATTCCATCAGCAAAGCCAGTGCAGGTTTTTCTTAATATTTTATGTGTTTTAAGTTCCTAAACCAGCATTCTCTGATGTTCAATAGGCAAAAAAGTCACATGCAGTACTGCAGCCAATAGGCAATTCAGAACAGGTCTCAAATTCCATTTCATTATTGTCGGCCCAAAGGGGGGCACAAATGAACTGTTCATTCATCCCTTGACATTTCTCTGTGAAACAGTTGAAATAATTTACAGACATGATTCTGTGCAATTTCAACAAGGTCATGTGAACTGGAGTTCTGAAACAATCTTGTCCTGTATTTTCCCTGAGATGGTTCTGGGAGCTGACCCCTGCACTATTTTTCATGATTTTTAAAAAGTCTCCCACTTCTGTGTAAGCATAACTGGTGTTTTTTCATTTTTTAAGGAAAGTGAACAAGCAGAAAAAATTAATATCAGCCTGGCATTTTTCTTATATGATCTTCTTTCTTTAATGGATCGAGGATTTGTGTTTAATCTCATCAAACATTACTGTAATCAGGTAGGCACCATGCATGATTGAGATCATATTTGGCTTATGTGTTTTGTTCTGTTTGATTAGTTTATCCATCAAGATCCTTTGAGTTGTGTTAGAGCACTGGGTAAATTTCCTATTTCCTATTGCATATGCAATGATTTTAAAACCTCTTTTGATTTGCGATCTGCAAGAAAAAAATTGAGTGGAGGTAAAGACTCTTTTAGAAATGTCATAGCTTGCACTGCTGCAAAACATCCATGAACCACTTTTTTCCCCTTACTTTTTTACTTCCCTTAGCACTAGAGTCTGCAGATATTACAGATCAACTTTCTGACTCCTGCTGAGTGCTGTGAGGACAGTATTTAGATTTTGGGGAGTCACTCAAAATATTACATCTGTCTTCTTGCTTTACAAGTATTTGAAAATTAAAAATAGGGAGTATTTTATTTCTGTTTTGTGACCTGTATGTGTGAAGGTCTGTCAGGTATCTCCACAAATTCCTTCTCCGATGTCATTGTTGATAAGAAGGGAAATTATGAGACCACTGGTGAGAACACTGTGCTGTGTTGCTTAGTAGGATGTTTTATGGGTTTGCCACAGACTCAGAGTAGTTCAGTTTGGTTTTCATTTTTTCTGCAAAAGACAAAAATATTGTGTATCTTTGTTTTGGGAGAAAAGAAGAAAGAAATAATTTGTTATCTCTTGGGAAGTTGATAAGTCAGCTGGGGAACAGGGAGAGAGACACCTTCACTGTCAAACAACGAGCAGCTAATGTATGGAAATTAGGTATGGTGAACACTTTGATGCATGCAGGGCTATGTGTCTATGTCCTTTTCAAGGAGCAGGATATTTCACTACATGGTAATTTAAATAATACTAGTCCATCACTTGACACTTTTTTGTTTGTTTTTCCTAGCTTTCATACAAGCTGAATTCACTCTCCACCCTGATTTCCATGAGACTTGAATTCCTGAGAATTCTCTGCAGCCATGAGCATTACCTCAATCTGAACCTCTTCTTCATGACATCCGCATCTGCTCCAGCATCTCCCTCTCCCTCCTTGTCCTCCCAGGTGGTTGTCCATTAGATTGGTATTGCATGAACATCACATGAAACACATGTAGAAAATTACTTATATTGCTCTATATTCAAATAGTTAAGTTAGAATCAGCTGCTGTTGGATCAGGGAGAAAAATTTCTCACTTGAGAAAAAGGGACAGAATTAAAAAGGCTACAGGAGTGCTACTGCAGAACTGCATCTACAGTAGTTAAAGTTGAATGTGACACAGACATGTGCTCCCCTGGAAACATGCACACAGAAAATGACTGTTGAGGTAGACACACAAGGTCTAAAAGGAACACAGTTCTGAAGACCGGTTTACAGGTGCACCCTTATCCCATCCACACACAACCGAAAATAGTTATTTCAATATCTGCTTTGCAGAATTAAGGCATGCAGCAGTGCACGCTTTCTGTGTGTTTGCCTTCTAACGGAACTTCTTACTTCCCAGGTGGAAGTAGATGGTAGCACTATCTAAGTTATTGACTGACACACTGCAATTTTCAATATCCTGGAATAGTGAATATTTGTTGAGCCTTCATGTTGCTTAAAATAGGATTATCCTGCTTTCTTTTTCCAATAGAAGTGCTCTTCTGGGTTTCTCCCTACCACCATAGTACAGATCATGCTATATCTTTGTCCATGATTTCTCTGTGGTTTTTTGAAGAGTGTTCTCATTTTTATTTGAACTTTATGATTTTCTGTGTGGAAACACTCAAGTATCCTGAGTAGACCATATGATCTTCATCGTATCTCATTTCTGCAGAAATTTTTCCATGCTTGGTCTGATACTGACACTATGCTCTAGACATCCTTAATGTCAGGACCTCCCATGATCTTCCTGATCACAGAGTTCACAAATGCATCAAAAAAAGAAATTGTTGATTGTCATGGGACATGCTGTTTTGCCAGTCTTGCTCTCCTCCTCTACATTCTATGCAGATGGTTTTCTACAGTGGGGCAAACCCCCTGCTGGAGGCTGCTCACATATCTGCTTTTCCCCTCAGTGATCTTGCAGAGGTCAGGACTGGGCTGAAACTTTTCAGTGCAATGCTCCATAATTGCCACAGTGCTTGGAGTCAAGGAGATGGAATTGAAACTAAAATGATGGGAGGTGCAAAAACAGTCTGAGTAATGAAGTAGTTCAAATTCATGGTTTCTTTTTTGAGTGTCATTGCCAAAGAATTGGTTGGATGCTAAGATGTGCTACATATCATACCTTAATAAGGGTTGTCACAGGTTTGTAATAGTAAATAATATTTTCTTGAAATTTTCCCTGGTCCTTAAAGCAAAGCATCGAAGTCTTAGAGTCAGGTGTCACAATGGATTTGGTTAATACTAAACCTGGATGTGAAAGAGCTAGAAACATGACTCTTCTACTTATGGGTATAAAAAATATCAACATAGCTCTTGTGACTAGTTCTATCAAGTCAGAGCTTGGCTAACTCCAGTTTAATTAATCTTTCCTTCAAACAACACCATCAACTCTTTTCTCCTTTAGGAGTAACCTACAGTGTTCAACCTGTGCAAATCAATAAGGCTTGTGTGGCCCTTGCATGGCTTAATGCACTAGCTGACTGCCCTTGCAGTATTTTTGATCTGTCTGCAGGAGTGCTGCCCAGCTTGAGTTAGACTTGCAGTAGAAATATGGTCTTGTGAATAAATCTTTTGAAATTTTTTGAGAGAAGCCAAATTCACTTGACTGGGTGCTCTAGACTTGACATTATTTTGCACAAACATAGCCAATGCTTGTTTGTTTGACGTTGGATGGGAGTACATGGCTTCAAAATACAAGGCTGCTAAGTGACATGGAGTTCATTAGACCAGATAGGAAGACAGCTGCTACAGTACTGATACTTCATGTGTTTGGGTTCTGGGACTATTCCCAGGTGATCTACAGAAATATTGGAAGGAATACTGAAGAATATAAATTAAAAGCAAAATCTGGACTCATAAAACCCAGTGGCTGCAGTGGGGAGTAGAGTCTAAAACTTATGCTCACCTGAGAAAAGAACAAAAACATTTCAGGTGACCTGTGGCACACACCTATGATTGGAGAAGCTAAGAAGTTCACAGCACATATATAACAACAACTTTCCATTCCTGGGCTGGCTGTATATCAGTCACAGCTGTAAGTTAGAGCAGTTTGAAGACTGGTCTACATTATGCCAGCTGGCTGCAAGCTCAGCCAAGGATTTCCAAGGCAAAAGGAAACACTGTTCACATGTCTTTCCTGACCTTACTTCCATGCTAGACATAGTGGAGGCTGAAGAAAGCACAGTGAACTGCTTCTGACACCAAAGTCCCTCTTGATGTAGAGACTGTTTCTTGCTTTGTGATAGCTAGTGGCCGCTATGCAACAATAAGAACAAGAATGGAGAAAATTCTGACTTTGCCTCCTGTCCAAACTAATGAATACAGGGTAGGAATTTTACATGTCAAAAAGTGTAAAATTAGTTGCTCACACAGAATGGAAAGGATGAGATTGCATCCTAGCAAGCAATTCACTTGAAATCACACACAGATTTTTATTTCGCACACAGATGACTTCCTCCAAAATGTCCAACCTTCCGTTCAAAGTCTGTGGTTTTCCTGTGTTAGCTACATTGACTATGACTGTGATCTCTTTCAGAAACACTGGTTTTAGTGATAGTTTTTTAACACCACTAACATATTTCTGCAGAACTCTAGCTCCTGCTCTAGTTTCCAGGACCAGAAAATCACTGGCATGTTTGACCTCTCAGCAGAATACCGTCAGCAGCACTTCCTGACTGGTTTACTTTTCACTGAATTGGCAGCAGCACTGGACGCAGACAGCGAGGGGTGCGTATCCTAATTTGCAGATTTTAGAATGGGATCAGGTCACACTGTGTACTCTTGGCAAGGCCATAGTTTGACTCCAAGATAGTCCGCCTTCCTCTACACTTTTCTGTGAGTCACTCTGTAACATAGCAGTGACCCAGTCATGGCTTTATTTGCTGTATGTTCCTCAAATGAAAAAAAATACATATTTGTGGTGGTGGTATTGGCTGAATAAACAAATTGAGAACACAAAATTCCAGTGTATCTTCCCTCTAAAACAATTCCATCTTTGTCTGAACTTAAGTGTAAACAAAATTTAGCTAAACTTTGACCAGAGTTTGATGCTTTTCCTTAAGCATCTCTTTATCACAATGAATTTTTATTGGAAGTTTGAAAGACTTGGGTGCTCTTTGATTGTGGTAAAGTGGCTTGGAGGTTTAAGATACCTATCATTTGCAAGAAACATTAATCTCTGCTCAGAGAGATTATCTAGTGCATATTGGTGCTTATTACTTGTTTTTCACCTCCTTTCTGTTTATTAAGTCTTTGATTTATAAGTGATTTGTGCGTGGTCCATGAATGGAACTCATGGATGGTTTCTGTGTTAACAGGATTAGCAAGGTGCAAAGAAAAGCTGTCAATGCTATCCTTAGCCTGCTGAGTTCCCATGACCTAGACCCACGTTGCTCCAAAAAGGAGGTGAAGATTAAAATTGCAGCTCTTTACCTCCCTTTGGTTGGTATCATTTTGGATTCACTACCACAACTCCATGATTTTACAAGTAAGACCTTTTGCCTTTGAATTTTTCAGCTTCTAAGAGGGATTTGTCTAAATAACTTATCAAACATAAGAGATTAATCTAGTAAGGTTGAATATTTCTATACGTAGAAGTAAACTGGATTTTTACAGGCAGGAGAAACTTCATTGTCCTCACTTTATGAGGTGGTGATAGACCAGATATCTATCTGTAAGTACTGCTGCATATCTCTTAGTGTAAGTTTCATGACCTTCCAAATAAAGCCTACAAGGTTGGCAAGAAATACTTAGCTCTAGACACACTTAACTACTTACCAGTAGTGAAAATACTGTAGTGATACTGACATCATGTTACACCACAATTATAGAAATTGGAGTGCATTCTCTTTTTCTATTGCTTTTTTACTGCTATAACCATGATACCAAAATTAATTAAAGGCATAAACTTTGAAGAGTGTATTTTTGTCACTGGTTCTGAAAATATTTCATATTTAAATGTCTTAACAAAAAACTTAATAATATGTAAATGGTATTTATTGCTTTGAATTGAGTCAGGTGAAAGCATTTACTATCCATTGACTAATTAGATCCCACACCATTCTTTTAGTCTAAGTATTATCCTTATACCACAGATGAAAAGAATTATGAAGAAACCCAGGTGTGCCAATATGCCTAGGTTTTAGAGTATTTTCCTTTGAGAATCTGTCACAAGAGGCTGTGATCCCATTCCGAACACATGGGGTCCAGCTGACCACTCACTTCTCCAAAAAACAAAGCTTGCAAAACACAAAATGGATACTCAGAAACAGACAAGATTTTTACAAAACTTAGGTATAAATAACTTCATTTGCTGAAATAGCAGGGAATAGAAGCAGTTAGGTGCCTGAAATAAAACTTCTAGTCAGCAGGCAATACTGGTTCTGTCAGCTCTTAGCAGACTTGCATATTTGTTTAATATTACCAAATCCATGTCTAGTTTCTGTGCTTATCCTCTTGATTGACATTAACTAGAACTGGATGATTCCAAGTCTTACAAAGCACTGGCTTGGCTTTGAACTTCAGAGATAGTGGTTGCTACCAGCTTTTACGTATTTTATGTATTTGAATAATTTGGCAGTGTTTGCAGATAGCTGCAATTTCTCTTGCTAATTTTGTGCCTCTTTCACTGCTTGGTACATCAGCCAGACATAGGATGGAGGGATGGAGGTGCCAATTGTTTTGCTAGGTTACAGACCTATGGAAAACTGTGACATGTGAGCAGAGGCAACTGAATTGCTCCTCAAGTTCCAATGGGGTATTTCAAATTTAGTTTCAGATATCCGCAGTGGAAAGGGGCGCACAGGAAACCCAGAAGAAGAAGAGTCTTCAGGTGCAATCAATCAAAATGTGGCCCTTGCCATTGCAGGGAATCAATTCAGCATCAGGAACTCTGGAATACCTCTGGTGTCACTGGTATGTTCACTGCTCTGCCAATCTCCTTTCTTATATCTGTTTTTATATCTTCCTTTTTTTTTCTCCTTTTATCCTTTCCTGGCACAAATAGCTACAGTCATGAGAAAGGGCATTTTTGTTTCTTCCAACCCCTATGGATCGATCCCTCATAGTCCTTCTGATATCTTTTACGATTCTCTTCCAGTTATTTAATTGGTATTTTACCATACATTGTTCATTTTGTTCTCCCACATGCCTATTTCCATTTAAATACCAAACCTAGACTCATTTCCAGATCAACAAATGCCACTGTGGCAGCCCCACAGTTCCAGTCTTACCTGAATCCATGGATCTAGGACTCAGATGCTTGTTTTTCTTTATGGTCTTTCATCATACGTTCTTTTTTTATCTACTATGCAATTTGCCTGACACAACTGCATGGCAGGAGGGAAGCAAATAGTTGCAGAATCTTTTTCTACATTTTTAAAAGGAAATTATTTTACAAGCATGTAAAAACTTGTAGCAAACCAGTAGCCAGTAGCAAACTGGTGCTTCTCTCAGTCTTTCACTTGCATTCAACTGGTCCTTTCATTGATTACATTACAGTGAAAATGACAATAACTATCACCTGCAAGAGGTCAAATTTACTGAAGTCCAGTCCTGAGATTTGATTCCAAAGAAATTTTAAACAAGATTACTTCACCCAAATGCCCTTCATCTACTTTTTCATCTTTCAATCAACATTTACTTTATGTATTCCTAGCCCTACAGACAGAGTGCCACATTAGGTCCTGATACTACTCGCAATTTTTTGATCTGTTTCCTCTGGATCATGAAAAATGCTGATCAGAACCTAATACAGAAGTGGATTGCAGACCTTCCATCCATGCAGCTGAACAGGATTTTAGACCTCCTCTTCATTTGTGTTTCATGCTTTGAGTATAAGGTAAGTGAAACAAGGTTTGTTGTCCTGGTTTGGATCAATTTTTTTCCTTAAATTCCAGCTGTCCAGGGAAAAACTGTTATTGACAGTGGTTTGTGGATGGTTAAATTAGCACTTATCTAATTTAGACAAACTAGTTCAGATAAAATAACTGACAATAGCCTTCAAGCAAAATGCCGCCAAAACTTTTGAGAAAGTCCTGTGAAGGTGTCCTAAGTTGTTTAATTATTTTCTTTTGCCTGGGTATTTGAGGGCTGTTTTTGGTGGGAATTATACTGACAGTTCCTGTAAGTACTGGACAAGACACTAAGAATGACTCTTCATTTAAGAGCTGGGACTTGATGTCAGTGCTCTTCTCTCTCAGAGGGTCAGTCTGAAATGAGACAAGTAACCTTCTCTCTGAACTTAAATTTCTTTCTCTGTAGTACTGAACTACATCTTTCTTTCTATTAGCAGTATATATTGTATCTCTTTCCTCATTTGCAAATCTATTAGACTTTATTAATCTATCATATTCCCTGCTTTCTGTCCCCTCCAGAGGTTTCTTCTGTTGTATTTCATTCTGAAGATGTAACTTGGCCTTATGTTCAAAAATTGAGGCATTGGTATTGATTGCTTTGACTTTACTTTCAGGGCAAGCAAAGCTCAGATAAAGTTAGCACCCAAGCACTCCAGAAGTCACGAGATGTGAAAGCTCGATTAGAAGAGGCTTTACTGAGAGGAGAAGGAGCTAGAGGAGAAATGATGAAGCGCTGCAGAATACCAGCTGGTACTTCAAACCTTTGTCCCCCCAAGCCTTTTGAGAGGACCTCAAGTGGCTGTAGACATAAATGAGTTTGTTTGTCCATTCATCCTTGTCCATTTCACCCCCTTTTCACCCACAGTCTATTCCTTTTCAGACAATTATTGGTTTTGCAAGGATAAAAATATCACTAGGTTACAATTATCCAAGGTGTAGCTCGGACTGAGCTCTTCTTGTGAAGAATATGAAGCCAAGAAAGAAATTTCAAGATGTTCTGAAAAGTTATGCTAGTGTCTAATCAATAGCCAAGAAATGGTATCAAAACTATCATAAATGGTATATAAACTAAAACCAAATTGTTCATAGCAGAAAAGGTTGCTTCATTTAATAAATGGAAAATGTGTGGGTTGTTTTTTGTAGGTTTCTGTACAGATTGACAAGTTAATGTTCTAAAATCCTAGGTAAAAGAAATTGTTGAGTCTTTTTACTAGAGCCCTGAACCTCTAGGTTGAATGGTTTTAGTTCTGACAGACTGCTACAAAAATATATTTCCTCCTTTTGGTGAGCTATCAGACTTCAGTTGTCCCCTTTTGTTCTAATCTCTTGGACATATGTTGCACTCTTAGGGAATGACAGATCAGCAGGGGTAAATGAAAATTTGCGCTGGAGAAAGGAGCAGACACAGTGGCGGCAGGCAAATGAGAGACAAGATAAGTAAGTAATTTAATTAATGCATATTGCTTTTATTAGATCCAGGTTGCTTGGGCTTTTTGTTTTGTTCTTGCTCCTAGGATGTTTTATTACAAAATCAGTAGTTTCAAGCCTTTCTCTCTTTTGTCAAAGAGAAAGAAAATTTTTACGTAGTAGAAATATCCAATTGTTGCTATGACACAACAAAGAGGTCACAAATACTAGAAGAAAAATTCAAAATAGCTATCTACCCATTTTTTCCTTCTTATTTACAGTGTAGCAAACATTAGTTTGTGATAGAGTCATATCAAATACACCACAGAAGCTTGCTACATTTATTTTGGTTCCTCAGTGTATACAGTGCTGTGATATATATTTTATCCAGCAAAGCTAGGTTTGACATGCTGTGTTAATATAGAGAAGCTCTGTTAGCAGGAGGAAAGATAATGCTTTGAGGTTGTAGTAGCTGTTCTAAGATATGTGTCATGCTTTAGAAGATCCAGTCAGCATGGTTAATGTATCTTTGTACATTACTTCAGTGATTGCTGGAAATGGTCCAAACACCTGTAAAGTTCAATAAATTTATTCAGTTCTTACTCTTACTGGGATTTCTGCCCTTATTATAGCACTAAGGTTTTGACAGTCCATTCCAGTTTTTGTTGCTTTGAGTCATTGTAGTTAATAACCATATAACTTCCCTGATTTCCTTTCTTAGCCCTCCTCAGAATTATCTGTTTGTACACTAAAGGATAACTCTTTGCTGCTTAGGTTTTATTTTTGGGTAAATGAATATAGCAAAGCAGCTACACATTTTGAAGCCACTCAGAAGTGTGATTGTAAGGCTGTTGTTCCAGCCACAGAAATGCACCTTAGGAACTTTGGCCAAAGTCACAGTGGATCTTTAATCTCAAGCTCTACAGAGCAACCTCTAGCCAGGCAATAGCACCTTTTTGAGCAACTTAAGAAAAATAAAAATGCCTGTTTGCATTTCTGGCATAGAAGGGATGTGTAAAAATGCAGTTTTGTTAGTAGCTGCTCCTATGCTTATTCACCTGCAGAGGAACAGTGCTCCAGACCTTGTCTTTAAGTCTCAGCTAAGAATGTGTCATGTGTTACCTTACCGCTATCTCCTGTCTTTTATCAATATTTCAGTTCTCTCTTAAGTAGCCTGGGACACTGCTGTATGGACCTGCTCTCTTTAGTTGTCAACAGTCCCAGGAATCAACATTTTAAATTTCCTACATTAAACAATGCTTCTATGGCATTAGGGAAATTTCCACTTTGGTCTAGTCTACTATTTTTTACCTTTTTTTAATGGAATTGCCAGATCAGTTATCCATTATTCCATTTTGGAGTTTTGTGTCCTGCTACAGGAAATGCATTCAGAAATTACAGCATAGTTTACTGAACAACTGAACATGATATTAAGTAGTCATTATGCAGATGATTATTAAGGAAGAAAAGCATCTGTCCAAACTGTCTAGAGGCCTAGTTTTCAAAAGTCCCTTTTGTGACTGCTCTTCTACAATAGCAGCTTTCCTAATTTCACTCCACAGTTTTTAAGAAACACTTCTGAATACTATTGTCATTGTTTGCTCTTATGGCATCATTCAGAATAGTCTGCATTTGTATTCGGGCATTATTTAAACAGCAGGTCATCTAACTCTTGGGATACCCTCTGCTTGCTTTAATTAGAGCTCCTTTTTGCAGGACAAAAGCTGAGCTAGACCAAGAAGCTCTGATCAGTGGAAACCTAGCAACTGAAGCTAACTTGATCATTCTTGACATGCAAGAGAACATAATTCAGGTGAGAAATAGTAGAGGTGGCTTAGTACCAATCCCCGCTTCCTCAGAAGCCACTGGGAGCAAGATTAATTTTTACTTTTGTTTCTTAGACAGTGCAAAATATTTTGAGATCTTCTGTAAAGATCTTGTATATACTTGAATAGAAAAAAAATCATAGGTAAGGAGGAGAAAATTTCATGCTTGAAAACCATGTTAGTAGAAAATAATTTATCTGCTAGGCTTCTGTTGTACTGGACATTATTTTCACATGACATCACTTGTAGCACCTAGTCTCTCCACTCTTTTGGTTGTGGGTTTGATCAGAACATAGCAGAGTGTCTGTATTTAGCCTAGGTGCTCAGGATATCAAGGATGCAAGGGAAAGGATGATTCTTACCCACTGCAGGATCAGTTCCAAACCCAAAATATACATGAAGACATGGAAAGAACAGAAACAGAGCTTCAAAAATCCCTGCAGTATCTGGTTGAGCTTAAAAGTGCATTGAAGAGTCTTCAGAACTTGGAAAATGTTTGGGACATTTCCCCCTCTCTCTTCTTGGTCACTACAAAAGTGCTTTGTAATTTCTCTGAAGCAGATGTTAAAAATGAAGAAACTGCAAACTCTAAACTCCTGGATGTCTCATGGGCCAGAGAGCAGAGCTTCAATTCCTGTGTGCCAGTTCATTGCCAAATTACCTCATACAGTTATTGCTTTTCTCTTTCCTATATAGGCGAGCTTTGCAGCAGAATGCAGAGATAATCTCTTGGGAGGAGTTTTGAAGGTCCTGGTAAATTCTCTTGGCTATGATCAGAGCACCACTTACCTCACTCATTGCTTTGCCACACTCAGAGCACTCATTGCCAAGGTATGTTCTTGATATACTTTTGTTATCATTCTTCCAGTCAGATTAATAGAGCAGCATTTCTAGGGCAGAGCTGTGTGCATTCACTCACCGCTTTTCTTTGACATTTATTAAATATATTTTGCGTATATAAATACAAATTACTATCTGTAGGGTTGTTACAGGATTTCTACATCTGGGATAATTAAATCTGAATAGTCTTATGGGTTTAGCAGTCTACTCTTAAACATACAATATTTACTAATAAAAAGGTAAGCAATTCCACACACTTTATTTCAAATATATTCTGATTTTAATTAGGAACCTTAATGCCAAAAACCACACAAGAATTCCATAAAGCCAAATTTAAAATATTATATTAGCAAGACTAGTTTCCAATCAGCTGGACATCAGAGGAATCAAAATTCATGAGACACTAAGAGCATCATTCTAGGTTTCTATTTCTAAGATGGGTTTCAAAATTCTAAGTAGATTCTAGGACATTGACAGTTTCCATCTTTGTTCTTCCTGAAAACAAAGCCAAATTCTCATCTCTCTTCCATTTCTGTATCACCCATAAAAAACTCTACATCAGAAAAAACAACAACAAAGGAAAAACAGACCTTAACAAAGCAAAAAATCCCCACAAACTTCAAAACATACATGAGGAGAGAAATTGACCCAAAGTTTTGGGTTTTTTTATAATAGAGGTCATAGTAAGTTTGGTGCTTGATAAGAACTCTAAAATCTTTTAAAAATTCATTCTCCTACAAAGAAAAGCATCTCCATTGAGGAAGAGTCCATGAAATGTTTATTTTCCCTAAACTATTCTAAAATATAAATAAGAAACAGGACACTCCAGTCCAGTTAGTGCCTGTCTGCTCTTAAATGCAGATTGGCTGACAAAGCCTAATTACAGGGTAGATATCTGAATAGTTATGAAACTAATAATTATGTTTTCATTTTACTTTATCTTTAAAAGCTGACTTCCAATTACAGTAATGAATTTTGTGAAGCAATTGTTATTCTCATTGAAATAGATCTTGTAGTTAAGCTGACTCGGTTCTGTGTTTCATTCAGCAATCGTTCCAATTATTTCCATTACACTGTAGGCATACAGATGTTATTTTCCAAACAGAAGTGATAAAACTGTGTGCCAGCAGGCTTGTAATATAAACAAGACACAAAACAGTGAGATAATGGACTGAAGAAAGGCTGAGAGCTGGCAAATGGGTCCGCAAATTGGAAACAATATCTTGTGCTCACCTACATACCTTTGAGTACTGTGTATGTACACATGGTGTATCTGTGCTGTCTCTGCTGAGAGTTTCTTTGGACAGACATCCTGCCCCCTGAGTATATTGCTTATTATATGCATTGGGAAGGCACTGTAAGAGAGGGTCTGGCATGAAAGCTTGGCAGTGGAAGTTTTGTGATACAACATAGGAGGAAGAACATGTTGGAAGCCTGGGGAAGGGTAAGGCGTTGGTGCAAAGAGCTAAAAATTGCTCTGTATACTTAAGGAAGTATATTTGCATGCTTCATCAATCATTATGTATTCTGAAAATAACAAATCTCCACACTTCTAAGAATTTTGCAATATTTGATGTTTTCAAAAACTCCTGGAGCCATCATACTCCGAGTTTATTCTATCTCTTTCTTTTTTATCAAAACACAAGCCCTTCTTTCCTGTAGAAAGTCTTAAAAATTGAATCTACAGCATTACAGGAATCAGAAGTCTGAATAAAAATAAATATACAATGTAGTTTTTGAAAGCTTTAGACTTTTTCTGAATACTGTATGTTCAGAAGTTATATATTAATAGCTGGAAATGAGAGTAATAAATGTTTTCTTCTATTTCCCTTAGTTTGGAGATTTGCTGTTTGAAGAGGAGGTTGAACAGTGTGCTGATCTGTGTCAAAGAGTTCTCCATCACTGCAGCAGCAGTATAGATATTACACGGACTCAAGCCTGTGCCACTCTTTATCTCCTCATGAGATACAGCTTCAGCTCTACCAATGTAAGATTTTGAGAGCAGCAGTATATTTTATGCCACCTTTTTTGTGATCAGTTGGAACAAAGACTGAAGTTGCAATAGCAAGCAGAATGCATCTGCAGTCACCTGGTCTGCTGTTTCACACATCTGAGCCAAGAGAAGTGCTAGTAGTGTAGGCAGAAAGTAGCTTTAATTATTTAGTTATTGTTCACTGCTTTGATTCAGGAAACTTGTCCTGCAATATCGGTAAATGCAGCTTCAAACAGAGCAGCATTAGGCCTCTAACAGCAAAGGCTATCTAATGCATAAGCAATACTCTTCACACCATCTTTTTTCTTCCATTCCTGTGTCAGAGCTACTCAGTCTAGCTCTATTCTAATGCAATTGCAACCTCAGTAAAACTCCTTTATACTTGTATTAATGGGAAGTCTTCACCAGCTCCCTGGTCTTAGGACTAGGCTCTGATTTTTACCACACACATGGAGCAAAATACATGCATTATGCATGTAGATTAATAACATCCTAGCACAAAAGGATATGCATTACCATTTTGGATAGCATCTGATCTTGCGCAGAATTGCCTTCACTGGTTATTATTTTAAAAGCCTCGGATATGTAAAACGTGTAAGCTCTGCAGAAGGAAAGTGTTCTGCAGACACACCATCCATGATAATCAGGATGCAGTGCCTCACCAATTGAAGTTCCCAGAGGCCTTTTGCTTCCCAGATTTGTTTCCAGAATGTTTTTCCAGTCATTCTTCCTCATCTATTCCTGTGTGGGTGAGGTCCACACACCCACTGGCCTGTGCAAAGGGGGAAAGGGGTGCTTCTGGCTTTCTCCTGTCTCAAGCAAGCATGCATATTTCCAGGAACATTCTACCCCCAAAGTAGAGACAAATCAGAATTAGGGATCTTTGGCTTAAGTGGGTAAAACATGGCCAGGTTTGATGCACCAGAGGCCAGTTAAGTGAGCAGTGAGTTTACTGCTCTCAGTCTGGTCAGGACAAAGTGAGTTTGCTTCATAGAGGAGATACATACGTGAACTGCAGTGCAGCCATCATTCTTTCATGGTTTTGTTTTTTTCTTCTGGAAGAATTTTTCAAGAGTGAAGATGCAGGTGACCATGTCACTGGCTTCTTTGGTTGGAAAATCACCTGAGTTTAATGAGGAATTCCTTCGACGATCCTTGCGAACCATCCTGGCCTATGCAGAGGAAGATACAGATATGCAGGCAACACCATTTCCCATGCAGGTTAAATCTTTTATGACATCTGAGGTTTTTATCAGGAGCTTTCACATAGGACTGTGCTTGAAGCAAGTTCTAGATCATGGTCTTATAAAGTAATGAAAATAAGGATGAAGTGGTTGTTGCATGAGTTTATGTCTAGCACAACAGTAAATGGGGAAGAAGTGGATATTATTTCATAAAATAAACTTAAGAATTTCCCCTGAAATCACATGGGAGAATCATCTCTTGGTTTTGAGTACAGCTTTCTCCTAGACCCCAGCAGGAACTATTCCCTCTAAGAGTTTCCCAAGATGAAACTTGTTTCATTATGTTTTCAGACAAGTACCATCTGGGACACTTCTCTCTCTTTGCCAACTTATAAGGTGTCAGCAGTAATAATGAAAAGCATTTCAGGCAACTGTCAAATACTTTGTTAAAATTCTTAGAGTAACTCAGATTGTGCTGAAGACTTACAAAAACATCTGGTTTCAGATCAAAGATCAACTAAATCTGAACTCCATTAGCACATACGATTTTTTCATTCAGAAATAAATAGGTCAAAGCATTTCAGCTCCTTTTGATTAATTAAAATGTGTGAGAGAGAGATTTGCTATGTCAGCAGTCTTTGCTGCATTGCGTAGAGCTGAAGAAAACATCCTGACATTTCCTTGGGTAAAAAAATCTTTAGAGTAAGATCAGCTGGTGCAGATGCTGTTGTTTTTCCAGAAGGAAAAAATAAACACCTGAAATTTGCACACTGATTTTTGCCTTGCTTCAGGTAGAGGAACTACTGTGTAATCTGAACAGCATCCTGTCAGATACAGTGAAAATGAGGGAATTTCAGGAAGATCCAGAGATGCTGATGGACCTCATGTACAGGTAAATCCATTTAGAATTGCTACTGAGAAAATTCTGCAGTGAGGTGAGCTGAACTATGCATTTTAGGGACAAGCTGTGACAAACTCTCTGTCTGTTCTGTTTGTGTACATTCCCTCTTTAGCAGAGCTGGTCTGTCACAGGGGGTCCAGACTGCAGTAGTGAGCCCATTGCAGTGCAGCCTCTGGGAGGTGGACATAGATTTGGGCAAGGATAAGGGTCAGGAACGTTGAAGAGTCTTGGATGCAGCAGTTTTGCTTTCCTCATTGTCCCTCTAGTCTCTTTTCTAGCACTGCCGAACCATTTATTTTGCTTTCTGTTTAATGAATCATACAGAATGAGGACAGAGATGTCTTCTTCTGTTCAACCCAGGTGAAGAATTACAAAGGTATTTTTGTTATTTGAGAAGTGGTCGTTCACACCTGTTTTCTGGCCTATGTTTTCAGAATTGCAAAAGGATACCAGACATCACCAGACTTGAGGCTGACTTGGCTGCAGAACATGGCAGAGAAGCACACCAAGAGGAAGTGCCACACGGAAGCAGCCATGTGCCTGGTCCATGCTGCAGCACTGGTGGCAGAGTACCTGAGCATGCTTGAGGATCGGAACTATCTCCCTGTTGGCAGTGTCAGTTTTCAGGTAAAAGGCTTTGACGGCATGAGGCAGTTCTGGTGTGTGTGTTTGTTCTTGTGCTAAGCAAAGCAGAGGTGCATGTATGGGGCAAACATTACAATGGCAGTCTCCAGATTCTATTTCCAGCAGTTTGATACTGTAATCTCTTATTTGCTATGTAGAACCTGTCTATTATCACATGCTTTTTCTAGGGCTGTTACTTATCAACTGTGACAGATGCACCTTTCAAACTTCTTTCTTGTAATCTAGATAATTGGAGCTGCTCAGTTCTTTCAGGCATGTTCTCCAGTCCTTTGACTGGCACCCTCAAGTTACCAACCAAACTCTTTTGATTGATGAATAACACAATCATTGCAGTCAGTCCTGTATATCCAAGTCAAATAAAAATGTCCCATAAGTTCTTTCAGCATGAGCCATAGCTCTCACATTGTCTCTCTGAAGACTCCACTGGTTCTTTTGGCATTGTTGAGCTCATTACTCAGTAATAAACTGGTATTTTCCAGACAGTTTTCCTGGGTTTCATTTTTCACCTTACTTTTCTACATCACATAGATGAAAGCCTTAGTCTTCTTGGTTAGACATTTTTCAATGCATATAGATATAGATATAGATATAGATATAGATATATAGATATAGATATATGATAGATATATAGTTTATCAGATTATGCAGTTTTGAACCAAATTCATATGCAAATTCAATTATTTAGTGCTTCTTTTCTCCACATTATTAAAAAAATATGGCCAAACCCTTAATCTATTGCCATGTGTTGCTAATTTCTCTTTTATCATTATTCCCTGAAGCCAGTGAATTGTTGGCTGCTATGATTAAAGTAAATTATAAATCATTCCAACTAATTAGTGGAACTATTTTGTAGGATCACCTTAGATGTTATATTATAGACATCTACTGTTTAGACATTATTACCTTTATTAGATTGTAATCCCTTCTTTTAGAAAGTATCAGGCTTGTATAGTCTGATGTTGATTCAGGCTAAGTGCAATGCCTTTAAGGTTTTCTTTAGTAATTTTGTATCAGTGTTTCCACCATTTTGTCCTGGTGCAGTCTGATAAACCTATCACCATCTGCTCATCTTCTACACTTTAAAGAAATAGATTATACCCAAAGCATATTTTGTCTTCCAGAACTTCCCTAGTTTTCTAAAACATTTAGCAAAATGTTTTGCCAAAGATTCATTGCTTGAATATTCTTTTGCTTAGCTTTTTTGGAACTGTTGCAGAGCACATTTTATTATCAAAGTGAGTTTGAAATACCTAACACTAATACTTGGTGCACTCATCATCCCTTGATATATCCATACCATCTGGGTATGACTGTATCCCTTCAAAACAGCAAATGTGAACATGATTGAGCCACTTGGCATTTTGCATTGAATTTAATTTATTGGGCATTAGTGTTTGCAATTCCACCTTAGCAATTAGGTGATGGACAAGTGTTTATTCTTGATTTTCTTTACTGTCAAGGTAGTTGTATATACTCTTTTTAATGGCTAAACTTCTGCCATATTTCTTCTTTTATCAGTTTTGTATACATTCAAATGTCTAACTTCCATGCGTTACTTCTATTCATTTCTTTTCTCTCTACTTGTTAGATACTATCATCATTTGGATATAAGTGAAATCTGCATTCCCTCCCCAATATCATCCTGCTCCCAGGCTGCCATGAGTGCTTGTAAGCTCACACACTTGACCCTAATGCAATTCTTCCCTCCATTGCTCCTAGATTATTGCTATAAATGATTATGTTTTCATTTGTGTTAGAGAATTGAAGTCTATTGTACAAGGCACTAGGCAAGCAAAAACTTAGGTGTTTAAAAGCAGCAAATCAATTTCTTTCATCAAAATGCTTATGTAAATACATGTTTTCCAAAGAAACAGTCGCCCTAAATTACAAGAACCAAATTACACAACTCTTTATCTGACAGCACAATTTTAAACTTCAGTTTACTCAGTAACAATAATTAACTCTAATAATCCTTTGCATTTTTACATTGGCTTTCAAGAAAAGGTTTCCCATTCTTTACAAACAGGTTTATGTTTTGTAGCACCTGTGAAGATCTTGTCCAGATGACCTTGTTAAAAGAGGGAAGCACTATGTGGACCGGCTTGGCTTTATCTGTAGTTACAGGTGTCACTCACTAACTCTGATCATTTCTTCATTTGGGTCAGATATGAGATCAATTAATATTGGTGATATGCATTTAGTTGTGGAATTGAGAGTGATAATAATATGAATAAAAATATTATTCTGGATAAGCAGAAGTATTATCTCCTTTGTACAGATAAGTAAAATGAATCAGCAAAGGATCAAATCAGTTCTGATTTTGATCTTCTGCAGTGAGTCTGTTAGCATCCAGAAATCTGACTGTCAGAGTAATAGTTTCCCTTATATTGTACCAGACAAAATCCTTCCCTCTATGCAATCAAAACTATCCCTCAAAATCAGAGTAGGGTCACTTTCAGTGTAATTCTATTTGAGCTTAATTCGTGTTTACACTAAATCCCCTTCACAAGCAGTAAAGCAGAATTAGTGAGAGTATGAAGTGCATAGGGACTGACTTTAAAGCCACTTTGTATTAGTGGCAAGTACTTAGTGTGTGTCTACCTGCTGAGGTACACGACTCAGCAGCAGCCTAATTTGCCTAGGCTGTTTGGCCATGTAGGTTGCAGGCTACCCTGGTCTGATTTAACATTATGAGAAGGGCTGGGGTTCACAGGAGTTTTTGAGTTTACAGAAGTATTTATTTTTCTTAATGAAAACTAGGCTTGTGAAATTCAATATGATTTCTGATAAAATACATGGTGATTTATGTATTGCCTTTATTATGCAAGGGATATGTACAATTCTTCTCTATGGAAGGTGGATCAAGGCAAAAATTCTGTGAGGCATATAAACTTTGCAAAAGATCATGCAAGTCCAGAAGTATGTCATGCAAGCTCTCTGCTCCAAGAGTGCATGGACTGTAAAATATGGAAATACATTCCTGACATTAGTTATTAGAGGCTTAAAGGTGGAGAAGGGATAATTGGTGTCCATAACTTTCTCATTACTTTTGTATGTAAATCACTTTTCTAGACTCTCTTTGCTACAAAAGGGAAATAAAAAATTAAAAATATTATTTTAAAAAGCCACCAGAGTCACATAAAAATAGTCCTTAATGGCTTACAGTCCTTACTGAAAAGGAAAACAAGAAATTAATCTGCATGGCTTGCGAGTTTCTGCAGGTATGTGCCAGTGAACCTAAGTCTGGTTGAAGTCTCTCTCTTCAATGAGACGGGTTGGTAAAATGTGGCCTAGGTGTGCTAAATGTGCTGTAGTTCTTCTCTGTCCAAAATTCAGATGCATTCTGTATTCCTGTGAATGCTGTTCTGAGGCTGTGCTCACCCTTCCTGTGGTGCTGACGTGATGTGCAGACTAGGCAATGTGATGGCAGCATGGTTGGAGTAAATTTCACCCATGGAGAAATAAATACATCCATAAAACCCAGGGGGGAAAGCCCAATGCTGCTAGTGGTGTGTGGTGCCAATTCTTTATCTGAAATCTGATCAATAGTAACAGCCCTCAGTGTCTCTGCTGTTTTATAAAGATGCCTTTAAGGACTCAACTAGCTAGCCAGCTGGCATCCATCCTGTGCTCAGACAGATTGTCATTGCCAGTTTCTGCTGAAGTGAGACACTATGACACTAATTTAACTCCTTTTAATTAATAGAAAATCAAAACTTAGCCTTTCTGCTGCTGCTGAAAGTTACATATGCCAGTCTCATACTCTATGTACACTTATTTTGCTGCTGTTTTGCATATGTTTCTGTATATTATAAAATCTTTAATGTTGATGCCACCCAGTGTCATTTACTAAAAGAAGTCCTGAAGAACTGTAGACATATTATTTCATGGTCTAGGATCTTAAAAGAGTGACTTAATCTAGTTTTATTTAAATGCACAGTAAGATACATAACATTAACAAGAACTTGAGTAAATTATACAAGATTAAAGTGTAGTATGGCAGAGGATGAACCAAGAAGAAGCAATCAATTGTTGCTTTTAAAGTGATATTGCCTGTGTCCTACTTCTTCTCTCCTTGGAAAAGGTGAACAAAAAAACTGAAAGTTCAATTTATTCAAGCAGCTGGCAGAAGGTCTGGAGTGAAGTTTGGAATTTCCTACCCTCAAGTGCCAGCACAAGGAAGGGCACATTGCTTGTGACTCTAGTAGTATTGGAGATTGAGCTCACTGCTGCACCATGGAGATCCCCTAGACAAGAGCTAGTTTGGCACCTGCAGGAATCTGCATTTTAAACCTGAGGCTAGAAAGAAAATTCATTATTCTTGCAGCAAAACTCCTGATCTGCCACCTCTGGAGATTTATAGTATTACTTTCACTTCTAAAAAATAATGTAACTATGTGTCCCCTATTTGCCCCTGGAAAAACTCATTCCTCTTCGCATCATGTAAATATGATTAAACAATTTCTTCCTCAGTCTTTGTGATGTACTGTTGATTTAGGTTTTTGATTTCTATGTTCTGATGTATTTTAGAATATTTCATCCAATGTGCTGGAGGAATCTGCTGTTTCAGATGATGTTTTGTCTCCAGATGAAGATGGCATATGTTCTGGGAGGTATTTCTCAGAAAGTGGACTGGTAGGGCTGCTGGAGCAAGCTGCAGAGCTCTTCAGCACGGTGAGTCAGAACCAGAATCACCAGGAGGGAATGGACTGTGGACTACCTAGGCCAGATCCACAGCTTCATTTCCTGCACACGAGGAAACAATGTAGTACTGCTAAACCACGCATCACAGACCTGCCACACTCCAGATAACAAGGCATTAACAAAACACGTTTTTGGCTGTCCAAATACTGCTTCAGTCAGATTGATTAACCTAGGCTTTATCAGCCTAGCTCAGCTACATACCCACCTCTACTATGCAGACCACAGGCAGCATCAACAGAAAGTGATTGTCTCAGGCAGGAACCAAGACTTTCAGTTGGTATTGTCATGGGATAGTACATTTAAGAAAAAAATCTTGCATAAACTATATCTTTTAGGAGGCATATGCAGGGTTACTCCTATACTTTTACACAGCATACAACCATGAACCTCATAATCTACACTTACTGTGTAAAGACTTGTGATTTAGCATCTCTAAAAATATCACTTGGGTGCCTTTGTCCAGACACAGCTGTGCTTGCCCTGAGCCATACATGACAAACAAGTTCATTTACTGCTGCTAACCTGCATTTCTAGTTCGTGTAGTCCTGAGGCAGAAACCAGGGCTTTGCACAGGACAGCCCAACAGATTGGAGATCCAAATTATGCCCAGTTCATTGTTTGGTGTTCAGATCTGCCCATTTATTTTTACTAGTTTCCAGGACACCAAAACAAGCAACATGGCAGATTAACAGATGAGTCCCATAGATCCGCTTTTCAGACAAGCCATTGAGGGAGCTAGAGTTTATTTTCAGAGTGCCTGAAAACTTTTTTTTCTTTTTTCTTTTTTTTTTTCTTTTTTTTTTCCTTTTTTATTTTTTATCCAAAGGGAGGTTTGTATGAAACTGTGAATGAAGTGTACAAAATTGTCATCCCTATACTGGAAGCACATCGAGACTTCAGGAATCTTACCTTGACACACAGCAAGCTACAGAAGGCCTTTGACAGCATTATTAATAAGGTACTTGTGAGGCAAGGCAATGCTACAAGGCACATTGTTGGGTTGCACTGTTTGTTTAAGGCTGGTCTTACTAAAACTGTACATGTATGTATTGGGTTTGTGTGGCCAGGTTTTGGAAGTGGAGGGGGAGGGTTAAAAGGGTGATGTCAATGAGAAGCTGCTAGAAGCTTTATCCATGTCCAACAGAGCCAATGCCAGATGCTGGCCAAGGCTGGCCAAGGCTGAGCCCAAAAGTGACAGTGGCAGCACCTCTGGGATAATATATTTCAAAAGGGAAAAAAGTTACTGGCCAGATGTAATTGTGCTCAGAGACAAGTGGAAAATATATGAGAGTAACAGCTCTGCAGACCCCAAGATCAGTGGAGAAGGAGGGGCAGGAAATGCTACATGTGCCAGAGCAGAGATTCCCCCTGCAGCCCATGGTGCAGGCCATGGTGAGACAGCTGTGGACCTGCAGCCCATGGAGACCCACAGGGGAGCAGAGATCCACCTGCAGTCCATGCAGCCCATGCCAGAGCAGGTGGATGCCTGAAAGAAGGCTGTGACCCCATATGAAACTCACACTAGAGCAGGGATGAGCCACAGGCTGGAGCAGGGGAAGGACTCCTCTCCCTGAGCTGTGGGAGAAACAACATGTGATGAACTGACCATACCCCCCATTTCCCTGTGCCACTGGGAGAGAAGATGTAGAGCCTAAGGAGAAAGGGGGTAAAGTATTTTTAAAAATTGTTTTACTTCTTGTTATCTTGTTCTGAGTTTGATTGGTAATAAATTCAGTCAGTTTCCCTGAGTCAAGTGTGTTTTGCCCATGATGGTAACCATCATGGTGATCACTCCCTATCCTTATGTCAACTCATTAACTATTCATTGTCTCTCTCCTGTCCAGCTGCAGAGAGGGATAATACAGTGTCTTTGGTGGGTACCTGGCATCCTGCCATGATCAACCCACCAGAATTTGAAATAGTTCCATTTTATTTTTCAAACAAAAGCTTCCATCTGCTTTGGTCTACCTACATAGCCTACAGTGTAAAAAGGTTCTCCATACAAAAAAATCAGAGATTAATATAAAATGGGTTTAGCTGAACATGTCTGTGTTCATCTGGCCACATCTGTTTAACAAAAATAACTTTATTAATAGTCAATTCACTAGTGTTTTCAGGTATAAAACAGAAGAAATATGAAAACCCATCTAAATTCTCAACACTCATACTGTTCCTTCTCTTTCTTCAGAAGAATCTTATTGCTGAGCCTATTCAGTTTCAAATTCGTATCAATTTTCATTGCAAAATTACAAAAGTTCAATTTTTTTTTTAAGTGTATTCAAAGGAATTAAAAAACTAATAAGGCTTTTTGTTTTGTGAAGCCTCCTTCTTGATCAGCTTGAATTTTAAATTAGATTACAGTCAAATGTCCCCTTAGTTTGTACGCTTTCCCTCCTGTGCTTCTAATCCATCAGCACTGATGATATATAGAAGTGGCTTTGAAATGGGAAAAATATAGGATTAGTGGATTTTCTTATATATCAGTTGAGAGGGGGAGGCATCCAAAATACTACAGTCTTCATGTAAAGCAATTGTAAATTTCCTCTTCTTTTTATCAATCAGGGTCAAAAACGAATGTTTGGAACTTACTTCCGTGTTGGTTTCTATGGATCCAAATTTGGGGACTTGGATGAACAGGAATTTGTTTATAAGGAGCCTGCAATTACAAAACTCCCTGAGATTTCTCACAGATTAGAGGTAAAGAGAAACATTATGCTAACATGATCTCAATATGGTGTATTTTTCAATGAATACACACAGTCCTATTATTATTATTATTATTATTACTATATTTAAAAATCAGTAATAAATTGATTTGTAGCATAGATTGCTTCCTTAGTGCATATCCTTTCTGCAGTATCCCTTTTTAAAGGGACATCATGATCTAAGTGATCCATTCTTTTGAGGCTATGTTTCTTACAAGCAGGCCTGTAATACATTAAGTGATTTTGAGCATGCCAGATATTTGCTTTGTTATCTTTTCAGCTCTTTTTATAGAATTGCTATGTTCCCTTCTGATTGTTTTACCTCAAGTTCTGTGATTGAGCAACTCACAGTAATCTTTGTCAGAAGATGCCTTGCCCTGGCAAGCTGTGGTTTGTGGAGCAGTACACTGACTGTGCAAAGCCCAGAAATCGTCATGGTTGTCACTCCTTTCTCCTACAATTGCATTAGCATTGCATTAAGGACTAAAATTTTGGGATAATTCTGTTTCCTTTCTAGGGATTTTATGGCCAGTGTTTTGGGGAGGATGCTGTGGAAGTGATTAAGGACTCTGCTCCTGTAGACAAAAGAAAGCTGGATCCCAATAAGGTAGGGAAAGTACTACTGAGAGGGCTGAGTGCTTTGTCACACATGAGAAATTAGGAGAGAAGGTCCCGATTGCAACCTTTACATTCAAACATTAAGGCACTAAAAGAAACCACCCAATTTGTTACCTCTGTGCTCAGGGGTTAACTCTGTGCTCTGTGCTCATTTAATTTATGATTAAATAATCATAAATGATGATTATTTAATCATAATTAAAAATTATGATCTCTGGTCCCTGCTCTGGTTCCGATCCCCTTAATAGGGCTAAGCTGTGCCCTCCTAGGTGCAAGTTTTGTTAGCTCTGAATAAGAAAACGATCCCTGAAGGATTTTCAGCTTTGTGCTTTTCCAGACCATCTTTAGCCAATGTGTACTATGGGATACTTCACGTGCACCATTCCTCTAACATTCCTTGGGTTGTAAAGTACTGTAATGGTTCTTCCCTCTTTTCTTAGGCATACATACAAATTACTTTTGTGGAGCCGTATTTTGATGAGTATGAGATGAAGGACAGGGTTACCTACTTCGAAAAGAACTTCAACATCAGTCGGTTCATGTACACTACGCCTTTCACTATGGATGGGCGTCCCAGAGGAGAACTTCATGAGCAATACAAGAGGAACACCATTCTAACCACAATGCATGCTTTCCCCTACATCAAAACTAGAATCAATGTCATCCAAAGAGAAGAGGTAATTGGGTTTTGAAGACAAATCTAATTTCTCAAGGCCTGAAGGAGTCTCTGGGTGGGAAAATTTCCAAATTTATGCTTGACAGGAAGAAGAAAAGAAAGCTGAATTTATCAGACGTTGCTCTTGTAAACAGGAGTATCACAGAAGGAACAGACAAGCAAGATAGATATTTGCTATGGAGAAGAGACCATAGCCAGTGCACATTCTGCTTTTGACCTCCTAGCTTTAATGCTGTGTAGGAGGATATGTGAAGCTCTGTTTGTAGCTATACTTCTAGCTGATAAAGCAAAAGTAGGATAGAGTACAGTCAGAGAACTAGATTTGGCTTAGAGCTTATTTAGAGATAGAGCTTATTTAGAGACAGGGAAACTTCATACTGTAGAAAGTGCAACACAATTTCAGGCATGAAGTAACTTAGAATAAGAATTCATTTATGTGAAAAGGTCTGATTCACACTCTATTCTTGCAAATGGTAAGGTGCCTAAGAGTTTTGGATCAGATGCACCATCTACCATGATGACCATCTCAGTGTTTAAGACAGTGTTCTGAGTAACACTCAGAACAGTGTTAATGACCAAGTTAGATTGAACAGTGTTCCTGGGTTTCACAGGTACAGCTTTTGAAACAGGAGAATGATAGTTACACTGTGATATTTAGAACAGGTCAGTTGCATGAATGATTTAGGAAATGGACCATATTTTCTTCCCTTTCCCTTAGTTTATTTTAACCCCAATTGAAGTTGCTATTGAAGATATGCGTAAAAAAACCCAGGAACTAACTGCAGCCACCAACCAAGAACCACCAGATGCCAAAATGCTCCAGATGGTTTTGCAGGGCTCAGTTGGAGCCACTGTAAATCAGGTAAGGGATCCAAATAAGTCAGATGAAGCGTACTTTTCTCACTGTGCATTCTTTTTTGCACTCCTATTTATTGCACTAGAAGAAGTACATCTAGTCAGACACATTTAGTCGCTGTGTGTATTTAAATTTTATCCCTTGATGTTTAGTCACCATATCCTGTTCCTTAGCTATGCTTTTGGTGAAAGTGTTCATGGGAAGCACTGTCCTGGCTGTAGGTGCAGAAACTGACAGAAGCCTTGTGAATGCATCTGAGGATTTTTCATTTCTAACATGCTAGGCATCTCAGCCATTTTGTTCCTTCCAGATGTATCCTTTGGGAATGGGAATAATCATAACAATTCTCCTGTAGAACCACCACAAACTCAGTTTCATGGAAATTAAGTCAATACATGAAGTCAAGACCTGAGTGCCCCAAAATAAAGCTGAGATGCAATAGGTATAACATAAACATACACACTATAAAAAAAGCCCAGGCATTTAAAAAAATAAAAATGGAATTATGAAGACAAGGCAGAGAAAAAACTTGGTGTCATGCACAGTTTCACAGAGCTCAGGCTTTTTTGCTGAAAGCCTAAATACTCTCAGGTTCTCCAGATTCATCACGAACCAAAACATCTATTATAAAATAATGTATTATAAGCTTTGCAAAGAGTGATCTTTTTCAGCTCTGGGCTTATTGCCTGAAGGTCTCGTAATACACACACAGGAGCTGTGTTTCTCTAACATAAACAGGTTTGTCACTAGGGCTGTCCCAGCTCCTCTCTGCTGAATAGAATTTGTTCCCTTTGTTGTGGAACTGGAAAAGGAAAAATAACAGGAGAGGATAAGATATGATGGGCAAAAGTTCTGCTTTCCAAAGGAATATTGTTGGGGAAGGGGAGCTAAAACTCACCCTGTTATGATAACTGTGCTTAGTTTTATTTTCTTTTGTGACTGCACTCATGAAATAACAAACAGCTTTAAGCAAATGTGTGTTCTGTTTACAGTCTAAGCAGGTGGGTTTGACATTTTTCTGTGTTATTTCTGTAAGGGACCACTAGAGGTAGCACAAGTGTTCCTGGCTAAAATTCCAGAGGACCCCAAACTTTATCGACATCACAACAAGCTGAGGCTGTGCTTCAAAGAGTTTATAATGAGGTCAGTAAAACTAAATTGAAATGCTGAATTGCATCAATACATTCAATATTATCAATAATGCAACGATAATATAACTGAGTAATTAACTATGCAAGTTATCATCATGAATCCTGGCATCTCACAATTTTAACACTCAGACCACACTTACTATTTCTGTCACATTAATGCCTAGGTAGGCATTGCATTCTCAAAGGGAAGAAATATTAACCCTCCAAACTAATAATGTATAAATTAAGATCTTACATTTGTTTTATCTTTTGATGTCTTACAGAAATCAAACTTTCACGCTGTTGCATTGATTTAATTTTTAATAAAATTACATTCTTACACAGGAAGCTGTTCATAAGAAAATCACATCTGCCAAGCAGACACAGTGGTAGCAGCAGACATATGTCCTTTGCTTTAGATACCTTTGTAAATCTCAACAATCATATTCACATATGAAGAAACTCATCTCCTTAGTCCAGACTTATCCCTGTTGAAGGATAAGTTTGAGTTAAATAAAAACAAGTCTTTTGCAGAAGATACAGCTTCTAGGTATTGCTATTCCAAATTTATCTGTTCATACAGTAAGTAGGCAGCTAGCTCAGTATTCTGCAGTCATTAAGTTTTTTTTTTATTAGTTCATTCATGCTTTCCTAATATCTAAAAAATCATCTCCATTTATGTACTTGGAAAAAACAGAGCTTTCTTATTAGTTCATTATCACTTTAGTCTTAACAAGTTACCAGAGGAATGCCTAGACTAAAGGAACTGGATACTTGTCCGCTTAAATTACCTAACACAAAATGAGGGAGTTTAACAGAAACAGATTATATATATAATGTCTTTTCTTATTTGCTTTTGCCTAGGTGTGGTGAAGCAGTGGAGAAAAACAAGCACCTTATTACTGCTGACCAGCGGGAATATCATCAGGAGCTCAAAAGAAACTACTTGAAACTGAAGGAGAACCTTAGACCCATGATTGAGAGGAAGATTCCAGAGCTGTACAAACCAGTAGTGAAAGTCCATAGCATCAGGTATAATTAGGGCAGGGTTATGTGTTGTGGTTATAAAAAATATGCCATTTTTTGCAAGGAAGAAAGGGAGTTTTACTGGCAGGTAATGCACTGACAACTCCATTACTGAATAAAGAAATCTGCTGACTTCTGCTGGAGATAATTGTAGTGTTAGCTCTGTTTCTCAAGCTCTACATTCCCAAATAGAGGATTTATGTAATTTTAATGCATCATTAGATAAGACTTGCCCCTCACCCTATCAAAGTTACTGGAAACATCTTGTGATTTTTTAACCTTTGAAGCTAGACAGGAGATAGAACAAGTATGGCACCATGTGGTATTAGGCAGCATGAGGTCATCCTTTCACTACAGAAAACATAATCCTTTTTAGTCACATGACTGATACAGAAGAGTCTAATGTTCTTTGGTTATGATTATATGCTTCTTCACAAAGCCACTGTGTCCAGCTTGGGGTGGGAGAAGAAGGAATGACAACTCTAACCTGCCAACACATAACATGTTTCAGCTGAGCTCCTTTTCACAAGACAGATATTTCTTAGATTGTTTTTAATTTGCCAACTCTATTTATGAATCTATTTCATTGCAGGGAATCTTTTCGTAACCACAGTTTTAGGAAATATGATGCCCAGGCTTCTTCCCAGAGCTCCTAAGAACTGGCAGCTTTGGCCAAGGAAGAGCTTCATGCTGCTAGACAGAAGTGATGGAGTATCTATTCCACATCTATGAAATCAGAATTCTCTCACAAGACAGCATGTGTGCTTTCTGGACAGGTTTTTTCTGCAGAAAAGCATTTACACAAGATCACTGAATGAAAACTAGGGGATAAATCCTAACCAAGCACATATCACAAGGCTTGGAAAGGATGTTTTTTAGATACTTTTGTATATATTGTACAATAATGGCCTAATGCAGAGGGTGGACCTCGGAGTGGTCAGCGGCATGAAGTCAGTCACAACTAGGTAACAGACAGAACTTCATGTGGTTTGATTGAGATGAATCCAATTAACATGTCTATGGAATAACAACAATTTATATGTGTTTATGGTCCTTTTCCAAGAAGCATTTATCCATGTGCTCTCGGCAATAAAGCACATTCTGTAAGTTAATCACATGCTTAAATTTTGTCTTAATGAAGAGAGACATGGTTACCTGCTCATGTTTGCTGATCTGGTAGTCTAGGGAAGGATAATTTCCTCAGTCAGTTTCTGAACAGATTGTCTGTCATGGTCCTTAACTATGGGGAGTTCTGCACAAGTTTTCTAAACCAAAGCATGAAAACCAAGAAGTAGTAATAAATACTTCTTATAGATCTTCTAATTTTTTTCTAATTATGAGGACATGCAGTGTAGTGACTTGACATGCAGTTAGTAATCTGTGACATATTTAGCAGAGCTAACAAGTAATAGTTTAAAAAGAAGATGCTAAGCTATAAATGATTCTTTATTATGTAAAGCTCTTATGTAGATAACCTTAATTAAACCAAAATTAATTACAGAAGCTACAATGGGGATTTCCTGCAAATCACTTGACTCAGGCTTTACTGCAGCTTAAGAGAAATTAGCACATAATTTATAATTCCTAGTGCTTAGTATTATTTGAGTCATAAGCAGATGTCTTGCTAAATAATCTTTACACCACTTCTCTGAGTATGGAAATGTTACTACAATTTTGCAAATGAGGATGCAAAGAGAGAGGAGAAATTAGGACTTTGGAACTCAGGACTTTTGGAACTCATTAGGACTTTTGGAACTCCTTTAGTGAGGTGGTGAAAGAGCTACAATTTTTATTGTGACTATGAGTGCCACCTATTTGTATTTTGAAACAAAATTCCATGAAAGCATCCTGAATATTACTTCCTCTCCTGCAGTGCTTCAGTGTTTTAGAAATGATACTTTAATGTTTGTTAAAGTAACCAATTTCATTTGCCCAAGCACAGAACTTAATGTTAAAATTCAAGGAAATGGTCGATTTTTTTCCTTTATACTTCATTTTAGAAAATTACAATCAACTTTCTCAGAGCTTATGCCATATGTTTCTATCAGGAGGCTGTTGCTTTTAATGGAAATATTTTGACTTTTTACTGTCACCTGCAGCCTTGCCATTTGATAATATGAATATTCCAAGCACTTCATTGACATTTGTATCATATTTTGAACGTGTTTTGTAGATTTGCGTGGATGATCAAACAAGATGAGATGTGAAAATAGGTGAAATAAACCCTGTAGTTATACAGCACTTGGGGTGTAAGAAAATAATTTACCTCCTCATTCACAGTATTGTTAAATGAAATAATTGGGAATAAGTACTCCCTGACTTTGAAGTGAGCATGTCCAAAGAACATAAGCAAATGGTATAAAAAGCTCAAAGCAAAAGTCAGAGAGCCTCTATATCAGAGTGGCTTCTCTGTATTCAAGTTCCTTTGAAACAGCTCTAGATTTAAAAATTACTTATTTCTCAAAATCTTGAAGTTATGATGTCTCTGCCTATCAGAATCTATCTATTATGCCTTTATCTATTGTCTTTAACTGCCAGTTGAGGAGAAAGGTCAGAATACTGTCATCTATCAAATCCACAATTCAACATCACTGTTTACAAGATACTTGTCCTTTACAGCCTAACTAACAGAAATCTCAGTATATAAAACCCCTAACAGGTGTACAGAGTACTAGATAAAAGTAATGAATGGTTCCTTGAACTGAAATAATACTCAGGGTAATATGAATGCTGACGGACTCTTCAGTCCCATTTTACAAGCTGAGCACCTTGCAATGGCCAGTCTTGCCCCCAGTTTGCATTTCATGTTGTCCCTTCTACTACTAAATGAAACCTGGCTTTTACATTTCTTTCAAGATCTGAACTATGTGAAACAATTTTTCTGTCTTGTAATATTCATTTTGCAATAAAGCGACTGTTACACAGCATACTTAGAAGTGCCTTTGTGTTGCATCTTATACCTCAGTAGAACAGCAGCTGGAAATAAAATTTCAGTAGGAAGAGTATTTTCTTGTAGAAGCATCATTTAGCAAAAAATACATTTATTTGGACGGAGGATGTGTTGGTCTGTCTTTAAGATAAATTGTGCCTATTGCAGGGATTATAACTAACAATGCCAGTGGGAAGCTCAGTGACAGTAGTGCCGTCCTTTCTTCCTCTGGTCTGTAGTTGTAGAGCAGAAATATGCCTGATTCCTGAATTCAGCATCTGGATGATTCAAGACTATTTGTCCAAACTAGGTAGATCCAGGGCTAAACTGCTGAGGCTGACAAAGGGGAACCAGCAGGTAAGCACTACACCATCTAGACATTTATCTGGGAGTTCACCAGAGCTCACTCACGCCTTGAACTTACCACTAGCAAACACCAGCTCTAAGGAGCACAGTGCTAAATTTGGCACAGGAATCCTCTAGCTCAGAACGAGCGTCTCTCTGTTGACATGTCAGCCATGCCCCCATCCTGCAGCAGCACACAGGTGGCAAGGTGGTGACCAGCAGCCTCAGGTTTGTGCACAGCCCCACTGCCACAGGAGAGAGCACCTGATCCAGACCGGGTGTCGGCACACACTTGCACATCTGGCAGATGCAAGGAGCCCATGCCAGCTATGAGAAGGATAGCAATGGTGCCCGCAAGTATGAATGTCAGTGCATTTTGAAAACATTTGAACAGTCAAGATAGCTGCTTTTGGTCAGCACTACGATTCCTACGTGGGCAGCCCTAGCACTGGGTTTCCTGGTTTGAAGAACAGCATTTATGCAGGGAGCACACCTGTCATGCTACATGAAAGAAACCACTCAGGAGGTGATGCACTGAACAGGCATGACCATGAGTAGGAGTAGCCGTGTTTGTACCAGTTACAGAGAAAAGCAGTGTTGTCACTTAAAATTGGCAGGTGTAAGTTATTTGACCTCCCCTGGGAAGCTGAATGCTTTCTCATCATGTTTCCCGCCAATTGTGAAGGCTTGGAAAAGCAAAAGCAAACATTTAAACTCTTTTTTGTTGTTTTTCGCTTCGTCTGTTGGAAGGATCATTGTCTCAAATATTTCGAAAAGGGCTGTTAAAGCTTAGCAGAGAGCCTGACAGACAGACAGCTAGGGCTCTTTTTGGTGTTTCAGTCTCTCAAAGCAATGCTTATTAAGAAAATGAAGCACACAATAATAGTGTTTTACTGCGACTTACTGCACTACCTGCTGATGTCTTCTGATAGAGAGGAACACATACAAGGAGTGTTCATAGGGTGCTGCCGTAAGTGCTGAATTTAGGAGTGGGGTAGTTTGGGGAGTTACTTGGCTATGTTTTAACCATCTTTTAAACAGGTCAAACGAAGTGATTAAAAAATAATCAACAGGTCTTGAATAAGTAATCTCAGGTTGGGTAATGCTTCAGTCTAACTAATGCCCTGAAAGGAGAAGGGGCCTCTGTAGAAAAAGTTCCTTTTGATTACACAAATAAAGACAAAGCATTCTCACAGTAAAACTCAGTTTGTGTTTTGGAAAGCTACAGTAAATTCTGGCATTCATTGAGCACTTCACATGGTGAATATGTTTCTGTGATTCTTTATGTACTTACTGAGGGATTGGTTTAAATACTTCATTTTCATTCAAAACCAGACGGTTTTGCAACTGTTCAAGAATTTTAAAACTAACCTTTACTTTTTTTCAGACAATGTTATCATTCAGTATTGGTCAGGAAAAGATCCTGAAAACATCAAACAAAGTGTTCAGCTGATCAAACCAAGGAAACTAAACCCCTGAATATGCTCAATAAACTTTTATTAGAATAACTCAGAAAGCCTTGAAAGTTGTACGATTTTGTTCTACTTGTGTGTTCTAAGCAATTTGATGCTTCACACCCTTCAAAACAAAATTTTCTCTTTAGGAAAAAGAATACAAAGTTGAATTTTACTTTTATTTAAGTTTCTCTTCAGGAATTTAAAAGATACATAAACCATTACACACACTTTTTTCTATGTTCTTTTAGAACTATGTCTTGTTACAGAAATAAGATTTTTCACTATCAGCCTCTATTCATGGAGTATTTCTAAACATGCAAACATTGGTAGGATGCAAATTACAAAAGAAAATTAAATAATCGAAGGGACAAGGTGTTTCAGCTGGATGGCAAGAGGGCTGTGTCTTGTGCATTTAATAAACGTGTAAAACAACTGGAAGGGAAGAATTCCCATCACACATTTCCGACTTTCCTAAATGTGAACATCTGTGCAAATCTCTTTTCCCCAAGAAGTGCTCTGTGGAAACAAACAAGCAAAAGCAAGCTTAGCACTACTGATACATCTAGAATTTGAAAGTGCCAGAAAGCTGTCTTGAAACCTTAAGAACCTCAAGCAAACAAGTGTTTCTGGACTTAATACATAGTGAAGAAAGGAAGTATGCACAGAACCCCATCCCTTCCTTTATTTGCAGGTCAGTTTTTGAGAGATAACAGTCCCTTCTCAGGTATCACAAAAAGGTTGGAAGTGCTCCAAAGGAGTGTATTCCTTTTTGAGTTAAAGCATAAAATCCTGGGCTCAATTCCAACCCTTGAGGAGGCATTTTTCCCAGAGGAATAAAGGGAAGGGAGAAGGGGCTGTGAGCAAGAGCAACTATACAAAAATTGATCGCACTTGCCTCAGAGGCTGGAGATTTTTTAGCAGCCTGGAAAGATAGTATCTTGGCTCACAGCTCCACATGCACAGCTGCAGGAGCACACTACAGGGATCATCAAGCAGAGCTGGGACACACCAGCACGGGACAGCGATGGAGCTGCTTGATGCCACTGATGGAAGGAGAGCAGAAAGTTGCCCAAACTCAACATGTCATTTGGGGATTAACTTATTTTTTTGAATCCTCAGCAGTGCTTTGCTTTAATAAAGTACTAAAATATGTTCCCTCCATCCAGGGAGAACTGCACACCATGTATTAAAAACTAGGATTCTTCATGTGTTCCAGGGTGGTCTGAAACAGTGAGAGGATACCTGAAAAGTGAGAGGATATATGTGTCTATATAACATCTGCCAGGTCCCAGATGAAGCATCTGGTTACCAAAATAAAACAATGGTTTAGTTTAATGGATGAATCTGTTCCTACTGTCTGTACCAGGCTGTGTTGGCAAGTAGGTACACCTGGAGGCTGAAGGCTTACACTGTTAGTTATAAGTTCATTGAAACACAAATACAGTGTTATTTCATCAGGCATGTTGCACCCCTGCTGATGCAACAGCCAGTATTGGAAGCTTCAAGATGAAAAATCTTCATGAGTTATTAGAGAGGATCTACATCCACAACCAATGCTATAAAGCACATATTAATCAGCATGGAACGCATTTGAAGAACAAATAAACTGTCCCCAGCCTCTGCAAAGCAGCTGCAGCTGATATCTTCCAAACAAGAACAAAAGATCCATTATTTTCTTCAGCTTGATCTCTAGTCAAGATGAGACCTTTAGTGTTGAGAGTCATCATTAAATGACCATCAAATGGGCCCATGTTAAGTCAGTCTGCATGTGAGAAAAACAGAAGATGGGACCACCACCCTTCTCAACTGAATGCCCAAGTACATCGAGTTTTTTTCTTGCATTTTTATAGTTAAGGTCCTCAATGTCCTAAGCATATCTCTTAAAAAAAATACTATACCTCTAAGTTAAAATCCTCTCATGAATTTGAAACTAGAATGAAGGTTAAGAAATCCCATTCTAAGAGTGTAGTTGTCTAATGAATTTGATCATTGATCATTTCAATCATCATTGAAATCAAATCATCATTTGTACAATGTAAACAAATGTTGTCTATGAAGAAGGAGAATATGAACTACCTATATCCTACCTATCTCCACAATGAAGGAGAAATTCCTCCAATGATCTCTGCATGAGGCAAAAAATGCTAGGTTCATAAGTTTCCTTGTTCTGCCATTCCTTGGCATAAACATGCACAAATTGAGGATTGCATCAAATGAGTCTAACTTTGGGAGTTGATTTTACAAATCTCTTGTTCCAGCAAGAAATTGCCAATGGTTTTTCTGTCCTACTTTCTTCCTACAGCTGTTGTTTTTCCTTTTACTGTATGTCTCAAGTTTGCTTCTGGAGTGTTCTAAAATATTGTCTCCCTGCCCTGGCATGAAAGACAGGTATCCTGTGAATATCCAGCCTCATCCAGACCAACTCTGCCTCTCATGAGCTGTCATGCAGACATGCTCATCTCTCCCAGCACAGCCATCTAAATAGACCTTTGGTGATAATTTCAGCAAGATTCTCCAAAGTAGTTCAAAACTCAGTTGCTGTATGCACATATTCATTAAGGAAATTATTCTGCTAATTTCTTCAGTGAATCACGACAGGTATCAAGTCCAAGTAAGGCCTTTTGCAGAGATTGAGTTTGGTTGTACAACTTCGTTATACTGGTGATACAACTACATTAAACTGCAGTGGTCTCCTTGTCCTGCTCAAAAATAAAGGTCTGTGAGCCCTGGGGAATCAAGCATTCTATAAAATATTTCAGGGACAAAAGCTTGGTGGCAACTTTTTCCTCTGTTGTATTAGAGTTGCTCAAATCTTGGGGAACATATTTTGACACTGCTTCTCCAAAGATAAGGGGAGAGGCAAGTGATACATTTCATCTAGTAAATGATTTCTGGAGCTGCATTCTTGTGCATTCATGCACAAATCAAGAGCACTGCTCTGCCTCAAATATCCATAGGTCCAATGGTGAGATCCAAGAAAATGTGTGGCAAGCAGCGACACATACCCTCCAGCGTTGAAAACTCTGATGATGGAAATTCAGGCACACTGCTGCAGTCTTTCACTCTGGACTCTCAGGCAAGCATATGCTATTTTTTCCCCCGTGAGCCTTGAACCAAGGTGGAACAAATTCTCAGCCTTCTTTTGTGTTTGTGTGACGTCTCTCCTTTGCAGATGGGGCTCTGCAAAACCAGCCATGTAGTGTGAATTGGCAGTGATGTCCTGTGCTGAGAAAAGAGAGACAGAACTTGCATCCACTGAAACTGCTGCATCCCTAAAAGCAAGTCGGGACAGCAGATGCACAAGAGAGAAAAAGCTGGGCTTTCACAAGCTTGCAGTGGAGAGGATTACTCAGCCTCTCAGCTCCCATGCCCACTGTGTGGGGTCATTCACACCAGTGCAATGCATTACCCCTACTTTTCACTGTGCTATGCAGAATATTCACAACAGCAAACATTCAGTATGTCTTAAACAGGGTTTTATTTAATTCCTTAGGGTGCTATCCAGCTTTGGCACTGGCAGTTGCTTGGCAATGATCAGCAATTCAAAGTGTCCTTCAGAAGCAGAGGTGCACCAGAGGCCTTTGATGGGGGATACTCCAGCAGCACAGCTCTGCCCTGCTTAGCTTTTCTGGGCAGGGAGGGATTGGGGTGCAGGAGTGGGAGGACCACTCTGTTCTGGTCATGCTTAGGTGGGTGCTTGAACACCACTTCCTACATGCCAAATCTTCCTTTCGGATAAAAAAAGAAACGTGCGTTTTTTTCAGGTAAGTGGTATTTCTAGAATGGACAAAATAAAGCATGGGAAAACATTACCATTTCCCATAGAAAGAACATTTTAACTTTTTGTTTTGTTTGGCAAAATAGGAATTATCCTTTTTATAAAATTTTCATAGATTTTTTTTAAATGCATCGGGGCTGTTTCCACTACCCCTACAAATCAGGTGAAGTTTGCTGTGGCTTAAGCGGTTTCTCTGGAGCTGTGAGCCTTGTGAAACTGACAGCATCCTATTTTCTGAGGTTTGGACAAAAGTGGGAGAAGAGAAATTATGCAATTTATGAGTTAGGGTGCTGAGGAGGTGCTTGCTGTGGAGCCATAGATGTACATTGTAGTTTGAAGAAAACCTAAGGCTAACTCATCTGAGATAACTGTGACCTCTTGTGCTCCTCTACAGTGGCAGCAAAGCAAAAAATTGCTTCTAAAAGCAGCAGCAGAGAGAATGTCTTATCCCCCTCCTTTCCACACTTTCACAAAGGCCATGGGCCACAGCTGGGAACAGGATTGATGCAACCTGCCTCTAAATTCAGCCTACAGACCACCTGCACTCAGGTGCACTTGCAGCACAGAGGATGCTGATGTGACTGACCCAGTGGCTCCTGAGTAAGAGCTGTGTGAGATGTCCAACCTAACACAGGTTTCAGACATGGGAAGTCTTAAAATTCAGAAGGATGGGGCCTGAAAATCTGTGAGAGGTCTGCCTGAGCCTCTGCTCAATCCACTGCAGAAGGGCAGGACGATTTCTCTTAAAGTCCTTCTTGTTTTTAACGCATGCACTATGTGTGCCTACGGTTAATCTATATTGTGAGCAATCTGAAATGTCAGTCAAAGCATACCACAGTATTTATCTGGACCAGATCATGGAAAAATACAGTGTGTTCTCTCTCTCTATTCAAAGTATTATTTTTATTTACTTCCAGACATGAGACTTACCATTTCTCACTCACAGACATCAGTCATCTGGCTTTTTAAAGGAAATAGATGGGTTTTGGTTTTATGGGGTGGTAGGGGCTTTTCCTCTAAATGTTTAATAGTCCAGATTTCCTACCTGGCAGAGTAGACCCCAAATAATAAAAAAAATACCCCAGGGAGCTAGAAAAGCCCGGAAAAGCACCTGTTTCCAGCTCAGGGTCGCTTGCTGGTGCTTTGGCTGAGCAAGAAAAACACTCATTCCCACAGCCCCAGTGGGAGCTGCACAGGCATCTCTGGGTGACAAAGCTAGTGCCAGTGCCTAGCTGTGAATGAGGGACCAGCTCCTCATGGCTCACACCTGTGAAAGAGTAGCAACACCCACATCTTCATCCCCCTTTCTCCTGGAGGCTTTGGCTGGGTTAATTTAGACAGAGACAAGTTTCTCTCTCTGGTGCTCGACAGGGTGGGATTTAAGTCCCCTCTGCCAGCCTTCCCTGTATGCATGTGCAGGGCAGATGGAGCATATTGGCAGGTGCTTACTGGCCCTCCTCAGTTTGTGCTCGCCAATACACCCCTCTGCCCCATTTGGTAGACCCCCGGGCTTCCAATTAGTGCCCTCTGCAAGGCCAGACAAGCTCCACGGAGCTGAAGGGTGAACCAAGACCTGCTGGTTTTAATTGCACCTTCAAAGGAAAAAGCCCCATCCACTGCAAAACCACACTGAAAGACTTCTGTCATTCTTACGTGGGTAATGCAACAATTGACTTCTTTATTTAATTGCACTTGTTTCAACTGTCAAGAGCTGGCAGCTCTTGAAAGAAAGGATTAAGTGGGAGAAGTGGAAAGAGTCCTATCTGCTCGCTATGTACACTGCTGTAGTCTGAGTGCTTTCATTCTGTTTGTACAGTTTCTGGTACAACATGGTCCTGACCCAGCTATTCGGATGAATAAGCTGATGGTAAGGGGTTGTTTGCTAGTCTGAATATACTTTCTTTTTGGCTGTTAATATAAAAAAAATTATAAGTGGTGCTCACTTTTATCTCAATTACTTCTTTCATCCCCCCTTTTTTTACAATTGGTAATCCAGCCATAAAAAATAGCCTCTAGATGGGAAATTAGCAGTCAGAATTAATAACTATTAGCATCTTAAAGAGCTGCAGGGCCTGTTTGCAAATTTGAACTACTAATATTTCCAAAAATATGTGGGTTTGTATTAAAATGTACAAAAAATGCTTTTGTTTTTAATAAAAGCTCTGTGGTTTGAGAGGTGGTTTACATCAACATCATAGCAGCTTTACTTAGAAAAATACTTGATGTGATTTAATCTTTAAACTGTTTTAATAGCTTCAGAGATTTCAGAAGAAATACTGGAAATTATTTAGATGGAAATGTCACTAAGCCTATTAGCTTTTTATAGAAGGAGAAAACCCTAAGATTTTTTGTCTACCATTACTTGAGTGTGGTCCACAGGAAAAAAACAGAGAGATTTTCAAATTTCCTTAATATCCTCCTTGGTCTATTCTGGAATCAATAGTCATTGAGAGAAACTTTGGTGGTCTTCATTCACGAACTTTAGGTATCATGTATGGAAAAAAAAATCTGGAAATATGCAGAGCTTCGGGAGAATTAACCAGGGAAAGGCAGAAGAAAAGCAGAGGAATTACACAGAAAGAAGGAAATGAGAAGGAATAAGAAGACGCCAGCATTTGATAGCACACTACATGTAAAACCAGAAAAAGCAAGGAGTGATGCACCACAACCGTGTCCTTTTGCTCTGTGAAGTAACTCACAATAATCACCTTGCAGAGTCCTATATCCAGAGATGGAAAAGAAAACCGGACATTGTTTTCTGTACACTACTGACTTTGCTGAGTCTCCTGCATCTTGCTTACTCCTGGCCTGTGGATTCTGATTTTTATTTGGGAGGGACTGTCCTGTGAAACATTTCCCGGCGTCATCACAAAGCTTCTGAATCGTTTGCTCCTGGAGACATTGGCGCCCCGGGGCAATGGAGATAGTGCTTGAGATAAGAGAGGGAGGAGTGAAAGAAACCACCCATCTATCCATTCCGAATATTCAAACCCTTAAGCGAAAAAATTCAAGGCATACCAAAACAGGAACTACTGCACTCTTTCACAGCTGAAAAGGCTGTAGAGATAGCCTGTTCTGGCCAGTAAAAATCAAGGCACAAGTCTAAAAGCTTTGCTTCTAAGCTGAGGTTCGCTAAACAGTACAGAAGGAGCTAATGCCTATTTTGCTCTTTGAAAGTCCTGCCGAAGGCCCCATCCAACCCAGGGCAGCCGGAGGGCACATCTGCCGAGGCTCCAACATGAAAAAAGCGTTTCACGCGAGAGCCTCCACTGGGGAATCCCAATCCCTTGGCACTGGACTGTGCACCAGCCTTGGACAGGTATCGGATTTGACCCCATTTATCGGACCTGCTGGGGCCAAAACTTTTGTGGGCTTCGAACCAATCCCTCCAACCTGCACACATCACGGACTCCGTTTGGGTTAGCTCCTGGCAGATTTTCCCAAGGATGCTGAATTTCCAGGCGCAGCTCCGATGGTAGCCCTACTCTCCCTGACAAGGAGCTCCCGCATCCCGGGGGAGCCAGGCTCTTAAACTCAGGTCAAGAAAATTCCTCTTTCCTGCCGCCGGCACTCGCACTGCAGCACGGCACCGCCACGCCGTGCTCCCAACAAGCGCGCCCAAAAACCGTGCCCGGTGCCACGGCGGGATAGGAGGAGGATGGTCAGGGGCAGGAGAGCTGTACAGGAGGATGCTCGGGGGCGGGAGAGCTGTACAGGAGGATGCTCGGGGGCAGGAGAGCTGTACAGGAGGATGCTCGGGGGCGGGAGAGATGTACAGGAGGATGCTCGGGGGCAGGAGAGCTGTACAGGAGGATGCTCGGGGGCGGGAGAGCTGTACAGGAGGATGGTCAGGGGCAGGAGAGCTGTACAGGAGGATGCTCGGGGGCGGGAGTGCTGTACAGGAGGATGCTCGGGGGCAGGAGAGCTGTACAGGAGGATGCTCGGGGGCGGGAGAGCTGTACAGGAGGATGGTCAGGGGCAGGAGAGCTGTACAGGAGGATGCTCGGGGGCAGGAGTGCTGTACAGGAGGATGCTCGGGGGCGGGAGTGCTGTACAGGAGGATGCTCGGGGGCGGGAGGGCTGGACAGGAGGATGCTCGGGGGCGGGAGGGCTGGGCAGGAGGATGCTCGGGGGCGGGAGGGCTGGGCAGGAGGATGCTCGGGGGCGGGAGGGCTGGGCAGGAGGATGCTCGGGGGCGGGAGGGCTGGGCAGGAGGATGCTCGGGGGCGGGAGGGCTGGGCAGGAGGATGCTCGGGGGCAGGCAGGCAGCCGCAGCGCTGGGCCCCGGCCGTGCGGGCGGCCCGAGGCGCCGTGTTGGTTTTGGGCAGCGCGCAGCCGCAGTGCGGCCGCCGCGGGTACAAAGCGGGGCCGAGCGCTCCGCGGAGTCGCGGCGCGGCGGGCGGGAGGCGGCGGGACTGAAGTTGTGCGGGGTCGCGGTAAACCCCCCCAGCTCCTCGCCGGGACGCGAAAGCCCGGAGGTGAGCGGCGGGGGATGCCATGGGACGGGATGGGGCTGGCCGTGGGCGCTCGGGCGAGGGTAGTGGCGGCGGAAGCCTCTGCCGCCCCTCTCGTCGAGAGGAGCCGCGCAGTTCCCCCGGCCCGGGGAGCTCCTGGGTCTGTCGGGAGCGGGGAGCGGACGGTCGGCCACGGCGCTGCCCCGCTGGCAGGAGGACGGCGGTCCCGGCGAGCCGGTCTGCGAGCGTGTCGCGAAGAGTTGTTGATCCCCTTCCCCGTTTTGAGCAGAAATGCTTGATTAGGCGCATTTCGTGCATCGCCGCATCCCGCCCGCGGTCGGGGTGACCCCCGGTGGCTCCCCCGGCCCCGGGGGAAGCGCTGCCAGGTGCGCTGGGAAGCACCTGGGCGGGGGAGAGGAGGGGGTGGGATGGGTCACATGTGAGAACAGTGTTCACTGTTGCTTTGTTTAAATGGACCGTCACTAACTTCTGAGCCGGCACTTCTAAAGGGTGGAGAATGTTTTTTTGGGTAGGGGGATGGGACGAGGGGAAAGTCTTGGGCTTTGATGCTCGGTACGTGAAAGTGCCTTAACTTCGGCTGCTCTTCAGGAATCTCAAAAAAACCCCAAAAACAAACAAACAACAACAACAACAACAAAAAGCCCCACCAGCTCACAAACTCTTAAAGACGTCTGAAGTGTTTGAAAACAGTCTTAATTTTTCTGTGAAACAACGTTGTGGGACCAAATAACTTGATACACATTTACTTGTAAAAACTGCTTCAGACGTAATTGCAAATCTCTGTAATGATAGTGTCTTTCTTGTGAGTGCTTTGTCGCCGAGTAACACATAAGACCAAGATGAGTTTAACTTTTCTTGTACCAATGTTAGGGTCAGGCATATTGTTTTTGTTAAATCAAAGCTGTCAAACGTTTAAGTAGCAGCAAAGCCCGTTTGGCAGTTCAATAGCATACTCGTACCTTGGCAAGCCATAAAAGATACCATGACAATTTGCTGGCTAATCTTATCGGCTGTATCTTACCCTTTTATTTTACCCCTTCTCTCAGAGTGACTGGGTCTTATTAAAGGTCGCAAAGGAACCTGTTGTGAAGGAAGGAAAATATGAAAAAGATGAGAGTAGGCTGATGGGGTTAAAGTGAATTTTAGAAAGGCCAAATCAATTTAGTAAGTGTTCATGATGTGCAGAGAAAGCCCTGACATTTTTGTTCAGATGTTTCAAGTCCTGAGGAGTGCTGCCTGGATCTTCGAGTCCAGGGTCAGTTTTCCAAAGGGAGTGGGTGCCGGTAGGGCGCAGTGGTGCTGCCTGACAGGAGTAGGGCTGCCCCCAATCGTGCTGCAAGCAGTTATCTTTGAAGTCTCGTCTCTCTTCTGCCGGGGAACATCTGCCGGATGTTAGTGACTAGGTGAAATGGGATCCCACCCCAAAATTGCCTCCTCAACAGGAGATGAAATATTGTCATATGATGACACAGCCTGTGTCCTTCCTCTGCTGGTTTTGAGTGAGAGCGGTTGCAGCTCTGGTGCATGAAGCTGTGGGGCGATGTGGTGTGGAAACTTACTGCATTCCACACGGTGCTGAGTGTGGGTCACACCAGCGCCGGGGCAGAGCAGCACAGCCCCAGGTTGTGGCAGAGTGCAACTTGGGCTGAAGGATAGGTGGGCACAGACTCTGTTGTGCCTCAAAATCTGTAGCTTTGCTGACCATGTGTTTAATGAAATTTGGTGTTACATTTGGCTCCGTTTCATTTGTCTGACATCACAGCGTGGTTTGCCCCTTTGTATTGCTAGCAATCTAACTGGAAGGAAATTCATATTGTAAATTGCATTTTAATGACAACTTTTGTAGCAGTCCACCCCATACAGGAGTCCCTAGTGTCTTAGTTTTTAAATGTGTGCATCCCTTTCTTTTAAGATTGGGCTTTACTTTAAAATTCCGCTGGAAAAAGCTTCCTCCATGGATTGAAAATTGAATGTGAACTGCTTTTAGGTGTCAGTTCAGTGTGTCTTTAAAAATCCCACCTCCTTGGGAGAATGGAGGTATTTCTTGTAGCACAAATGAGTTTAGTTAGAGGTGAGTTGATCCAGTAGCTCCCCCTCAGTATCTGTTTGCCTTTTCTCACTCTGGCACTTCTCTCAGGTTTGTAAGCTTCTGGTGCAGCTTGTCTCAATTTCTGCAGTGTGCTGCATGTCTAAATAATAGATGCTGAAAGTGAAATGAAAACATCCAAATGAAGAGTCAATTTTGCAAATTATGCAGAGCTGTGAAGAACTGTCAGGAATGGGCATCTGATCATGCTTTTAGTTGCTAAAAACATTAGTTGTTAACTGAGGAGAGTTGCAGATTTTCTTGTGGTGTCAGCACCTGTTGGAGTGGTAGGTCATGGAGAAGAAGGGTTTTTTCCTACTCATTTAGCTAATGGAATTGACTAATGGGCCAAAGGAGGTGTTTCAGGCGTCATTGCTTGTACTGTTTATCCATTCAAATTGTCCTCTGCGCTTTAGAAAGGGAAGAAACACAGAACTTGGAAAGTGGCTTGAAAGCTTGTATGTGTGTGCATGTATGTGCACAAGCATGAATTTTATCTAAAATTGTTGTGGATTGTGTCAAGATGACAGGTGTTAAGCTGATGACAAGATTTCCATGTTGTAATGATGAGGAGGAGTTCATGTGGAGTTGCAACAAGAAGTAGCAATGAACTGCTTCCAAAAAATTTATTTGAACCTAACTTCTTAAAGATGCAGTAAATGTAATGTACAGATTATTTGAAATGCCAGCGGTAATTTTTTACAGAATGTATTTGAGAAGTCTTTTGTTGGAACTATATAAAAATACCTAAAAATCACATTGCATTTTTAAAAACCTTATGTGTATAACCATATTTCACAGCCCTTTATGAAATAAAAATATTAACATTGTTAAATAAGTTCATCTTGACTGGAGATTGAGATTTATGGTGAGGTTTATAATGTGTTTGAGTCTAGTGGGAAATGATTCATTTTGAGTATCTTAATGATACCTGCTTGCATGGTTGAATAATTGACAGTGCTGTAAAAAGGCATTTAGGCATCTCAAGGGAAACTACTTAGGCTTGTGAACTCTGACACTCCACAGTTGTCTCTTACTCCCATTATAGAGGCTATATTGAAGGGAAATAACATGCAAATTATGACTGTTGCCATCTATCAAAAGACTTGAAGAGAAATAAATACATGTCAGGAATGAAAAATTGGCGATTTCCCCCCCCCCCAGTTTATGTATTTTCCTAGCAGTGTTGTATTGTGAATTATACTTGTAAGGTCTATCTAGCATGTTGTCTAATTCTGAATTCTGCCGTGTGTTTCACTTGGGGAAATTATATCTGCAGTCATCACCCTAGTGTTGAGACTTGTGGTTAAATTTAATTAGTGATTCAGGCCATGTTTATATTTGTGATTCGCCAAAGGTTCCCTGGCAAACTCCAGATAGCATAAAGATGGATGTGGTGACAGTCACTTTTTCACCATTAAGGGTGTACTTGTCCATGAGGAGAAAAAAAAGGAAATAGCTTGTAATGTGCTGTAGTGAATATGGGAAATGCTTTCTGAGCTTTGACAGTAATGAGAAAAAATTGTCATTCAGGAGGGGTGGCAAGAGCACCTGATTTGTCTTTTGGGCTGCCATAGACTCTGGGCTCTTAACCCTGTATTAAGCCAAATGACTAGTTTGGCTAAAGCATAACTTAGAAGGCGGCATCCTGTTGGACTTAAAGCACTCCCACAGGCTTCCCTTGTCAGTTAGTGCCAATTTTTTTGTCTTTCTGAGCTGAAAAATGTGTTTCTGATTTCTAATTAGAGCTGTACTGAGGAAGGACAGCTGATAATTAAATATGAGTCAAGAATGCATGTTTTCAATGTCCCTTTAATTCTTTAGAGATGTGAGTGGACTGAAGACAGAGGAGTCTGACAAGATCAGTTGGAACTTAATTGTGGATAAACATTGTCAAACTGAGTCTGGTCTTTTCAAAAGCCAAACTGCTGCTCACATACTTTTCTGATGTATGGGCTCCCTATTGCACACAGGAGCCAAAAGTAGATCCAGGTATCTGCCCTGACAGGTTGGAGGTTGTAACTACCTTTGCCTAAAATAAGACATCTCCAGAAAATGTTCTGGTGAAGGTGATGGTGGGAGGATGTTGGGCACTGGGGATGTCCCAGCCTGCTTCGGTGCCTATGTCTCATTTTCCCACACAGACAGAGATGTCTGTGCTGTCCTGGAGCACTGGGATGTGGCTGTGTGACACACAGAGCTCAAGAAAAAAGTGTCAGTGTGAGAGGTCTCCTACATGCATAATATGTCTGGTTTTCCATCTTCTCTGCAGCTGTGTGTGCTGTGAGCTACGGACAGATTTTTGTGGTGTTTGGAGGTGGTTGGTGTCCAGGAGGGCAGTGGGGGCACCTCACTGAGTTTCTTGGACAAATGTTGGTGACACCACACTTACAGGATGGATTGGTGGTTTGCACTGGCCTGGTGATATATTAGGCCTGCTTCATCATGTGCTAGTGCTCTGAAGTCGAGGATGTCCTTCCTGCCTGGAGGTGCCCTAAGTTGCTGGTTGCAGAAATCCTGAAGGATTTATGTTGAGTTCTTTGCTATCCAAAGGTACCCTTTCCTCATCCCAGGGACCTTACTTTTTCTTACTGGTATACCACCTTGTGGGCCTAAAGAGTCCAGTGCATTTACATGAAACAGCAGTGCCCTATCAGGAGTGGGTTACACTGCTGCTGAGGTTTCCAGGAAGATGCAAACAGTCAAAATGTTAGTTATTGGACAAGGTACTAGCCTTAGTAAGGCTGCTTTGGGTTGTGAGGTTTCTGTACCAGAAGTTTTTATCAAATGTGAGGTACCCATACATCTAAGACTGATGAGGGCTAATCAATCCTGTATGTCTTGTATGGGTCTGAAATTAGGTTACGTTGACTCATACACCCTAAGACCCTGGACTTGTTTTTCCTAGTTTTTTACTACTTAAGTAGTATTCCTGAGTTTAGCTCCAGATAGAGCTGATACCATGCAAATGATCTGTCCTTCTCTTGGTCTCACTGAGCTGATGGCTTTTATAACTGCTGTGCACCTGACAATGAGTTCTGTAGCATGCGTGCACACATTTCAGCTTCTTAATTGTTGACGTGATCAACAGTTCTTGACATAAGGGCAAACACTGATTTAGCTTTCATGCACCATTCATTATTTTGCATCATCCACCATCCCTTTCCAGATAAGGCCGTTTGGTCTGTTAAAGATTGAGCTGTCTTTTTGAAGCCTCTTTCATAATTTGTAAGTATTTCTGATTCCTTCCCAGTTCTGCAATTGCCATTAATGAGAGGGAGGATGCTGCCCAGATTGACTCCGATAATTTTGCACCATGAATTGTGAGTGGCACCAGAAATGTTTCTGTTTTATTCAGCACCCATGCCAATCTCCACACCTCCTGGCTCTTTCCTGCTGGCTCTGCAGGGGCTTTACATGGGCTGCAGGCGGGCTGTAAAACCTGTGCCTAGCTGAAAGCAGCGAGCTCTTCTCTTGCCCTTTTGCTGCCACCTTCTTTCTGTTGGTGCTAATATTATTGTGGCTGTGGGACAAAAGAGACTGGAGCACTGATCTGGTTGGAAACAAACGTGCTGGAATACCTCCGTCCCTCCCCTCAGCCCCGGGTATTTGATGTGTGCACAGTGTCCCACGGGCTGTGCCAACACAGCAGGAGAGGGTGGGAAGCATCAGCGATAGTACCGGGATGTGTTGGAAATTAATAGGCGTGAAACCCATGGGGCTGTGATTGCCTCCCGAGCCTGTGAGCAGTTGGAAATCCAAGTGATGTGTTTTAAAACTTTGGTCCATTAGAACCTTTTTGGCAGATTGATCAGAAGCACTGATCATCGAAGCTTTGTGGGTGGGACTGGGAGAGGTCCTTGCCTTGCATTTTCTCATTTTCTACTCATCGCTACCAGCCTGCAATCTGTTAGTCTCAAAGATGAAGAGTTCAGTTTAAAACAGTTGTCTCTCCCGAGCTATTCCAATCCTTTCTTTCTTTTCTTTTTTCTTTTTTTTTTTCTTTTTTTTTCTTTTTTTTTTTTTTTTAATTAACCACAACTGTTTTCCCGGTTAACGGCTGTAAGTCTTCCTTGAAGTGAGACAGTGTCAGAGGTTGAATGTGTTTGTTTAGGTGCATAAACACGGCTGTGCATGGTGGGGCTTCCAACACTGTGTTTTCATTCACTTCATGAGCTGTTAAATGAGAGAAGGATGGTGCTCATTCTTGAGCTGTTTTGGAACAGCTGCGTCAAAAAGCCCCCAAGGGCCTGAGACAATAGTGAATTCTCTGCGAATGATGCACTTTTCATCTCTGTCTCAGCATATCGCTGTGCAGAGAATCTCCGAGGGTTATGCCAAACTAATCTAGTTCGGATAGCGAAATAAAGTGTTTTATGTGGCTCTTCAGTGTTTCTCCAGAGGGAATTTGCCAAGAAGTGCAGTGACTGGGGAAAGTAATATTTAGATTTACACTAGGCAGCCTTTCTATTTGTGTAGACAGTTCTGAGTGTTTTAAAATTAGAATATGAAAAGTAACAAAGGATAGTCAAGATACTGATCGTGAAACAAAAGCATGAACACTTGACTTATGCATAGTTATAGGAAATAATATTGTGGATTTTTTTCTCCCGACTTCCGGACTTCCAACAGAAGAAAAGTCAGAATTAGAGTTGATAGATCTCAGTTTTGCACCTTGGCAAACACAATATAGATTTGTGGGTGTTTTTTAACCAGTGCTTTGTTACTAATACACCTGTTAGTAAGCAGGTCGTACTGTTTGGTTTTTCAGTATCCTTTGCAGTGTTAGTAGACTGATACATTAAGATGCCATCTACTTCCCACTGCAGAGCAGTTTTTGGAGGGCTGCCCTAGAACAGAGCCTTGCTTTCCCCGCACCCCCCAGGGTGTATCTACCTTAATAGAACCAGCAAAATACCTGCAAAGAGAAGATGTTTAGTTTAGCAGAATCTTTCTTCAGAGTGTTGGTATCAGGAGTCAGTCATATTGGGGGCGGGGGGGGGTGGGTGGGGGGTGGTTTGTTTGTTTTTTAAGGAGAGTGCTTTAGTGGATAGTGACTCATATACTGGAATTTGACTTTTCACTCCAATTAGCCATAGATACACCCAGATGTATCTGCCACTCTGCAATAGATAACTTCAGTGTGCATTGTTTACGTTTCAGATACCAAACCAGGGTGAAAATCAGGCTGTTCATTCATTGCGACCTGTCATGGAGCTGAGTGTGAGTGCAGGTCCCTTCAGGCTCCATTAGCATGAGTTAACTTTGTAATTGGGTTTCTGGGGCAAACAGGGACAGGAAGCAGAAGTAATTTGGCAGGCCAGGCTTAGGTTTTTTTTTTTTTTTTTTTTTTTTTTTTTGTTCTGTGTAGTATAAGTGCACAAGAGAGCAGAAGTAAAAGATGGGTGCAGAATGACTGGAGAGATCCTAAGAAAGCAAAGGACAGTTGTCAGAACTTGATCTGGATGTTATGAGTATCATGCAGCTTAGCCAAGGTGAGACTTTACAGGTATATTGAAGCAGAATTTCTGTAGCTTCCTGTGATTTTCAGAGCCCTTCTCTTGCTACTGTTTTTCAGCTCTCTGTCTGGCAGCAGCACTTTGTCTTGTAGAGTCTAGCAACAGAAAATGGGCTTGCTGAATGAAAAGTAGTTATCACTACTCAGTTTTGAAACTTTTTCACAATGAACTTAATAGAAAGGTAAGTTTTGAAGTTGTTCTGAACTCTGTAATACCTAGTTTTGCACAAACGAACCTAAAAAGAGAGAGGGGAAAAAATCCAAACCAAGCTGTAAAATACTAGGGTTCCTGAGCAGGGGAGACAAGTTTTAGGGTTTTTTTTCCCCATTTTTTAAGGCACTGGAAGTCTTCTAGTTCTTTTCAGGTGTTCAGTCTGGATTTACAGGAACATGATTAGAATTAAACTGCTTTATGATATTTTTTTAAAAAAACCACATGTCACATTTTTTAATTAATAACTTCACTTTTAAAACAAGTCTTTTTCCCAGATTAATCTTAGGACTTAGAAAATGCAGTACAAGAAGAGATTTTAAGCTTAAGTTCCATTCCTTCCTGATATGTGGGGCTGAACTTGTTCTTAAACTTTCAAGCTGCCTTTTTTTTTTTTTTTCCCCTGATGATGAGCACTTGGAGGTTTTTATTTCCTCATATGAATGCTAGTCTTTGGCATCATTGACCATTTTCTCAACTTACATTTTACCTGCAGCCTCCTCAGGCAGCTTTCTGTGCATGACAAGTCAGTAACATTGGAAGATGATATATAATCACCTGTGAGACCAAGGTGAAATCTTTCTGAAACGAAGAGGTGCTGGAAATGATGTAGGCATCAGTTTATGTATCTTGTCAGCATCGTTTAACTGGGCTGACAAACTTGATGTATGATACTTTCTTTGTTCTTGTGGTGTTACGGGCTGCTTTATGAGTGTGGGGTTTTGTGTTGTGGTTTTTTTGTTTTGGTTTGTTTTTTTTGTTTTTTTTTTTTTTGTTTTGTTTTTTTATTTGGTTTCTTGGTTTTTTTTTTTGAGTAGGCAAGGTTTCTGATATGTGTAGTGGAAGTTGCCTTGGTCCTGATCCCATCTGTGATATAGCACTGAGTCTTTGTCTCCTTTGTGTTTTTTCTTGCAGTTTCTCATCCCAGGCACTGCTGCTGCTTGTGCCCACTGTCATGTTTTTAAGCAATGTTGCAGAATCACATTAACGAAAATACTAGTGTCTGCCGGGAGCCTTCTCAGTGAGGAAATTTAAGGAAAACAAACCCCTCTTTGTATCCATGGGCACATCATGACTGTCACGAGTTATGTGGTAGGCGTGCTAAGGAGATGCAGTCCGAGCTCACTCTGGCTCCAGCTGGAGTGGTAGGTGCACCTCCTGGGAGGCTGCTGCTCCAGACAGATAGGCACTGCTCTGTCACTAAGTGGTTGGACTGGGATGTGGGGATCAAGAAAATGTGGTAGAAATAAAATTGAGTTCTTCAAGAATCTTATAAATAAGCAGTTGGCAGAATATTGTTCACATTGTAAGGGGTTATTGGTTTTGGCTGAAGTAGACTTGAGAGGGTTTCAGGGCTGTTGTTACCTGTAGCAACTCCATCTTTTGTTAGCCTGGAGGAAAAAAGGTTTGTGCATGTACAGCTGAATATTAAATCTCTGGCTCAGGAAGTGTTAAGTGCATGGATTTATTAGTTTTAATGCTGGTATATTTTTCATGCCAGCAACTAGCCAAAAAAAAAAAACCAGGAGGGCCTGCAGTTTGTTTTAACTGGTGGGGTTTTATTGCAAAGCCACATTTGAAGCCAGGGTGACTGAGACAGGAAGGCACCTTCGTTGGTTTGCAGGCTGCAGTTGAGCCTTTTGACCCCTCCATAGACAGTCCCTCTGCTTAAAAGGAGCCCTACAACTCCTCAGCACCCCCAGCTGCCTCTTGGTCTTCTTGTGTTATTCCCCTGGTACCCCCTCCCATCCCTCTTTCCTGGGCAGCAAAGCCCCCTGGCCCCCAGTCCACATTGTTCACATTCCCGAGCTCTGTGTGCACACAGTGGGATGAGGGAGGCAGCTAAGCTGGTCCTCTGCTCTGGCGAGGAAACCACTGTTGTGAAAGCAGCCTGCCTGCTCCTGTCCTCCCTTTATATCCATCAGAGCCCCCCTGCCCACATAGCTCACATTCCTGAGGCACTTTTCATTTGGGATGGTGTTTTGCTTTGGAGGCTGTTACTGCTTGGTCGAAATGTTGTCTTGTAGCTACGTCTTCTGGAAGAGCAGCAGTTTATGTCCCCTGGTGTAACACGGTGGCTGTTCTGGGTGGCTCAAGGTCTGCTTGGTGACTGCAAGTGAGTGAGATGGCAGATGGATGCAGCAGTGAGGAGAGTGTGTAGTCACGGGCCAGAGGTTTGGCTGTGCACAGGCTGAAGGAGAATGTTGGGGTCCTGGAGGAGACACCACAGAAGCTAGTGTCTGTGACTATTGTGTAGGGAGGAAGTTTCCTTTTTCCTTCCCACCTCTTCCTCCAAGAAACTTGATAATTTGCATCACAAAAGTAAACCAGGGTTGCCTCCTTACTGTGTTCCAGAAAATAACAATTGTCTTCAACTCTGAGTGCAATGAGACAATTTATGGGTTGCTTTATGCATACTGGTTCATTCAAATATGGCTGTTAATTAAACTACCTAATATTCTTTTACCACAATGTCCAGTTACAGCTAATCTTTCATCAGTGCTGAGAGAGTCTCACTGCAAGGAGGAGGATTGTCTGCCCTGTGATACTGGCATTGCTGGGTGGAAGAACCAGCTGGGTATATAAGGCACTTTCCTGCACATCCTGTCTTCAGAAACAGTGGGCTGTTTCCCATGTCTTACTACTACTAAGTCAGAGATTCTTTGAGGAAATAAAAAAAAAGCAATAAAGTATTTATACACAGTTAGGAGCACTAACTAATTTTCTGTCAGCCAACAGCCATTTTGTATCTGTATGAAAGCTTAGTCAAACTGGCCTTGTTGTCTGGATGGTCTCGTCCCTTTGATTTCGGTGCAGAAGTTGTCAAGCCACAAGCCTGCCCTGACCTTCCTGCGTAAAGCTGCTGTAAATGGGTGTGTGACCAGTGTATATGTACTACAGATCAGAAGCAGTAGTTACTCCCTATGTGCTTTTTCTCTTTTTTTATTAATCTCTGGATCTTTGTCTAAAACCCAGAGTATTACAGAGACTGCAGGAGGGGCCAGAGTAAGGGATGGAGTCTGTATTCTGTATTGCCTCAAGATTCATGTCTGTGCAGTGTTGCAAAATCGTCCTGTTTAATGCTCTTGCTCTGAATGGAAAAGCCTTTTGTGGCTGCCTAAACTTTGGAAAAGCATTAGGCCCAAGGAGGAACACTTTCCTTCCTTTGTCAGTAAAATCTTCCCTTGGACAAATGCTTGAATAGCTAGGTTGGGCTGTGTTTGGACTGTCAAAATCCAGCTGTTTTTTTTTTTTTTTTTTTTTTTTTGGTTTTTTTTTTTTCTTTTTTTTTTGCCAGAACTGAGGTAAGCTCCAGATAGAACTTAATGTGTTCTCTCTCAATGAATTACTCACATAAAAGCACTTGCTAAACCATGTCTAGACTGCAAATACCTGGATTTGACTGAATCTAATTAAAGCAATGGTGGCTTTCAGGTACGGATTTAACTGCAATGTGTTATCCTGGCTTTTGCTAGAAAGAGGCTGACCATGGCCAGATGGTTTTGACTGGAATACAGAGGTAAATTCAAGTCAGATACCTGAAATAGTACTTCTTCCCACTTGCTTAGCCTGCCACACAGAACATCACATGCCCAGAGTAGGATAGCCATGCAGCTCATGGTGATACGGGTTTCAGCACAGTCTTCTCAGAAAAACTGAAATCAACTTTCTGCTGGTTTTGAAGAATTAGGTGAATAATTCTGAGAGTTACCAGAAGGTTTCTGACTGCATTGCAGACATAGGAAGAGGCTGAAAAATCCCTGCTAGAAATACTGTTTTTGGTACTGGAAGTTAAACATGTTCAATGCACAGCTCTAACTAGTCCATGCTGGCTGGCCACCCTCACGACTAAGCTTGTGAATTCATTGCCCATCTATACCCACTGCCTCATCTTAACTCAGGTTGATTACCAGCTGCTTATTGATTAAGGAGGATTAAGGGAGTCATGGATGTCTAACACATCTGGTTTCTTCCATCTCTGAGTATAAATCACTGAGTGGAAGTTGTGGTGTTGCCCATGGGTCCCTCCCTGGAGATGTTCAGGGTGGGTTTTACTGGAGTACAAAGAACCATAATGTAACTCCTGGCTTCTGGTAGTTTTTACCTCGTGGCCTTGAACATTTGCCCAGACATGTCTGTGAAGCATCTTGGCTGTTCTCATGCTTTTGCTATTCCTCTGTCTCAGCTCTCCGGACTCTCCTTTTATTTCCTGTAACTTTTCTATCTAGTGCACACTTTGTTCAGTGCCCATCAAGTCATGCCTGCTCCTTCTCTTTCACCCTGCCCTTGAATGCTTGCTCTGTTCAATCAAAGTCTCTTAAGACAATACAGAAAGGGGGGGGGGGGGGGTCACCAAGGAGAAAATGGAAGAAATAAAAGGGAGAAGTGAAAGAGCTGTCTCTGACAGAATTCAGGCTCCTCTGTCTAATCTGACAAGTATAACTTTTTCTTGAGAAACTGTCCTTTGCTTTGCATTTTCAGCCTGTCATCAGATTTCTGCTAGTTTTGAACTTTGTCTCATGAGGCTGTTGCAGGAGCACGAATAATGAGCCAGTAGTGCAACTCCTTTTCTTGTCGTTGGAAGTGGTGGGGGGGGAAAGGCACAGCTGCCTCTCACTGTAACACAGCGGCAGTGGGTGGCTGCCATGACTTCTAAGGCTGTTGCAGTCTTACAAAATGTTCTAGTTTGGAAATTAATAAAGAAGATATACTGGACTATTCTTGGTACCAAGTTCAAGGCTCAGCATTGCAAAGAACATTTGTGTAGCTAACAAAAGGTATACATACTACTTCTTGGCAAGTGTGCAGAGAGAATTTTTTCTGGTAAGGAATGTTGGCATGACCTTGTCTTGTCCCTGAGTGTCTGAAAACTTGCATTTTTGTCTTCCTCTCAGCAGAATACAACCTGGGATAAACCACACAGTGGCCAGGGGTCACAGCACAAATGGCTAAAGTGCCATGCTTGCTTCAGTGAGCACTCTTATTTGCAGCTAGGTCATGGGGGCTGTGGCTTAGCCCCCTCACTGCCCTCTTCTCTGGCCATGGGCTGTGACCAGCTGTGCCTGTGGCACAAAGCACATACTTGCTCTTTTAAGCTCTTCCTGCTTGATGCAGGAATCTGGTGTTTCCTTAGATCTGAACACTCTTCTAGGCTGATTTATGTATGGGGTTTCTTTTGTTTTGTGGGTTTATTGTTTGTTTTGGTTTGGTTTTTGGGTTTTTGGGTTTTTTTGCTTGTTTGTTTTTTATGCTTCTCTTTATTTCCTTTCACTGTTTACATGCTAATTCACATCTGGTTGTTACAGGACTGCACATGTTCTGGGTCAGGAATAGCCCCAGTCTGTGTTGGGTCTATTCCTGTATGAATTATGTTTTGCTGCTGTGGAAAGATGGCTGTTGTGCTTCGTGATCGATTTGCAGTTCATCTTGGATGACCCAGTCAGGACTCAAGCTGGATGGTGCTGATAGATGGGGTGATTAGTGATGATGTTGAAGATGGAGTTACAGGCAAAGAGGTTCCCAGCTTCATGGCTGCTTACCATGAAAAAAGGGGAAGAGTTTGTCCTGCTATACTGACATGCTGAGCTTCTCTCTGATCTAGGAAGTCTCTGTTAGACCCATCCACTTCTTTGATTCCTTCTTGAAAACTTCGTTTTACATCATGATTTTTAATTATTTGTTTTTGAGAATGAAGGAAAACCCTCCTTACTTTTGTCTTGCTGTCTATTGGAAGTGGCAGAAATTACATCAGAGCCTGGATGGGGATTTTTTTGTAAATGAGTTTGTATTCCCTAAGGCACTAGCATTTATCAGCTCTTGTTCATGGTGGAAGTTGCAGGTCATTGAGATATTTTAACTCCTGACCTAATAGCATGTGAGTGTTTGCTGTTGCCCAGTTTGCTCAATTCCCTGTTTGGTCAGCAGCTGGGTAGCTGCTGGGAGCTTGGCTGGCCTTGGCTCCAGGTCGCACACAGAGCTGGCTTGTTGCTGGCATTAGCCTGGTCCGCTGGCCAGCGTGACGGGCGGGCTGAGCCGGAGGCTGCCAAGTTAAAGTGCTGTCAGTGCTCTCAGCCCACGGGCAGGGCTGGTGGCACAGTCTGCCAGGCTTATGGGGGAGAAGGTGGTGTGTGTGCACCGAGCCAAGCCTGCTGAGCCTGCGGTGGAAGCTGCTGGCTGCACACCATTGCGGTCCTCTTACCTGTTTGCTCCTGTTTGCTGAAGTGTCTTTGTAAACAGTCCTTTAGCACTTTCTTTGTAGGCCTTTCCTTGCTGTTCCTTTTAACCCAGATTTTCCTTCAGCTTGCCAGTTACTTGTAACTCCTAATTCCGGTTTAATGACTTTTTTGTGTCTGGGGATTGTACTTTATTTGCATCACAACAGAGCCCTGTGAAAGGCTTGCAGTAATGTCATCTCTGGACCTAGTGTTAGGCAGTTCAAAGTGCCAGGCATGAGTTTTATCAAGTTGGTCCCTTTGTTCTGCAAAGTTTGAAGATACTGATCTCGTTGGGAGTAGGCAGGTGGCAGGTCAAGCAGCACATCTGAGAGCTGCCTGCAGAGAAAACTTCTTTTAATCAGAAAGAATAGAAAAGTAAGAATAGGAAAGTAACAAGTCTGTCACAAGGAGAGATTTCAGGAGTTCAGTTTTATGGCATCTCTACTAAGAGTAAGTTAATAAACACCAAGATACCAAGAGCATCTCAGGGGTTACTCAGTCTCTTTTATTTGGTGTATTATGGCCTATTGGTTTGATGAGATTGTAGAACCAATTTCTTAAAGCCTGGTAATAAAACACATCAGCTAAAATGAGGCTGCAGTTTGGAAGAAATTATTTTGTTTTGTGGACTGTTTCTTTCAACACCTTGGATTAATAATGTTTAGGTTTTATTGGTTTTTCTCGGGTTTTTTTTTAAGTAAGAGTTCATCATACCAGAACTATGCAGCAAAATATGCTTCTAATCTGCATCCCCCCAAGCTACGTTTCTTTTTAATTGCCAAATGTTCTATTTGCCAGTAGAAACACGGGAAAATATTAATAACTGAGAGACTATCTGATGAAGAATGTTGAAAGAAGTCTGCTAGCATCAGGGCTTTTTTTTGTTATGGTTATAAGTAATTGTGACTGCTTCATTTTAGTAGGAAAAGAGGTGATGACTACTAAACCTCAGCTCTGCCTTCACTTTTCCCAGCTGCTGTCTCAGATATTTAAGTTCATTTTTTATTTTTGTCTCACTTAGCTCAGGCCCAAAGGTTTTGAATGGCTCATTCCGTTTGGAAATTATTCCGTTTGGAAATTATTCCGTTTGGAAATTATTCCGTTTCTAAGCATCCTTTGGAGAGCAAAGGAAAAAAAAGAAACAAAACAAAAAATTCCTCTAATATGCAACACCCCCAGCTGTAGTACATCCAACAAGTTTTGCAATACTTCAGTACTGCTAAAGTGTCCTGTAGTTACTTGCTTTCCTTTTGGTGAGTTTTGGTGGATCCCTGTTCGGTTAGGTTGCTTCAGATAGGTAGCAAGAGAAGGAATTGCCCTTCCAGAAGGAACTTCTCACATGCTGTGAATGCAAATAGACCTTTTGCTCCCCTCCCACCACCTAAATCTTTTCTCCCAGGCTTTGTGGGATTTAGTGCCAGCTCACAACACAAGTGTGACAGCTGGTTGGTGTCCAAAGTCCTTTTTGTTGTTTCAGCTTTAATCAGGAAATGATTTGTCAGAGGATCAAAGTGCTCTTGGGTGAATTAACTTTTTTTTGGCCAAACTGTGGGTTTGATGCATATGTAAATATGGTGTGATATTTATTTGGACAGAGTGGTCCTTGCACAGGAATGATTTTTGGCTATAATCCGAATAAAACTGCTAGTTTTACAGAGCAGCCTGCATGGACTGTTAGAGATCACATTTAGGAATCACATCAGGTATACCAGTAAGTTGCATGCATGTGACAAAAGGTCTCTTAGCTCATCTCCTGATACAATTCTGAAAGAGCAAACAAGCTTTCAGTGTCCACAGTGGCTTCTCCCTTTGCCGCCTCTTCTGCCTCTGTTCTGAAAGTCAGCTGCATGTCACTTGGCACTGCATTGGCCTTTGGAGGCTTTGTGACACTATGGAGATGTGGCTTCACCTGTGCCCTGCTCTCAGGGCTTCTGGGAATTGCAGGGTTTACAGGTACTCATTGTGCCATGCAAAATGCAGTGAAGTAAGACCCCCCTGGGCAGGACTTGGTGGTGTTCACAGCTTGTGTGTCTGTGTGTTTGAAAGTATTTTATTGGAAATGCCATGCTGTGGGAATAGCGTGAGAGAAGGGGTGAGATCCTGTGCCTGGGATTCCTTTGTTCCCTGGAACACAGGTAGAGTCTGTTCTTGGGACAGGTGTGTACATGTCTGTGTAGGTGCCAGTGCTGGTGGGAGAAACAGGAGCTGCAGGCACAGGTGGAGGTGGTCCTCAGCTAGGGAATGTGTTCTGTGAGGAAATAAAGCTGAGTTAAGGTTTGTGCTGATGCCTGAGGAAAAGGTGGGAGGGGGAAGGTCAGAGTGCAAGGCAGTGAGGTAGTGGGTGGGTAACACCACTCCTTAGAAGCTGTTACAAGAAAGTTTCTTGGGGATGGAGGGGTGGTGATTGCTTTTGCTCATGAGAGCACACAGCTCTAGATGACTACTTGAGACTGAAGTCCCATTATGAAGGATGGACGCATTCTCTTCAATATTTAGGAACACGTTGTGTGGTTTTTTTTCCTATAAAAATTGTGTTTGGGTGAAATGTACCCAAAGCCAAAGAACTCTTTTTTTTTTTTTTTTTTTTTTTTTTTTTTTTTTTTTTTTTTTCCCTTTTCCCTCTGCTTTCTGATTTGAAGTACCATGTTTGTCAGTCACCCTAAAATAATGCCACACCCTGTATGTGCACACATACCCTCCCTGGGCAGGAAGGCCAGGCCCTGCTCTTCAGAAACAAATGGATGATTCATTGCATGGTGGTTCAGCTGCCAGTATTTCTCAGGTATCTGGAGATATGTGACCTGACACCTCTTGGTGACTCCATAGAGAAGGAGAGGAAGGCATGGAAGTCTGGGGTGGCAAATCTGTTGGGCACTTGCAGTGCCTTTGGGGATGTGAAAGACTTGTGCTGCAGCACTGTGTAGCCTGAAGGAGGGGATTTGTGCTCTGGAGAGGGGAGAAGAAAATTGGTGGTACATAGTGAACTCTGGGCTGTTGAGTTCGTGTTTGTCTGGTACATCTGAGGGCAAAATGGAAAGAAATGCATGGTGCCAGGGTGCCTGATGGATGTGAGGAGAGTTGGATTGAGGCACACAGAGAAGACATAAAGTGAGATGTTAATCAGTAACAAGCTCAGTCATCTTGCAACAGCTTGCAATGCCAAGTAGAGATGTACACAGCATGAAAGGAAGGAATGTTCGCAAGTGTGTTTATTCCAAGCACAGAAGGACTTGCCCTCATTCTCACATTCAAAACGGGGCATTTTATTGCTTTTGAGAAGTTACAGAATGCAGTAGGAAATGTGTCCCTATGGTTTTTGTCCTCTGTAATGTTCTTCAGATGGAATAGCCTTGGTGTGAAATGCCTGGTAATCAACCAGAGCTGCTCACCCAGCCTGGGTTCTGGACATCAGCACTCTTAATCCCACCTGCTGCATCTTCAGGGTATTTTAAATGACTTCTTCCTGATTTCTTGTCCAAATAAGGGCTTCAAGCCAGTTTGTCAGAGAGGAGCTCATTAACCTAGAATGATGTATCTTATAATGAAGGTATCTGCTTTAAAAGGAAAGAAACAAAATAAATAATATTCCTGTTGTTTTCCCAGCACAAAGTCTGGTTTGTTTCAAGGAAGTATCTGGTCCTTGACATTTTCATTTTCTTACTGTTGGCTCTAAATTGCTCACCTGAGACTGAGCTGCAGGTGTCTCCAGGTTCGAATGAAGTAGAACAATCTTGCTTCTCAGATTTCAATGAAATTTGTGTGCTGTAAGACCAGAAGCTATATATATATATTTTTTTTTTTCAGAGGGGAGATAGGTTCTGAAATTGCTGTGTGGGTGAGAAGAAAGAAAAGGATGGGGACAAAGGGTTGAAAAATTTGTGTAAGGAAATATATCTGGCTAGGCTGCACATCTCTAGTGCATTGAGGTCGGTGTATCTAGAGGGTGATAACACACACAAAAGAAGTTTCTATTGCCTGTGTGTCCAGTTGGCCTGTTGCCCAGTTGTATTCAAGCAGTTGTGAAGCTGTGGTCTTGGTGCTCCTGGGTAAAGCAGAGATGAAGGGAAGTAGTGCTGGGAGCTACTAGTGTAACTGGAAAAGGGCTATGACATTAGAGCTACTTTGGGTGTGGCACAAGTTTATAGTTTGTCTTTCCTCATTAAAATAATTAGCCCAAAATATTCATTTAAATAACCCCATGGTCCTAGCTAAACTGAGGGACGTCACAGTCATAAATTGAATGAAAAGAAGAAACATATGTTGGATTACTGAGTCTTTGTTCAGGCAGGTGGATGTTTTATTTATATTTTTAATGATTGTGGTGTCCCCTTTCCACTCCAGAATGCTACAGCTGAGTGCTGATGTTTCAGAGAAAACTTGACTTCTGGATGTATTGGCCTAATGACAACCCACAGTTTTGTCTTTTGCTATTGGAACTTTTAGTATTTGTAATTTGATAGTCCTAACAGAGCAGTCTTTGCAGAATGCCCGAGATCCGTAGTGTGAAAAGTCTGAACTCTTTGTGGAGTTTTTCCATTGTTTCTTCTGTATGACTCATCTCTTGTTTTGGTCCTATATCCAAGCAGCTTTTTTTAGCCTTTGATCCAAGATAGCTGACACTTGAAACAACAGTCTTGCTTCCTTGGTTTTAAAGTGCCTTAGCTACCAATGTCTTAAACTGGCATGTCACTTGCAACTGCATTCTGCCCTTACAGCAAGGCATCTCTACCCTGTTGCAACTTGTTAAGAAACAGTTTATTTCTGGCAAACTTGTTCAGCTAAGAGATACGAGATCTCTTCTCATTATACGTTTGGAAGCATCTATGCCTTTGGCATGCTGACCTCCCACCAGACTCACTGTGCAGGGTAGCTTGGTGCCCTGAAAATTAGTCAGGGAAGCACGATGGTGCTTTACTTTAACTTTTGCTCACTGCTGATAGCGAAAATACTGAAATGATTGTTTCTTTTCAATGGCTTTTTCAAAACAAATGAAGACCTTTCTTAAAAAGCTATCAAGTGCTTATTCCTAGATAAGATAGCTGAAAAGCTAGCTGCTTTGCAGTGCCTGGGTGAGGAGGAATTAATTAGCAACCTTCTTGCTAGGGGGTGTCCTCTTTCACTGTTCTCAGATTGCAGAGGGTAAGAATGAGAAAAAAGCCCACCTGATTATCTCTTCTCATGATTTGATGCTGGCCCACCCGAGACAGCTTATGCCAAGCATTCCGGTTAGAGCTCAGTTAAAGTTTCCACCAGGCAGGACCTTTGCAGAGCTGGGTGTTGCCGTTCCCACCTTGCACACTTTTCCTGTCCCTTGTGTAGTGCAGTCCTGTCCTCGCTGCTGGGAGGTGCTGGGGACAAAGGGCATGACTGCTGCAGTGTGAAGGGTGAGAATCTGCATTGTCACTGCAGGCTGCAGCTTCGCTTGTGCCCATGAGGTTTCACCAGGGAGTTACTGTGGCTCGGGGGCTAAAAATACCCAACACTTTCTCCAAACCTTTCCTCTCCCTGTGTAGGACTTCACTGTTACAGCAAGAAATCACCATTCCCTTGGCTTCATTTTGTTCGCTAAACATTGCTCTAAGAAAGTAAGTTTTTAATTGCTGTTTTGACAAGCATGGATATTTGTTGATAATGAAACGTGAAAGTAAATATGTCAACCTTTTTCCACCTACACAGGAAAAATTAAATTTCTGCAGCTACCTTTAGAAAAACAACTTTTTGCTTAAGGTTGTGGTTGAAGCTGTTTTGTGGCAGTGTATCTTTGAGTGTATCTACATGTCCCTCCCCACCCCCTGACTTTCGCTCCCTGAAACTTGTTGGTACTATTGTTGCAGGAGGTTTTTTTGTTTATAGTACAGCTATATTAGCATAGCAGGGTACAGGCTACTGCTCTTGACCCCTGGGGTTTCTGCAAAGGTCACAATGGAGGGGCTGGAATTCCTGCCTTAATTACACGGCAGCAGAATATCCATGCTGGTTTTCCCGAAAGATTAACAGAATGATACTGCGCTGCTTTGAAATGTGATCTCAGAGCATCCAGCTCTCAGGACGGCTTCTTTCATGTTTAACACATGCAAGGATTTTGTGTATTGTTAAATTACTAATTACTGCTCCTTGGAGTAAAATATGAATGATAGTTTATCACGCTGGTTGTTTGCTATTGCTTTTGTCTTTCTTACCAGAAGCCTTCAGTGCTCTCCTGTGGAGTAGCAGTGAAGAGAAAGACTTTGTTTTCCTGGTAATATTTTGGGGTAGCTAAACTGCACCTATTATGCAGTTGCTGTAATGTACAGTAAGGTACATCTCTATGGATTTGAAAAACAAATACACAAAAATTGTCCAGTGGTTAGGCTTGATAGACTGCAAAGATGCCTGCAGAATTGCAGTGAAACTGCAGGCACAGATGTTGTTGTTCTAGGACTTTGGGGAAAGCATGCTAGGGAGAGCTGTGTGCCTTTCACTGCTTACATGTAGCTTGGCTCCCAGACCAAGTAGATTATTTATTGGCTCCCATCCAGCTATACTGTGAAAATACTGTGGTGTGGAAGTATCTGCTCCATTGTGAGCAACAGGTTTATTGGTGGTGGGCCCTGGCATGGTGAACAGAGCAGGGATGTTTTGTAGGTGCCTGTTTCATACAGTGTTTGTGGTTTTGTCTGTGCTCTTGGTCTGGGGTGGTGCTGGAGTACCTCAGGATGATTTGTCTTCGTCTTAACTTCTGTGTGCTAAGAGCACTTCCAAACCAGACTGCTCCTCTGGGGAAAACATGAACATATCTGGTTTCACTACTGTTTCCCCCCAGAGCAGTTTAGTCTCCAGTTGTTCTGGAAATAGTCTCTTTTAATAGTGATACAAGGCTTTCTCTTTCCTTCTTTCTCTCAGAACTTAAGTACTGAGAAGCAAGACTGGACTGGAATGCTTGTTTATGCATTTGACTTACCCTTCCTCCCTTTTACCCCAAATTCTTATGTGCATACAGACAGGCTATACATGACAACATTTTTTTTGGATGGGAGCCTGCAATAATACTGTATTCTTTCTGTCACTGCTGATGAAAGTGCCATGAAGACACTTGCTGCAGGGCAGAGCAGGGAGGTGTTCATGTTTCTAGTGCGTACTCCAGATGTTTATGCAATGTGCCTAAGCTTGCTGTGGAATACAAAATATTTGTGAGAGCCCCCAGGTCTATCCATGGATGAGCTATTTGTCCAGGTTTTCTGAACAAAGCAGGAGAGAGAGTTTAACTGAACAAGCCCTAATTAGCTCTATTCCCTAGCAAATCTTTGCCAGGAGAATGACTTGGGGAAGGCTGTTACCAAACTACTTTGAAACTGGAATCTTAAAACTATAATGTCGACTTTTCCCTTTATTTGTGTTTACTGGAATAGCAAATACTGAAACAGACTGGAGAAATTCCAGTAATTAAATGATTGCAAACAACACTTGATGCAAATTCAGATCTTTGTTCTGTTTCCTCTCTTTACCACAAGCCACTTTTGTTTGACTTGAAGCATTTTCATTGCATGCTTCAGACCTTTAGAATAGATACTTTAGGTAAGGCTTAAAATGGTCCTCTGTCATATTTTAATTATTTTTTATTTTATGTGGAAGAGGGAGATAATCTCCAAAATAAAGCTGTACGCATTTTTCACACGTGTAAGAAAGTACACTCTGCCTTAACCATTGTTTACAAAAACATTTAAAACTTGCCAAAAAAATCTCCAGCAAGTCCTGGTTATATGGCCAAAATAACTTAACACTGACCAGTTTTCATATCTTGAGATTTCAAATACATGTGGAAAACACTGCCCTGAAGTTTTACTTTCTATGAGGTTACTGTGGCAACTTTTATTCTCTGACATCCATGGTTATCCTGAATAAAGGGAAAACACATAGTTGATACTACAAAGTCGTGAGTTAAAATATCAAGAGATGCTTCACTCTGTGCATTGCTGTGATTGCCAAAGTTTTGGAAGTATGTAATGATGTACAAGAGATGTAGGGACCTGGACTGCTTGAAAAACAAAGCAGAAGAATGATTGTAGAATTATTCTTATATCTTTGCTGGGTCGGTGTTCCAGATACATGCATTGTCTCCAGTGCTTGGGGAGTTAGCTGAAATTAATGCCTTGTGTTCCACATATATTTGTGCCAAGCACCAAGAGTGAAATGGCCTGAACCAAGAATTCTAGAAGTTCCATTAAAGCAAGGTTAGTCAGGTCAGTTGCCCAGAACAGCAACATGTAGATGTTGGTATGAAATAAGTTTAGGGGCAACTGGGTTCAGAACAGCTGGAGATACTGCTGCATCTCACTTAGTCAGGAGTGCAGCTAGGTCTTGATTTTGAGAAATCTTAGAGCCATGTTTTGAGAATTTAGCTAGGGAAGTATTGGGCGTTGGGTTTTTCCCTTTCCTCTCTGTAGAATTTTACTCTCTGCCATGCTAAGAAAGTCCTGATGGCTAGGCCCTAGTGCTGATGGCTAGTGACAGGGGAAAGGGAGAAGAAAGGGGGGGAAAAAACCGGGAGATCAGCAGCAAGTAAAGGGAGGGAGAAGCACTTGCTCAGCCCATTTTGCTTGGATGATCAGTGCTGCTCCCCCCATCCCTGCCATCCCAACGATGGCTCCATCCAAAGGAGCCACCTTTTCTGCTGTTGGACCCTGCACTGCTGCCTTATCCCTTCAGCCTGCTACCTCCAGGCACCCTGATGAGCACCGGGACCCACACCGTGAACAAAAGTCTCTCCTCCATCCCTTCCCACCTGGGACACCGCTGGCATCGCCCCCAGCCCTCCTGCAGCTGGGCAGGACCTGTCCCTGGGCAGGTACCTGCAGCACAGGGAAGGGTTCCTGTGGCTGAGAAGGACTGGAACTGGGTTACTGCTCTCTTTGGTGTTCATTTTGTAGCTGTTGGTTTGTTTGTCTGGTTAGACACACTAGTAAAGAACTATTATTCCTGTCCCCATATCTTTGCCTGAGAGCCCCTTAATTCCAAAATTATTCTAATTCAGAGGGAGGGGTTTATTAGCTCCATTTCGAGGGAAGGCCCTGCTCCTCCCTGGCAGACACCTGTCTTTTTGAACCGGGACAGGAAGACTGTTATTTGACATGTGTGTGTGCAGTTCATCCGTCTTGTGAACAGCACTTTCTCCCTCTTGAGAAAAAATTGGGTTTTGTTTTGTTAGCCTTAAAAAGTACTGAAAGCCTTAAAAGTACTGAAAATGTTGTATATTTCACAGCTCCTGCTGTGAATATTGGCTTGTAGTATTTTTTTTTTTCCTGAGCACTGCTTTATGCTTGAAGAGAAGACAAGGTTTTATGTAGAGGACACTCTATATGCTTGGTGTGAAGGGGGAGCTGCCATGAGCATAGACAGCCATGATGTGAACTATGGATGCCTCTGGAATCAGGAAAAAGCACGGGCTCTTTTCTTTCTTCTTCATCTGCCTGTTCATCTCCCAGGGGGCTTTTATCCCACCCAGCCCTCTGGATGGTCTGATTCTGCCCTGGGTTTGCTGAGGAGCAGGCAGGCACTGCACAGGTGTGTGAGGCATCACCCTGCAGGAACAGGTGGATGCTGGATGATGGGATGTGGTTGGTGCTACAGTGGGCCTCCTTGGAAGTGAACATTCACATGAATGGGTGCAGTGGGTTTGTGGGGTTGAAGGAAAACAAAATTACAGTGTTTTCAGTGGTGAGGCAGAAAGCTCAAAATTCATGGTTTAGCCCGCTGAAGTCTTGGCTTTGAGCTGGCAGCACTGACATTTTATCTTGGCAACATATGCGTAGTTAAATCCAGAGGAAATTTCTCTTGCCTTAAGAAATTTTGTTCTTCTGAGACCTCATGAAAAAATCTTTGTAATTGATGGTTGGGATATGATCTAAGCCTACAGTGTCAGTGTGACTTTTTCATTCATATTGGTTTACGGATGAAAGAATGTGTGGCAAATACCCAGAGTAATTATGCATGTTTCTAATGTTTCAGCTTGAATAATAACGCCCACCTTCCCAGAGAGGTCAAGTTACTGTTTCAGGCAGTGCAGTTAAATAATGTACCATGCCAGAGAGAAACGGTGGACTGAGAGCCCTGTAAGTTTTTAATACTGTTTGTTTAGTTTGTTGGTTGTTTTTTTTTTTTTTTTCCTCTTCCAGTAAATAGTGAAATCAGATCAGGTTTGTGTCACTGGGTAGGTTTTGGATTTACAATCTAATGGACCATTTAAAATATATTTAAATGGGAGAGTATTTGTGGCTTGAAGTGGGGATTTGTTTTTGAATCGCAGTACTTAATGTCAAAGGAGTATTAAATGTGTGTGTCTGTGCCTGGTTGGTGTCTCTTTATGGTGCAGAAACTGTTTGCAAACTGCTACAGACAGTGGGGGTGTCAGCTGTCTGCTGCCCAGACAGCCCCACACAAGTCAAACTCTGCTCGGCAGAAGCGGTGGTGGGATGACAATTAAATTGGTGATTTTTCATCCATGGTGAACTGGACTACCTGCAAGCACACTGAGATGATAAAGCAGCGTTGCAAAGCTTGTGCTGACTTTTTCATCTGCATTTCCATTCTGTGCTCTCCTCCCCTGCCTTTTGCTAGCTGCCTTCACAAATGAGAGCCTGCAACTTTTCAGGCAGAATTGGTTGAGGTTCTTATTGCTTACTGACCTTCATGTTTTATGCACTGTGTGGGTGGGTGGAACTTTTGCGTGTAGGTGGCATTTTTTAGCAGTTCAAGAGAAACATACAGTGACAATCACACTGTGCACGTGTGTTTTCCCCAATGCGCTTTGAAAGATTGTTATTAGACTACAACCTTAATGTCTGTGAGCTGGAGTATGAGGATCTAGTGCTTAAGGTTTTGGAGAGAGGGGTGGTGGTGTTTTGTATCTGGAGAGAGAGAACATATTAATATTTTAAGGAGAGACTCTGTACTTCCTTTTTGGCAGAGAGGACAGTAATATTGGTGGATAAGAGGCTAAACATGACCCAGCCATGGGCACTCCCAACCCATAAAGCCAAAGGTGTGCTGGGCTGCATCCAGAGCAGTGTGGGCAGCAGGGCAGGGAGGGGATTCTGCCCCTCTGCTCTGCTCTGGTGAGACCCCACCTGCAGTGCTGCACCCACCTCTGGGGTCCCAGCACAGGAAGGACACGGACCTGCTGGAGTGAGTCCAGAGGAAGGGACACCAAGGTGGTTATAGGGATGGAGCACTTGTTCTGTGAGGAAAAGCTGAAAGAACTGGGAGTGTTCAGCCTGTAAAAGAGAAGGCTTCAGCATGACTAAACTGCTGCCTTTCAGTTTCTGAAAGGAGCCTACAAGAAGGATGGAGGGAGGGCTATTTACAAAAGCATGTAGTGACAGGATGGGGGGGAATGGATTAAAACTGAAAGAAGGTAGGTTTAGATTAAATATTAAGAAAAAATTCTTTACTATGAAGGTGGTGAGAGCCTGGAACAGATTGCCCAGAAAAGTTGTGGATGCCTCATCCCAGGAAATGTTCAGGGCCAGGTTGAATGTAGCTTTGAGCAAACTGGTCTAGTGAAAAGTGTCTTGGAACTAGATATCTTTAATGCCCCTTCTGAGCCAAATAATTTTATTATTCCAAAAATATTTCCATTTGTGTATGCTGCCTTTGGTAGAGTTCCTAATCAATGTCAATATGAAATCCATGATAAGTTTCAGAAGAGAAGAACATCCTGACCAGCACTGCCTTGTATCCTGCTTGTGCTCCCCTTGTCTTCCTTTGCTAGGACAAACTGCTTTGTTTCTTTGGGACACTGACAAATGTCTTAACATTATTTGGTTTGAGGTTTAATTAAGTAAAGCTGTACTGTTGAGAGTTGGTGGTGGAACTCTGGGGGATACTCTCTCCTTTTCCTTGGAGGCCATATACTTGGTTGTTTAATTTTCCTGGTTATTGGAAGTGGGTTTTTTTGTCTGCCATGTCTCATTTAAAATTTCTGGTTTACTGTTTTGTCTAGGACATGGTGCTCTTGAAGGCATAGGAACATACAGCAGTTATTCTGGATCAGTTTGCTTCACAGGAGGTAAATTCAGAATGATCTTATTTTTAGTTCTTCTTCAAGTAATTTATTCAGAACATCTGATGAAACAGCTGTCATATGTGCTTTTTTTTTCTTTTTGCACAAGGGAAACAGTATTGCTGTGACAATGGCCCTCAGCAATACATGACTTTTGAGGACCCTCCTTGTTGCAGTCTGCTGTAGTGAGGACCATGTCACCCAAGAGCACTCTGCAGCTTGGGGTTCATAAATTCATTGAGTTTTCAGAGCTTTAGGCTGAAAATATGATGGAGACTTCTTTCTTATCTTGGTTCAGTGTCATAACGTCCATGGAGTCCATACTTAACTTGTCCATAACTTACCAGGAGCGTGTGGAGAGTGTTGTGGATCATTCCCAAACAGTGATGGATTTTGAACACTAGTCTACCACAGTCCTTCCAAAATTCCCATCCTTTAGGAATATAAACTTTAGAACATCCACTAGGAAGATGGTTGTAAGAGCCACTTGAAAATCCCTAAAGGCAGGTAGGTAACATATATATGGAAAGTCCAAGCTTCAAAGAAGTAACTTGGTCCAGGGTTTAACTTGGTGCCAGAGGAAATTTTTGTTTATTTTTCATTCTGACTCGAAGTCTCAGGATATTGCCTGTCCCTAAGTAAGGGGCGCTTCAGCCTCCAGGCCTAGAAATAGAGATGGGTATATGAAGGAGAGGAATTCCCTAAGATGCAGGTTCTTGGCATGCTTCTAGAGCAGACCAGCTGCCTGTTGTTAGCTATAGCTGTGTTACAGTCATGAAGATGTGTAGTGATGACTGACATCTGGGCAATGTTTTCATATTCTATGAGGATGGGAAAAGAGCACAAAGAGGAGTTTGTAAAAATATTTGCTTTTGTCACTTGAAATCTAGCAACTAGACATTTTTGAGAGTCATGAAGGTTGTTAGTTTTTCAGATCTGCTGCTCCTGGAGACAATATCTACCAATTCTGTATTTTTAACCAAATTTTAAAGGTTGAGATATTTAGTGAAATATTTTCTGCCTTTTAAAAGCTTCTTGGGCCCCTTTTCCTCCCTTCATCTGCTTGCCCAGCTGACATGGGACCAGAGGAATAAGCAAATGGCTCTCGTCAGGAGCATCATGTGTCTCACTGACAGGCTGTCATGATAGGCTGTCTCACCTGGGAACAAGGCAAGCAAGGTAGTGTTTTATGATCCCTTTCAGTTTTTATTCCCTGCCTTTGCAGTTCCTTTTCATTGCAAGACAAAAGAAATACCTTCATGCCCTTTCCTAATCTATGCTTGCCTTAAGGAAGCAAGCACAGATTCATCATGTCTATTGTTGCTTATCAGCAGTATTTTATGATCTGGTGATGTAAACAAGCAAAGGATATAACTGGATAAGAGATGTAGTACAGGACTTAATTGGTGTATGATGGAAAGTTATAAGGAGAAGATAGGTAGCCGAGGGTCTTTCCAGCTTCCCTTTTTTCTTGAACCACTTTTTTAGGTAACTTCACACCAATGCTTCTATTGTGACACCCTCTTCTCCCCCCATTCCTTGCCTAACTTCAAGTAACCCATCTAAACTGGCCTTGTAAAACACATCCTGCTTTGGAGCCATAGAAAATACATTATGTTTTTAAATCTGGGCTAAGATTTCATAGCTTAGTTTTGCAGTCAGAATAAGGAATTACATCTGCCTGCACATGGCCATGTGCAGGAAAAAAAATCCTCACAAAGAAAACTTGGGTGTGTTAATGACTTCATCTCCTCAGTCACTGGGCGTGAATCCCTATGCAGGTGAAGTCCAAGAGCAGCAGTCTCCCTGCAGATGGGAGAAAAGAAAGTTCTGGGTGGATTCTAGCACTGTCAGTGAGGCTTAATCTCTAGGAGTAGCCTAGGTTGCTAGAGGGGATCTTCATTCTGTGTCTTTTCAGAACTTTGCCCATTTCTGGTTAAGACTCAGATCTCTGTCTGCCAGCTGAAGATCTCCATTGCAGTGGTGGTTGTGCCATGATATTGTTTGTCCTACCAAGCAAAGGTCTCCTCTCACAAAGCCCAGTGTGAGCTCTGCAGTTTCTGTAGGGAGGATTCTGGAGGAGGAAGTGGAACATGTGTCTGAGCACTGAATGCTGAACTAACTTCACCTGATGTGACAGTTAAAGCTATTAAGATTCAGGGCACATTTGTATGGCTTGCTGGGTTTTGTCACCAACTTGACTAGTTTTGTTGTTTGGAGATTGAACTGTTCACCTATATTGTCACTTTTACGGTGTAGAGTTCACAGTAAGCCTGTGGGTAAAAAAATATTTTGAAGGAGAGAGCCTTTTATTGGGCAGTGTTAAACTCAGCTGTACAGTATATGTTCTGACAAAATTTGTGAATATTTTTGAAATGGGTTGGTAGCAAATGGCTTTCTGTTTTTCATGTGCTAAAGTACTTGTAAGTGTGAAAGTGTGAAAACTGCTACTTTAACATCTATTTATCTATGCAATTTAATTTTCCCTAAGTGAATTTTTATGCTTTTTATAGTGTTTTATTCATCTGTGCGGTATCTTTGAGTATTTGTACTCTCTGCTGAGACCATGAAAATCTCAAGGACTCTTGATACTGTTTAATCTATGTGATTTCTCCCTGTCTCAAGGCAGTGCATTCTATTGGACTGTTGTCCCTGTGCTTTTGCTGCAAGAAAAGCCTGCGTGTTGAAACCAGTCACCAGCTTCTGAACACTGTGGTACAAACCCAAGGTGAAACTGCCCTTCCTTGTACTGTGACCTCTGTGCAAAACTGAGAGACACGTGAGAAGCCAGCCTTGCCCACCAGCTTCTAGCTGAGCTGGTGTATCCCATTTACCTACAATGTGAACCATCTCGCTTAAGTAAATCCTGAATTCATGGCGCTCTGTTTTGCAGAAGGTCTGTCTGTGTCAGTTGAGAGAGGCCATAAGAACAGGATTGTCTTGGAAATTACTCATTTTTAAATAGGTATTTGTGGGGAGGAGAAAGAGGGGACTGAACAGGGGCTCTTCAGAATCTGAAATTGTCTGTACTGCATGGCAATAGGGCACTTCCTGGACTTTGGTTTGTTTGTGCCACAGAGAAGGTGTCTTTTCTGTGTCTTTTCATTCTTTATTGTGGACAGGCATGAGGCTGTGTTCTGCTGCAGATTGTATTATCAGGTGTTCCCCTTTCCTATTCTCTCTGGTTGTTCAAAGACCAGTTACTTTTGGGACAGGTTCTTTAAGATAGCGCTGAGTACATTATTCCTTACTGTATGTTTTAACAAGTCAGAAGATCAAAGTCCATTTTCAGTACGTGAAGAGGATGTTTCTGTACCAAGAGGTGACATCAGGTACAGCAGATAGTGTTCTGGCTTTAGCCCAGAACTTGTTTTATCTCCAGAAAGTTGAAAGCACCCTGCTAACAACCACACTGTTATCTGCCACTTGGAACTTACTAAATGGAGAAAATTAACACTAGTGCTAGAGGGTTTCTCCTTGGTCTGTATTAAATGTGGTGCTAATTGCTGCAAATGATTGTCAGACAATCACTATTATCATTACACATACTCCTCTGAGGTGCTGACCTGAATCTTTTCTTCTGGAGATCAGGAGACTGTCCATAGGTATACCCTCTCACATTCCTCCTCCTAGCAGCTGAGGATGCTCAGTAACAGCTTGTCGATTACTTCACTGTTTGTCAAGAATTGGTCTGTGTGCAGCTCTGTGTTGGGTGCTGAAGATCGTAGGTTTCAGTAGAACACACAGCTTCTGAGAGGAAACACCCTTCTGTGAAGGGCTCATCTTTGGTGTAAGACTCTTTCATGCTAAATAGACTGCTTGGGATGGGAGGCGGGTATCCAAATGGCGATACAGCAACATTGGGAGATTCCTGAGGCAGAGCACTCATGTTACTGTGGTTCCTCTGCCCGGATTAATTAGTGTTCCTGAAGCGGTAATTAGCATGGTGCTTTGTGCCACCCAGACATAGCCTTAGTTATTTCCTTTGGTAATTATGAGAACTTATGTCAGTGAAATGTACCAAGGCTGAATAGTGCTTTCGTCCCAAAATGTGGAACATGTTCATCAGGAAGTAGTGCCTTCACCACTGAAAATGTTACATTCAAATTTATTTAAAATTAATGTCTCCTCCGCACCTAGAATATAACTACCCCTCTGGTGCTACATAGGACATCTCTAGCTGACTTGTTGGACGCAGCATCTGAGGCATATCTCATTAAGCTATCCAGCCATGTCCCTGCGGTTGAGGGGGCTGGTGTTTTTTCAGGCCAGCATAAATTCCTCTTTAGATAAGTGAATCAGGCTGCTGTCTCCTGGGGGGAAGTGTGTGTGTTGGAGGAGCATGTGGGCGGAGGTGATGAACAGTGTTAGAATAGAAAAGGAGAGGAGATGGAATACGTGTGTAACCCATCTAGAGGGAACTTGTCAGGCTAGTGGGGTATGCTTTTGTTAAAAATTAACACCGTGTCTTTGGGACTTTAAGGAGTAACTGTTACACTGCATGTTTAGCCTAAATCTAAAATGCTATGAAGGTTAAAACTTGGTGCAAAAATTAGAACTTTATCAGTAAATGCACTCCCGCTGTTTATTTAGTATCTCTGCTTAACTGTTACCATGTGTGTTTTCCTTTCTGCTTTTTTTCCTTATGCTCAATACTCTATGATAATCACTGAGTAAATTTTCTGGCTGGAAATGAAATGAGATTGCTATTTGTGAGGCAGTTTAGATGAACAATTACTTTTTTATGTGAGATACATACATCCATTTTGAACAGATTAAAATTTTGCTTAATGTTACATATATTTTTTTAACTACCCATTGTAACAGAATGTTTTCTAATGTTTGGTGTTTTTATTAATACCTGTTAGGTGTGGTTTGTTCTCCCCTTAAGGGAAAAAATGGGTATACATTGTACTGTTTTTCATTTTGGTCATGCTTGGATGTGTAGGAGTCAGATGATTGTGTACACATGCATACTGTGATTTGTTTGGGGTAAAAAGTGAAACTGAAGCATTCTTTCCATTTGATGTGGAAGTCAGGTGCATGGTAAGTCTTAGCTCCCAAAAAATTTCTGACTTTTGATCAGTCCTCTTTGACAAAAAGGAGCAATTCTCCCCAGCATTGCTGCTAGTTCATCTCGGGGCTCAAACCATGTCCTGGCTCTACCCTTTAGTGCTGCACAGTGACTGTGTTTTCAGGCTGTTTTGGAACAGGTGTGGGCATAAACTCATTTCAACTAAATGACACACAGTACCTGGTATGGAGTTTAAGCTGGCTGTGGGACAGGAGCAGAATGTGAAATCTGTTGGAAAAAAATTAACCCGTGAGAAGCATTTGAATGATCCTGACTCCATGGGATAGGGATGCGTTGTAGCAGAAGTTTGAAAGTCAGGTTTTTGTGTCCTTGAACGGTGGCCCAGGGTGTATAACTCTTGATTGAACATCTGGAAAGTGCTGTACTGCTTTATACAGAAGTGTAGAAGTTTCTCTTATAGAGAAAAGCAATGATTGTGGTACTTCCTGTAATCTGTGAATACAGAGCTCTAATGATATAATTTATTTCCTAGAATCTCAAGTTTCCATATACAATTGCAGTCTTTATTGTGTAAATGAAGATGTTTGTAATCAGCTTAGTATATACCCCCATTATAAGAAAGGCATTTTTAAGGTATCATGAACAGGTATCTTGCTGTGTAAAACATTCCTATTTTACATCAACAGCTAAAAGTAAATATATTCAGAAACTGTGTTAGAAAGAGGAGGGGGGAAGAAATTGACTGCTATTTCCTTGGAGTAACCTAAGAACACTGAATACTAACTTAAAGCTTGTCTAAGCTCAGGGCTTTTGGATTTCTGTTCTTTTAACAAGTGTAGGTGTCCAACTTAGTTTCCCCCTCCACTCTTCCCAAACACATGGACCCTTGTAGTTTCCCTTCAAATGCTACTTTTTATTTTATTTTATGAATATAATTAAGCCTTAGGAGACATTTTTAAGGATTTGTAAAGAGTGTAGAATTAGAACAATATATTTGTCTGTGTAGGCTCACTGGCCTCTGACATGGTGTCAATGCTAGATATTTTATTAATTTATAATAAAAGCTCTAATTTTTACCTGGTATGATTTTCTTGCCCCAGTTAAGCCCCCATCTTTGTAGTTTTACAAACTGGGACAGAGATTACTTTTTTTTTATTTGTACCAATGCTTTAGGGAAGTACTTCACAACTTGGATGATAAGAAGTATCTTTTACCTGAAAATAATCCTTAAAACTCTCTTGAATAACCATGCACGATATAGAGAAGTTATTCTGCTGGCCCATCGCTCCATCGTACTCCATAGTTTCGAGTGTTAAAGTGGCATCATTGTGCAACAGCATTGTGCATTGTGCTGACACAAGACATCAGCACCGCCTCAGGGCAGAGCTGACTTGGGCTGGACCTGTGAGTGGCTGTGGGGCAGGGTATCCCAGGGCAAGGAACCCTGCCGAGAGTGTGTGGATGTGCTTCTAGTTTTGGGAAGTTCACTCATTTGGAGGATGAAACACGCCAAGTGGGTTGGAGCTGAAAAACAAGTATCTAAACCTTGGTGATGGAACATCTTTGTTAAATTGCTGTGGAGGAATACAGCTGCCTTATCTGCCCTACTGGTGCAGGCATGAACTCTGCTGCAGCTGGAGTGTCTTTACTCAGCATGGGTTGAGTGCTTGCAAGATGAGAATTCTGAGAAAAGCCCATCCAAAGAAATGAGCCAAGTCCATCTGTAAATGTTTCTCCTTTTCCTGTAGTTTATATAGCACTTCCATATGTCTTCCACATACATCAAGATCCTCACTTATAACATGCTAATACTTAGCTCACATGGGCTCACATGGATTTCCGAGTTCAAACTAATTCAGGTTACAAACATTTACTGCTGTGTTTCTGTAACTGGTGTGGCTGGTGTATCCTGACATGCCTGGAGCTTTGTTTCTGTGCATTCACATGGACTGTTGTTTGAACAAAGATTTAAATTGGGAAGGCAGGGCAGGGTGACACAGCTATTGCAAGATACATGTTTTCTCCCCATGGTGCTGTAGCCAAAAATGTGTTTGAGCATGTCACCTTGGAAACAAAAAAACAAGTTAGCCTGTCGTTTTTGTGGCAATTTCTTTATTCAGCAGCGTGGCTCTACCAGGCATCAGCAATTTTAAGCACAAGATATATTGCACAACATATGCAATGACTAATTGGTGCTTTTAATTTCTCTTGTAGGATTACTCTCAGGTTCCTGAATGTGCTGTCAAATGCTCACACATTACATTAGCTGAATCTGCTGCATTATTTCTGAAGTTTAAGAAGGCCTAAAGGAGAGACTGGCACTTCTGTTGCAGTCTTTTAAGGTAAGATATTACTTTTGCCAGGGCAGAGGGAAGAAGACAGAGGTGGCTGCACAAGCTGTCCTAGCCCCACCTCTTGGTCTCTAATCAACCTATTGTGGTTTAGTCCAATACAACCAATCACCAGTGGGATGGGGGAGAAAATCAGAAAAGTAAAAGCGAAAGACTTGTGCATTGAGACAAAGGCAGTTTAATATGGAAAGTAAAAGCCATACACAGAAGCAAAACAAAACAAGGAATTAATTCAGTGGTTCCCATGGGCAGGCAGGTGTTCAGCCATCGCAAGAAAGCCAGGCCCAAGTACTCAAAATGGTGACCTGGGAAGACAAACATCATTGCACAAAATGTTCCCTCTTGCTTCTTCCCTCTTCATATGCTGAGTGTGATGCCATATGGTCTGGAATATCAGTTTGGTGAGCTGGGGTCATCTATCCTGGCTGTGTTCCCTCCCAATTCCTTGTGCACCCCCAGCCTCCTTTCTGGTGGTATAGTATGAGGAACCAAAAAGGCCTTGTCCTATGCATGAACTGAACAGTAAGTAAAATGTCCATGTGTTACCAATCCTGTTACCAGCACAAATCTAAAGCATAACTTTTTATCAGATGTTGTAAGGAAAATGAGCTTCACCCTAGCAAAAACCAGCGCAAAACTACATGAGTCTGAAGTCCTGTACTGGACACAGCTATCAGTATTTGTTGGTTATAAGCAAATTCACTGAGTTCATTAAGATAAAATCCATGCAATTTGAAGAAACCTTAGTGAAGAAACAATTTATTTTCTTGTCCTAAATCACTGATTTTTCACTCTTAAGTGCTTGTATATCTTTCAATTTGCATGCCTTAGTTCTTCCATCTGTGTATTAGAATTATTCAGTAGTAGTGGTCTTCAGTCCCAATAGAATGCCATGCTGAGATCAATTCTCCATCAGGAAAAATAAGGCCATGAAGCTAAACATGACCTGAGCTAGAAAAGTGACCATTCTTTGACTAGAGTTGCAATCTTTTGTTAATTACCCATGTTTTCTACACATCTCTTGGATTCATGGCTGCATTGTCAGCTGCACTGTAGTGCTGCTACATCTTCTCAGCAGCACAGCAGACCAGCCACAGACCAGACTGTCAGAGTAAGTCAGTACCACGTTTATGCTGTGCCCAGTGAGCAGCACAGCCATGGTGACCAATGACTGGGTGTAAGTACCCTAGCAGGACAGGGCTATATAGTTTTTTTCCCCCCCCTTCTTTTCTGTGAAAAGATCAGGTTAAGAGCAGCAGCAAAGAGATGGTCTGAATGAAATCTCTGAGAAAGGAAACCCAGATAAGTAAAGGCTGTGTAAAGGCTCTTTGCTACTGACTCCTGAACTGCCTCAGGTTTGAAGTGGCAGCTGAATCCTGTTTTTTGTTTACAGGTAGAGTGTCACTGCCTGCCCACCTTATTACATGCGCTGCAATGTGCTGTAGAGTTGGGTGAGAGGTAAGACACACCTAAAACTGAATTTCTCTTTTGAAGAGGAAGGATTTAGTCCCTTGACAATTGTGATTGCCTAGGATGGCTAATTACTTTCTTGTTCTGCTTATGCAGCTTTGATCAGAGTGCAAACAAGCAGTGGGGACAGCTTGTTTGGCTTTTGAATGTGGGGTAAATCTGGTGCTTGCAGATGTGGACTTGAATTGCTGCCACCTTATGGGGCAGGTAAAGGGCTCCTGGATCTAGTGATTCCAAAGACTGGGAGACAACAGCTGGTTTTCATCAATTTTTGAAACTCAGTAAGTGTGGAAAAGCAGATCTCCTGCCATTTTTTCATTACTCTGTGAACTTATCATTTAGATGTGTAGGAGGTGTGTGTGTATGTGTGTAGCTGGAAACATCCAGACTCCATTGACTGTCTCTGACTCTGTTGTGTAAAAGCAGTTCAGAAAGGGGGCAGAGGGTTCTGCAATAGACAAGCTGCCATGATTGGGAAGCTTGTGTGCACTGCCTCTGCAGGCTTTCACACCAGCACATATTGGATTGGCCTTGGGCTCTTGCTCATAGAGCAGTGTCTGTTTCTCCTTGCAGGATTTTGTTGTTCTTCACCTGGGTGTACCAGGGCTCTTGTTCTTCTGGAGGTGATTCTTTTATCAGGACAAGTATTTGTACATGGATTTTATATTTTCTGGTGGCAAGAAGTGTTTTGATACAGAAAGAGAAATGCTTAGAACAGGCAAAATAAGGAAAGTTACTGTTGCTATGACTGGGCTGGTTGCAGTTCCTGTGTGGCTGTGTGCTGCAGTCATGTCCTGGCTGTAGAAGAGGACATCCTCTGCCAAGCATGAGATTCTAAGTGAAGGAAATGTGTGCATCCATGCCCAGAGGGGCTCTCAGGTTGCCTTTACAGATGCCCAGCCCTGCCAGTGTGCTGCAGCAGGTGCCAGTAACAGTGCAGTCACAGCCTGTGTGTCCAGTGGGGTGCAGTGGGTTGCCCTGCGAGGTACAGGGTGGAAATTGAGGGGAAGGTGCTGTAAGGAAACACATGCAGAGAGAGAGGAAGAGTGTGACTGCAGAAAGGCTGGAAAATCCAGAGCAAACTTGTATCTGCTCTCAGGGTGCTGACAATAGTGATGATTTCTTGACTGCCTGATGCACAGGAGCACCAGGTACAGCCACCGGGAAGTGGACAGTGCCAGCTCTTGTCACAAGGCTGTGGATATGGAGAGGAGCAGGATGAAGATACTTCCTTTTCAGGTGCTCTGAATGTAGGTACCCTGCAAGTTACATACATACATACATACATTTATTTCTGTGTGTCCTTACTTGTCCCTACATGGAGTGGCATGGGTGAGCTGTCCTGTTGTGTCAGTAGCTGGGCAGTTACAGAGGCCAGGGGAATACAGGCATTTCTGGCAACAGCATAGAGGTGTGCTACCAATTAAATGTCAGCATATGAGGTAGGGTTACTCATTAGCAAGTCCTGGGAGAAGTGGGCTTAATTTCTCTCTGAAAAAGTGTTTGAAAATTGGGTGTGGTACACTGGCATGTAGTGCATAATTTCATTGTGTTCAAAGCATTTTGCATTTGTTCAGATACTGATGCCTTGAAATACAAATGTGAACACCTCAGTGTTTTTTGCCTGTGTGTTACAAAGCCAGCATCTCACTGGTGTGATAGACTCCACGGAGGGGGCCCAAGAGCATTTTGTCTATTTCTAAACTTCACTGAATATTATCCCTGTGCAGATCATTAAAGCACTGCATTTGTAATAGGGTCACAGACTGGCAATGTGACATGAGCAACAGACTTTTAAAAATTAATTTTAATTTATAAAATCATGATTGCTTCATTGGCATTGCCTGGGGTTTCTCAAAGCTGTGTCCTGTAGCTTTGATTTAGCTTTGATTTTAGTAAAAAGAAAGGGTTTACTATTATATCATTAGACTCAAGACAGCGTTTTCACTTTTCACAGCAGAAACTCACCCTATTTGAGGGGAAAATGTCAATAAAACAGACAACCTTATGAAGAAAGTCTTGCACTTCTGACAGATTAAAATTCAGACTGGTTGAAATACAAATGTTCAACAATCGCCTGGCTTAGCTGGTCCCTTAAGCTGTAGTTTTTTACGTTCTGTTTATCTTGAAATCTGGTCTTTCTGAGTTTTCTGTGCTTGCTGGAGCAGCTGAGTTTTACACACTGATTAGTTGGCTTCATAAGTCCCTGATATACTCCCATGTGCAAGGGAAATCTGATTTTTGAGAAAATATGTGAATCATAAATGCAGTTAAGCTTTGCTCAAATCCAAATGCCATTGAAAGGAGTTGGTTTTCTTCTCTTAACACCTGCACAATTAAGTACAGTCACTTTTTTATTTGACCAGGCATTTCCACTTGACTAACTTAAAACAGTTGTGGCTTAAGCTCTGGCTCTTTCATCCTTCCTCCCTTTATTTGTGGTTGTTCTTAAATATGCTGCAAGGCCATCAAGCTGCCCAGCCGTGCTGTGTTACGGCTTCCACCTTCCCGTATTGTACAGAAGGATTTTTTCTGTGCCACCTTGTCATGCCAGTTGCCAGAGAGACCTGGAGGTGGTGCTCTGGGTATGAAAAGGTTGTCACAATGTCCTCCTCGTGCTTGCCAGTTTCTGGAGGGGAGACAGCTGTGTGGCCTGACTGGAAAAGAAACAGCAGTGCAAGTCTGCAGGGTGACCCAAACCCACTCCTGGTGGGGCTGCCATCCATCTTGGGGCTCGTTGCCACAAGGCTGATGATCCAAGCCCTGTGTCCAAAACTAAGCTGAGGAGGGCCGAGTGGAGGCCCCACCTGCACGTTGGACACTGCTGGAACAGAATCCAGGTAAAACTGTTGGATGCGCAGATCCTGTGCCCGCGTGCATCCCACGGTGCTGGTGGCCAGCACGTGCACTCTGAGGTCCTTGATGCTCTCTTGCATTTCAGGCATTCAGGTGCTGGGACCACTGCGTTTGGAAGTGGTGCTGCTGACCAAGAGCAACCAACTTGTGCTATTCCATATTTTGGTGAATTTGGTCTGTGGAAGGGACGCACCCCTCCCTTTTTTAGTGGCACAATAAATGCTGCTGAGCTATTTCTGTACAGTAATTAGTTCATGGTATGGATGAAAGGTTTGTGTGCTTTTCTTATTTATATTACTTATGAAGGATTTAAAAAATAAGTCCATTAATCTTTGGAACAACCTAAACTTAAAGAAAAAGTCTGACTAAAACATCTTTAGGTTTTAGTTCTTTGGCTGTCAGAACCTGACACCAGTCTAGCAACTGTCAGGATTTTCTGAGAATGACAATCAACTTCTAGTAAACTTTCTCAAGGGAAAGTATATTTCCTTGTTTCATGTTTTAATCTTAACGAGTTCAGGGTTTTCTGAGCTGTTACCTATATATTTTTTATTTCCCCTTTTGCTGTTTCTCTACATGTAAGGCACAAGAGTAACCAATTTTTTTTCTGCTAAGGGTACTTCTGCTTTTTCAAAGGAGATGCTTTGTCCACTAGGAACTGTCTCAGCATGCTAATAAAACTCACTTTATGCCTTGAAAATATTTATTCAAAGTGGCCTGGCTGGCTCACAGTAGCTGTGTGGGTGGACTGTCCTTGAATTTTGTCAACTTAATTTAGTACTGCACAATACCCGGTGATGGAAAACAGCTATAAATTGTCTGTGTGCAGCCATGCATTCTTGATAAAGGGTAGAATAAGCTCTACAATTTCTTTATTTGATGTTGTTAGTGCAACAACTGGCTGATTTGTTAAGACTCCTTCCCCTCCTATTGGCAGTAAAATACCTCTTCATTTTGAACTCTGAGGTTTTTGAATTTTGATTTGTATGGGGTTGAAAACTTGCTTTGTCTCCAGTGTTACTAAATGTAATGGAAGTATTTTCACAGAGTAGAAACAAACCTAAGTTCAGGGGGAGCTAAGCAAACAGTAAGTTTGACTCCATGCTGAAGACAGAACTTTCCTAATTATCTCAAACATTTAGAAAGTGGAGCATAAAGTCTCACAGTGCATTTAGAAGAAAAAATGTTTTAATATACTTCATTTGGCACATGCTTAGAAAAAAATGCTTTACAGTGAGTTCAGCATGCTTTGTAATTTCAGTCTTCCTTCAAAGTTTATGAAAAAATTTCAAACCTTAAATCTGTCATGCCTTTTCTCCTGTTGACACTTATGATGAGTAGAGACTCTACTGAATATAATTTGCATATAAAACTGTGCAGTAAACTAAACAGTTCTTTCCCTGTAGATGAACAAAGGTACAATGAACTACTGAAAACTGAAAATTAATAAATATGTTACTTAAAAAAAAGAAAAAAACAGCCTGCCAGCAAAACTAGAAGGGGCTTAGTCTTCCCAACAGATGTCCATCAATGAAATTATTTTAAGCTGTAATTTTTTGAATAATTTAGCTTCCCAGAGCTTGTTATTGTAATACAGCCAAGGGAATGTACAACATGTGCCAAGAAAATAATTGTATTAAAATTATGGGATTTTATTTCCGTCTTTCAGGTTTGTAGTTGCATATCCTTTGGTAGAAGCATTCCAAACCTCTACAGTTTGGAGTTTTGGTGGGATATGTTTTGTTTTGTTTTGTTGTTCATTATTGTTGGGGGTTTTTTTGTTTTTGTTTGGGTTGAGGTTTTTTTTGTCTTTGTAGAAGTGTCAGGATAGGGAATTCACAAGTTATACTGATGTTTATAATGGTTTCTTCCATGGAGAATTGGTGTGTATTAGTTTAACTTTCCATATATTTGCAGTTTTATAAGATTAGAAGTCATTAAGTAATGAAGTAATTAAACTGGTTGTGTTGCTGCAGGTAGAAGGCAGGAAAAACTTTGGTAAAAGGACTAACATGACTGACAGAGGCTTGCTAGAGATTTACATTGAGAATGACCCATTCTTCAAAACTTTCATTTTCTGATTGAAATTGTGGAGTAAATCAAATACAGTGGCTATGGGTGATTAAAATGCAAAACTTATGAATTCTTACTGGCTTTGTAAATCTGACTCCTTTACTGTTAATATAAAATAATTTATCTTAAAGCAGTCTTGAGGCTGTGAATATTTTAATGAAAGCTTCAACTCTTGAAGAAGGTTATTTTGATATTCAACATCATTAATTTTGTGGCTTGTATGGAAAGCTGTCACGGAAGAGGCACAGGAGATTTTTTCCATAGGTCATCTGGTAGATCTGTGGTAATTCACTTGATAAGTCCAAGTGGCAGATTTTGCTATAGTTGATATATTTACACAATTCAGATGTTACACAGTCATCTAAAAAGTCTTCACTGGTTGAAGGGGATACCTTTGGCTTGATCCTACAGAAAATACAAACAGAGGACATTGACTTGACTGTGATTTTGGGACAACTGTGCAGGTGTATTTTTTTAGAGAAGGGCAGGCTTCAGCCATGTTACTACAGTTCTGTTTAGACAGTTTGGGAGTATGAATGTGCGTAATTTCTTCTGGAAACAAGTATACTTTGGTACTAAGATACAATTTTGAAAATCCTTTGTTCCTCTTATTTGTTTAAAAGAACATCTTTCACTGGCATTTAAGATACTGTAATGAGAAATTGTAAGATAAGGAAATACTTCAGAGTACAATGGGGTTGGATTCTCCTCCACATCTGCATACTCTATTCGGGCAGTGCATGGATGGTATTATTAAGACCTCTTAATTTACCCCTCTGGAAGTCAATCAGTAGTCTGACAAACACAGAGGACTTTTAATGCAATTTGACATTTATTTTCTTCATACTAACAAAATATGCCTTGGTTCAGAAAGGCTGAGTGACATTTTGAAAGTTACCTAGATTAGAAATGTACTGTGCAAGTGACCTTGAGTGTCACTTGCTGCCATCCAAAATTCCAAAATAGGGCCATTGTGGAGGAAGGTGGGATGGATGAGGTGGTAAGAGATCAGCTTAGCATGATTGATCTCTGCAGGTCATGCTCAAAATACAGGGACAGCTACAGATGTCACAGGAATGGTGTGATGCAAAAGGACCTGAAAGTTGATCTGATAACCTTCTGTTGCTTTTAAGATGGTATTTCCCATTCCTTTTCAAATACATTGAAAGAGGATGTTTTTTTGTTTGTTTTTGGTTTTGTTTTTTGTTTTTTTTCCGGTATAGGAATTAAAGGGGGAGGGGGAGAAACCCTTCAATTATTTTTGAAAGGCTCTGCCTAAAATATTTTCTTTTAAAAGAATTGGGCAGGAGAGTAAAATGTGTTGCTGCATCCATCCCCACACAGAAGTAATGCCAGGTGCTTTGTCTCTGACGAGTTGCAGTATGTCCTGTTATAAGGGAAAGAAAACTCCTTTCCCTTCTCTTGGTACAAAAAAAAAAATGTATTACGCTTGATTGGGTGGGACAAACTTGAGAGGCCTCTTCCAGGTTTGATTAGTCATACGAAGCCTGTGTTGGTTCTAACACAGGTGCCTTATTCTTCCCATAGCTCAACCAGCCAGGCTGCAGGACACACTTGTTCTGTGAATCACAAAGACATCATTGTGGACAAAACCTCTTTTCGCCTTTTTGTTGTTACACTATATTGTCCTCCTTGAAAGAGATGGGGAGTAACACTGAATTACCCCCTGATTCTGTCAAGTTACTGTGTCAACAATGCAGATTTCTGCTCTGAGATGCTCTGACTTGAGAGAAACTGATTCTTACTGAATTCACTGAGAACTTTGAGCTATAAAAGTAATTAATTCTCTGCAAAACATACTTTAAGTAGAGCTATGTCCTTGCTTAATGTCAGCAACTCCATAACTAATCATGTTTTGTCCTTCTAGAAGGCTCTATTAATGATCTTTCCACAGTGGACTTGATGAGAGCCTCTTTGCAAGATACAAGCACTTTTTAACCCTTCCTCTCCCAGCAACCATTTTTAGCTGGCAATGTTCATGCCATTTCCATGCAAAGTGGTGGTCAAGGCATGTTTGTCTTCTGCTATGTGTACAGAACACAAAGCTGCAGGTTGCTCTTGTGTTTTCCTCCTGTCCCCCTTTTCCTGCTCCCCTTTTGTGCTACTCTTAATGAGGTGCTAGGGGAGGGCAGTACAGATTTTCCCAGTATACATCAAAGCAAACAAATCTAAGCAGTATAAATAAAACATTGCTAGATATGTTAGATATTGTTAGATATGGCAGAAGAAGTGCTAGGTAGGGAAAAACTGAATGATATTGTTTGGGAAAATGATTGCAACTCTGGCTAATTACAAAATAATTGAATGAGCAGTTGTGTTGCCTCATTGCAAACTTTAAGTATCTGAAACATGATCTTTTTTTTTTAGTGCTTAAATTTGCTATGAAATAGAAAATTGAGTAAATAAGATTTGGATCCAGCATGATCTTCAGCTGTCCTTCAAGGTTCACCACCCTTCCTCCTTCTGGTTTCATCTAGGATATTCTTGTGTACCTGGAAAACTGAGCTATAAAAATGCAGGGGTTTTTTTCTGTTGTTTTATGTATTTTGTGCTAGACAAATTGCATTCCTGAAAGCCTTCTATATGATGCCTCTGGATGGCAAAGGCAGTGCTGGCATGTGAGGTTTCAAGGTAGAGAATAGGCTGAAGAACTCAATTTTAAAGGTACACCGTGAATGACCAGGCTTACTGTGTCTTATACCCAAGGAATTCCACCCCACCCCCCAACACTTTAAGGAGCTTGTCGTTTACTTTGGAGTGAAATCGTAAATGATTTCAGGTTTGATTCCAGCTTTTTTTGTTTTCTTTGCCTTGGCCTTGAATGTGTTGGCATCTCTTGTTGCCTTGCTTCCACAGCAGCCTCAGTAGAAGTGCAACAGCAAGTATGAATTATTGCCCATGATAAAGAAGGGTACAAGGCAAAGATGCACATTGTTGCTTCCCAAAGATCAGAATGAAGTTTCAGATAACATGCAAGACAAATCTGGGCACTGGCAGTTAGGAGTTATTTTTAACTGAATGTAGTTGGCAGTCCCTGGGGTGTAAAAGGAAATCTTGTCCTTGAGTTTTTTTAAAAATTAGTACTTACTATGTTGAAATATTAATCAAAAGCCTTAAAGTTAATTCCCTGATAAGTAAGCATGTAATATTATATTGTTGATTTTTCTGAACAAATTTTTAAACTTCAGATTAACTTAAAGGGTTGGTGAAAAATAAGTTTTCCATTCCATTGCTGGAATATGTTCGTGATTCACAAAGGCTAAAAGAATTCCTGTGCCAAATTCAACAGAGTAGCAAGAGATCTTATTTTAAGTCTGTCCTCAGTAAGGGATGCATTATGGCTTGTTCTGGCCAAATTAGAAACTGTAAGAAAGAGCAAAGTATATTTTGCAAGGTTACCCCTCATTTGTCAGAAATGCTACTACCCTAAACTTGTCTCTGTCATATCACTTCAGGTTAATGGCTTCCTTCATTTTGGTTCGAATTGTACCTCCCTGTGTTTTAAAAATAATAGTAAAAAAGGGTATATTTCAGAAAGAGTCACAGTGTTTTAAAGAGAGATGGAGAATCTGGGTGACTGCCTGTCAAAGTCAGTAATTGATGGCATTTTAATTCAGGGAGGAGTTTGGCCTGGTTAATGAAACTTTACAGCAGAAGTATGCATCTCATTTTATGTGTCTGTATTTATTTAACTTTTGGCTGTGCATTTTACCTGTAACATTCCTTTTAGTCGCAGCTGAGAACAGGCTAAGCAGGTAATCACAGGTTTAAATGCACAACAGTGTGCCTTTGTTGAGGATGGTTAGCTGGGCTTCTCTTTTAATTAAAAATGCATAGAAATAAGAAACAGTAATGTATTTAAAATGGAAATCTTTTGTACAGCACAAAACAATTTTTGTTTGTTAAAAAGAAGGGGGGGCTGCTAGGGCATTGTGTCCTTTGCTAGGTGTCTGAAACAATTTATGATCTATCCAAGGTTAATGAGTAACTGTTCAAACTGTATTTGAAATAGGTTTTCTTTTAGACACCTAGGAGAAAAACAGCTCAGAAGTTCAAGGAATTTTGCAGGCAAAGGTGCCTTATAAACACAGGAGAACTTAGGGATATACACAGGCAGTGAGCTGGTCTGAAGTAGAGAGATGAGTTGAGAGAGAAGATGATTCTCTCTACAGCCATGACCTCTTCTGTGTTGGGTTTGCTCCTTAGAAGAGGAGCAATTTACCTTAGCTCATGCTTGCTCAGCATTAGCTATGGTGCTACCCTGCCTTCACAGTGTTTTTTGACATAAATTATGTAAAGATCTCTGCATGTGCTTTAGAGATGAGATTTTTTTTTTATATATTTTGAGATTGCTAATGCATTGAGCAACAAAAGCTCTAATCCCAGATTTTGAAAGCAATTATTTCAGCTGTAAAGCACTTCAGTGATTGACTTTCATGCTTCCTCTTGTGTAGGTGATTAAGAGTTGTCTAACAGTACTACAAAGTCTTCTGTTGGGTAGGGCACTTCCGAAAAGGATCTCTGAGAATGATGGACAGATGATTAATTTAAGTCAGATATGAGCTGACCACAGCAGTTGTTACCCAGAGGACTCTGCCCTGAGCCTTGGTCTCCAGATGCATGTGCCTTTCTTACAGAAGAAATTAATAACAGAGGCAGGACCACATAATGGGACAATGTGAGAGTCTCGAAGAAGGGGATAGGAAGGATGAGTAGGAGATAATAGGAATTAAGAGAGGACCACAAGCCCAAATACAGTTCCACTTGTGAAGTCTTTTGATGCAGTGTAAAGCTTGTAATGGTGTATGGATCATAATGGAGAACCAGTCTTCTGGGAAACTTTACATTACTTGAAATAGAAGACCGAACATACAAAGTATCTCAGAACTAGTCTGTAAGGAGCCAAGAGGAAGGAGATGGAGGATCTGAAAGTTAACATTCTTCATAGCATTTTAAACCAAATTAACAGATTATGACTTGTTTCATGTGTGCAGAAAAATCACATGATGGAAAGTCAGTGCCCATGAAGGAGCCAGAGGAGTCCGCAAGTTTTTTTTTTTGTTCCTTTTTTTTTTTTTTTTTTTTAATAAAGGAAAAGTCCACAGGGGCACACACCCATGGGGATTTCTCTCTCTGTGTTTCAGAGGGTGCAGCCTCCTTTCATCCTAAACTCCCAGCTGCATGTTTCCCTCTTCTTTTCTCCATTGGCCAAGGTACTAGGACAGAACAGCCTTCCCAAACCACCTGTCCCATATGCTCCCCTTGAACTTGTCATTTTACTCCAAGGTTCAGAAGTTCAGGCTCTCTGGGTCCTGGAATAGACTTTGTGGGGAGGCATTTGTTTGTTGCCCTGAATTTCAGTAGCCAGACTGTCTGCGTTCTGTAACAAACTTGCAATTTGAGGTTGGTAGAGACATTAAGATCCATTTCAAAGATATTACCCTTCCTTCTGAAGACCCTCAGCCATCAAATTTGTGAAGACATTAGCACATGTCTTTCCTATCACATGCTTACTTCCCATTCTACTATTTTTATTTTTTTAATGCTGAAAAACTAAAGTCAGAAGAAGTTCTCAGAGGTACAGTATCATTCTGTGTCTCAGAAGTTATTTCTAGCCTTCCTCCTAAATTCTGGTAAGTTTAATTTAAGGGGTTTCCCCCTGCCTTTAAGTGGTGGAACAATTTTCAGACAAACTGGGCCAGGGAAGAATAGGGTAAAAATAAAATGGTATTTAAAATTGACAGCTGCTCAGTTTGTCAGTAGTTTGTAAATCCTAAATGTAAGCTGTGAGAGCTTTCTGTTTAGTAATGATGTGGTTAAACTATCTTATAGTTGGAAATGTTGGTATTCAGTTAATCTGTACAGCCTACAGCTGTTTTTGTTTGTCAACCTCAATAAATAGTACGGTGGCACTAGAGGAATGAATAACTGGAAAAGCAAAACAAGCTTCAGTAAGAATGCAATAACTTGGCAGAAGATTTTATTTGTTGTTTTGCTGTAGATGAGTTCTCCCTTTTCATGAGAGAAAAGGGAAAGTAAAATAATTTTTTGTGTTCTGTAATCTTTTTCTTCTGTTTCATCTGCATATTCTATAATCTGTCTTTCTTGTGTTTTCTGTATTTTTTGGTTTCTTTTAGAAAAAGCATTCCGATTTTAATAATGTTGTTTTTTCATTAATATTGCCACAGCACATTACTTTGCCAGTGTTCCCATTGAGAAGCAGTGGTGTAAAGTGGATTAAATAAGTCAAAGGAACTGTCACTTAAAGAGCTGCATTAATGTACTCTCCCTTTTAGTACACTGTACCAAAAAACACATGCAGGAAAGGAAGAGATGCAGACTTTAAGCAATCTTCTGGCATTTAGCATTTGGTAGCTTTTTTCCAAAATCGTTAATGTGTGGAGCTGTCCCTACACATTGTCATGTGGAGGTTTACTGAGCTTTCTCAGCCCTGCATACTGCAGAGACAGGGCAGCACTGATCTCAGAGAACAGCCTTGGTTGTGAGCTTTTTGGCGAGCAGGGGGGTGAGTGACCTCAGGTGGCAGTACCTCAGCAGATGGTCAGTGACCACAGTTCTTGCAAGGCAGATTGTCTTCTTGAGCTCATCAATGAACACCTACGAGTTGTATATCCCAGCCTACTGACAACCTCGTAGTTACTGAGGATATAAAACATACACCTTTCTGTAGCACTGGACTTAAAAAACAGAGTGGCCTTGCTTCACCTGAAAATATTTAGCATATATTTTAGTCATATTTTGGGACTGAGTAGGTTTCAGTCTTACTGAGTGCTAATATTGTACTGTGGTTTTGGAAAGCACAGATTGGGCTGGACAGATATCATGGCAAAACAGGAATACAAGGAAAAGATTTTTCTTCAGGGAAAATGGAAGAAGAAGGTATGTGTGTGAATTCTGAGATTTCTCAGTTTGACTCAAGGTAGGACAGTTTTGCTCTGGAAAGACAAGGAGTTTAAGATAAATGCACAGTTTGGAAAGTAAGCAATGCTAATTCAGCATGCTGCTCAGAAAACTAACCTGACAAAAGAAAGATTTCTACCTTGTTAGTGAAATAAATCAGTTGAGTAAGACATGGAGGGAGAACCTGGCTAATGAACAGGACAGAACATTATGACAGTTCTAATTTACCTTATTTGTTTTCTGTTTTGATGTCCACTGTTAGGTTTTGTTTTCTTCACACAGCGGAATTCAGGGAAATATTGAGTGCTGGGTTTCAAGGTGCAATTACAAAAGTGCATTTGATTCTTAAACAATGAAGAATGAAATGTAAAATCACTGTTTCATTTCAGGAGACAGTAGCTGTTAATGCTTCAGTCCATAAAAATAATCTTTTAGAGAAATGGGCTTCAGGCATGTCATAGATCAGTCTCTTCATTTACTGTAATGAATAAAAGCTGTTACTCATCACACTACTGATAATCTTGGGCATCTGTGATCTTCTTTCCTCCTGTGTGATCAGGAAAAGTTAGAATACCCACACAGGCTTGTCAGGCATCTCTTAGATACTGATAGCCATCAATATATCCATATTCTGATTGCTTTCCCTCTTCTTATGGGAAGCAAGATAATTTGTTGAATCTAACACACTACATATAAAACTGTGCTTGTCTAGGAAGAAAATCAGCTTCTCTAAGGAAGCTATTGGTGTGCTTCTGTCACTTAATCTGTGTGAGTCTGTTTCTCAAAATGCTACGTTGTTGTGGAATTGAGGAGATTTTGAGGTGTTGCAGTTCCCAAAGTCATAAACCTAGTAGCGTTTCTGTAGGAGCAGGGTGCTATCCTATGTGTGCTCTATAAAGATGATTTCAAGGCCTGGAATTGCACTTGGGGAGGATGTGGCAGAGAGTGTCCATTAGGTGGCTCTCGGTTATGGAAAATACATTTTCAATTACACGCAAGCTAATTTTAAAATACATTAGCTGTGTTTGTGTCCTGTCAGGCAGTTAGAACAAATAAAGAGGCTGTAAATTCAGACCTTCTCAAAAGCTGGTTTTGTTATCTTGAATAGCTCTGCAAATACTGTCCTATCTCTACTACTTCTGTTGTTGTGAAATGTTTTCTGCTGCAGGCTCCACAAGTCAGATAAGATGGAGGTAGCTTTATTGTCTGTTACAAGGCACTGCAAAATGATTTTTCAGTTAAAAAAAATGTCCTTTTCATTAGCAACTGAAAAGGTAACAAAAGCTCTTTGACTCCCTCCCAAGTGGAGCAAGGCTGCTGCAAAATTCTGCTGCTGCTTTCTTGTTCTTTAAACTAAAATCTGGTATAAAATGAGGAAGCAGGTGATACTCATGTCATTGAATGTGTGGACATTCTGGAACAACCACTGAGTGGACTGATCTGTCCCATTTCATTCTTTGGGCAATTAATCCCGGAAAATGGGAATTGTGATTCAGAAATGTTGGAATTACCACAGGGACAGTTAGATGGTTTATCCCTGATGGCCAGACTGGTCTTCAGACGCTGTCTGTGCAAAGGGGACACTGCTGAAACTGTCTGTCACATCACTGTGGGTACTGCCACAGGTGCTGCTCTGAAGATTTGTGGGACAAGGCAAGTAAGAGAATGGCTGTATGTGACAGTCCTCTGCCTCCTGAGGCTGCAGCAATACAGCACAGCCACAGGCTTTATTTCTTCATCTTCCAGACCCCTCCACAGTTTGGATATCTGTGCAGGCCTAGGGAGAAGCCTTGGAAGCATTGACTTGCCTTGACTCTGAAATGCAAGCAGGACAAACAAATTTTTGGAGGGGACAGTGAAGGGAGGTAGAGCACAAATTTCCTGTTGGTTCCTTGCTGTCATCTGGAAGAGAAGGCCCAAGGCAGGGGAGGTGGCAGATCTGCCTGATTAGCCTGTAGAAAGGCACCCAGGGGGCCACCAGATGCAGGCAGAGTAGCAGGGCTGGAAGCACTTCTCCTTTCCAGAGCCAGTGAGGTGAGCGGAGCTGCGTGCGTGCAGCACTCCGGAGCTACAGACGGCTGCTGGCAGTCTGCAAGGGGATGCCTTGCTGCCTGCTCTGCTCCCTGCCAGATAGGGAGCAGATCTGGTGGTGTTCCTAGCCACTCACATAGCCAGTGCACTGGCCTCACTTTTTGAAGGAGAGGTTACGGAGGAAAGGGGGCCCTTTTTGCCTTTTGGTCCACTTGTATCAAATAGCTTTCTGAAGGAAAGTAGGGTTGCTGGCTTGGATTTCTGTAAGGGAGGAGATAAGATTTGAAAAACCTGAGATGCTAAGAATCACTTATCAGTGACAAAGTACAGACAAGCTATAAGGGATAATGTTATTTATTGTGGAGTTTGGTGCCTTACCAAGAGGCAGTATGCAGATAAATTTAACTGGTGTTTTTATTTCAGCCAACATGGACAGTTTATATCAGATCTGGTATGCATGATTCCCCATGTGTCTTCTGTGACAGTATTCACACAAAGACATTCTAAAGAGCACTGTCAAAATAGTTTAATTTCTGCAAGACTGCTTGGGTACTCTGTCCTTATTTGATGTTCTACATAGAATATATGGGAGTATAGTAAGAGTTTGCTGTATGGCTTCAGTCATTGCAGGTTAGTAATCAACAATTGTTCCACTGGTGGAATGTTTTTTCATTAAGAGAGTTTTGCATTAATCCCAACAGTGCAGTACTTAATGCTTGGAAGCATTTTCATAAATCTCCATTAGAAGCATGTCACCAGATGCAGGCAACCTAGGAAGGAAACCAAGGACTTTAGGCACACATGGATCATGGGAAATTAGTCTAAACTGTCTAAACAGGAAAGACAGCTTGGCAGCTCTAATGTGCTTGGGTGATTGAAATTTCTGGTTTCTTCTGTATTTTCTACAGACTCTGTCCTTAATAAAGATAACTATTTTGGCAGAGCTGTTGTAGGTTTTATATGACAGCAACAACAGATATGTGAGAAATCTCCATGTTGGTTTGCTGGGCTTTTTTCCTTTTATTTTATTTTTGCATATGTATTTGCATCTCCAAGTTTTGAGTAATGAGAAGTAAAAGTTTCATTTAAGTGCTGTCTCCATGTGTGTATATTGGCTTCTTGATGAATTCTGTCAGTCTTTGTATTGTCTCTTGGTATTTATGCACAAAAGCACAACTTGCTTCCAAAATAACCAAAAGTTTTGAAACTTGACGTTAAGGTCTCCGAAGCATGGTCACTTCACAATGAAAGCATTAAAGGCAGTGATATATAGTGAGACAGTTCCCAGGGGATTCTAAGTCATCCATTTTAATGCTGCCAAAAATGTTCTTGCTAGGGGGAAGAGGGGAGTGGGTGGACCTTGGCATTATTTATGGGTCACTGAGACTTACAGCCTTGAACTGGAAGGAAATCAGAGGTATGCTGTAGTATTTGCCCTCAGTCCAGGAGCATCTGAGCAGCTTGGATCCCATCCAGGATCTTGGGATCCAGACAAATTTAGACAAAGCCTTCTCTGGCACACCTGTGTGGCAGCAGAGCTGGCACCTACATGGCCTTTCAATACCTCTCCCAGTTCCCAGTGCCTCCTGTGCTCTGAACAAAGCCATGTCTCCAGTGAGCCTGGCAGGCACTCACTGGTGGGCACTTGGAATTGTGTCAGCCTAGAGTCCCCTTCTGTGCCTGCCTGCAGAACTGGTCTGGAAGCTTGACAAGAGTTTTTATCACAGCAGTACTTGCTGTGTCTGTTTGAGTGCAGCAGCTCCTGCTCTTTCCATGGGCCTGCTGGCCCCCTTTGGCTGCAGTGGGGTGTTGCTTATGCTGCTTCACTCAGCAGCATTGTCTCTACATGATGTTACCCACCCAGCACCCAAGGTGATCCAGATGCTTCCTTCTGTCTCTCTAGGGTTTTCCACAATTCATGGCTGTGCCTGCTCTACAGGATGGAGTGTCCTTGGTCAGTCTTTCCAAAATGTGCTGAATGAGTCTTCAGATCCCTTAGGAAAGATACTGTACATGAATCGATGTATTAGCTGTACATGCTTTGCAGGACTGACAGTTTTGACCAATGTGAAAAAATAGGATTGTTCTTAATCTAGTCTGCATTCGATTGTTTAAAAAAATGTGTTAATACTGCACAGTGTTAATACTATACAAATCATCCTGCATTGGCTTCAATATCATATGCAAGAGTATTAGTCTAATCAGTCTCCTGCTAGCCTTCTTGTCTCCTAGTACAGAAACCACAAGGGGTGAGCTGGGCAGAAAGGTGAGCTGAGATGGAATTCATAGGTCTGTACAGTAAGTGCAGCTACTGAAACCCAGAGATTTATCCATGGCATCTGTGATGAGGACAGAACTGATGCCTGAGTGAGAACCATGCACTCTCTGCATAAAAGTCTCCTGCCCCTCTGCCTGCAAATGGCAGGTGATTCAGTTTGGGGTTCGTGCACGTTCATGGTAAACCTGTGTGAACAGTTTTTTAAAAAATACATTAAAGGCTTTGCTTTTTAAGTGTTAGTGTGTTCTGGGCAGAAAACTGCTCCAGAGGCTTGGCTTTCCTTTAGGGCTCTGCCCTTCCCTTGCTGAAAATCCTGGTTCCATGAGTAGATAACTCAACAGAGGAGCGCTGTATGAAATAATCATCAAGATATAAAACCTAGTGTGAAGAAAAGCCAAGAATGAACAAAGCAACCTTCAGGAGTTCCCAGGAGTCTATGTAACAGTCATGAGGAGGGGGAGCAGCTTCAGCAGTTTAGCAGTAGGCACCTCTGTTTTTCTCAGGAGCCAGGCTGCATTAGGGCTCAGCTATCAGGTAATATCAGTGTAAATCTGCATGGGTATGCCCTAAAGGATATTCTTGGTCTCTGTTCAACAGGATGGCCTCCTTTGCAAACACTGTTTTTCATAACATAGTGTGCATATAAATAAATTATAATTAGAAAGGTGCACAGGTTTTCTTCACCATCTCAGAAAAGTGAATTTTCAGCACACCTTACTGTGGCAGTGAAGAGATCCTTTATTTCGTAGTCTATGATAATCTGTAGATTTGCCACGTTTTGCCAAAATGTGTAGTTTAGGTTAGGCATTCCTTAGCATTTGGTAGATGAACAACACCCCCACAAAGAAGGTCTGTCTGTGGACACACTTGCACAACCTGATGGAGAGCCAGTAAAATATTTCCATGCCTTTGAAATTTAGTTAGCAATTATGGATAAGTTTTGGCATGTGTCTGGAGATGGGATGCAGAGCTTTTGCTTTCTTTGAAATGTTGTTCCTGTTTGTTTAGAAATGCTAAGTGGTGATTCCAAAAAGGAAACCAGGAAGTCATTGGAAGGGACCAGCTGTCTGGAAAGCTTTCAGAGGAAGTGCAGGTATGCTACACTATCCTTAGTCTCTTCCTAGAGTTGTGGAGTTTAGCATGCATTTGTCTATAAAAGGATAAGGTTGAGTACTTCGAAATTACACAGTCACTTCAAACCACTTCTGTTAAGGCTGCCACTAGTGGAAGAAATTATCTGAAGTGGTGCTTTCCCTCTGTCATTTTATTCTGTTTTGTTTATACAGGTGTGTCTCTACTGGATCAGGTCAAGATCCACAGGGTTCAGTCTGTTCCTGACAGTGACCAAAGAAAAGTGCCCAGGGAATGTAACATAAGAACAGAGTAGGCACATAGTACATTCCTAGAATATACCACTAATTGCTAGTAATTTGTAGTCCAGCGCTGTCTTAAACGGTGTTGTTTGTTTCCTGTTGTTTGTTGTTGATTGTTTGGTGGACAAATACATTGTATTTTTCTTCCATGTGGGGTTTTTAAGCATGAGTGCCTTTTAGCCCAGTCAGTAACATCCTGTGGTGAGGAGTTTCATGAACTACTTGGGTTTTTGTGAATGCACCTCATTTTTATTTTTTTTTATCCTGCCTGACATCCCCTAGTTTTTGCAAACTTGGGAAACGTTTGCTTCCTGTAAATCTGTTCACAGTTTTTAAACCACACATTTCATGTCTTTTTAACTATGGAAGTTTTTTATTATCTCTCACATCAGTAAAAATTCATAGCCCTGAGTTGGAAGGTACCCACAAGGTTCACCAAGTCCAGCTCCGGGCCCTGCACAGGATTCCCCAATAACCACACCATGTGCCTGAGAGCACTGTCCAAATGCTCCTTGAATTCTGTCAGGCTTGGTGCTGTCACCACTTCTCTGAGGAGTCTCTACCAGTGCTCAGTCACCCTCTGCGTGAAGAGCCTTTCCCTAATATTCAACCTAAACCTTCCCTTACACAGCTTCAGTCCATTCCCTCAGGTCCTGTCACTGTCACTGTCACCACAGAGATGTGATCAGTGTCTGCCCATCCCCTTCCTTCCCTGCACAAGGAGAAGATGGAACTGCAGTGAGGTCTCCCCTCAGTGTCCTCCAGGCTGAACAGACCAAGTGACCTCAGCTCCTACAGCTCATACAGCTTCCCCTCAAGACCCTTCACCTTCCTCCTGGCCCTCCTCTGGACCCTCTGTAGCCTTACATTAGGCCATTGTGGCACCCAGAAGTGCCCCCAGCACTGGAGGTGAGGCTGCCCCAGCTCAGAGCAGAGCAGGACAATCCCCTCCCTTGCCTGGCTGGTGATGCTGTCCCTGATGCCCCCAGGACACAGGTGGCCCTCCTGGCTGCCAGGGCACAGCTGGCTCATGTTGAGCTTCCCATCCATCAGGAGCCACTGGTGCATTTCCAAGGGGCCATTCTCCCAGCCTTTAGTGTCCCAGTCTGTCTGTACATCCAGGCTTGCCCTGTCCCAGCTGCTAAATGTGGCACTTGTCTTTATCATAAGCTTCATGTCATTGCTGATTGCCCAGCCCCACAATTTGCCTAGGTCTCTCTGCTGGGCTTCTCTGCCTTCAGCAACTTTTCCCAGTTTAGAATTGTCAGAAAACCTGCTTAGGATCCCTTTGAGTTCTGTACCCAGCTCACTTATTAAGATGTTGAAGAGCACTGGCCCTAAGGAGGAGCCCTGTGGAGCCCCACTAGTGGCAGGTCACCAGTCTGATGCCACCCCATTCACTGTGGCACTTTGTGGATGGCCACTAAGCCAGTAGCTCACCCATCACATGATATGTCCAGAAGGATCCTGTAAGAGACAGTATCAAAAACTTCATTGAATTCCAGACATCACTCACTCTTTGCTCAGCTGTGTGGATTACCATGTCATAAAATAAAATTAAGTTTGACAGGCAGGATTTTTCCCTTATCACTTTGTTTTAGATGTGACCAATGACTGTGTTGTCCTTCAGATGTTTTTCAATACCTCACAGAGTAATCTCCAAAATTTTGTCAGTCACTGAAGTGAAACTGTGGCAGGCCTGTAGTTTCCAGGCTTATCCTTCTTGGAAACTGGTACAATGTTAGCAGCTTCCAGTCAACTGGGGCCTTTTGAGATTACCAAAACTGTTCAAAAATCATTGAGAGGCCTTGTAGTTGACATCAGCCAGCTCTTTGAGTGCTCTCAGAATCCCTTTAGGCCCCGTAGATTTACAGTGATCCAGCTGGAGCAGCAGATCCCACATAAATTCTTGTCTCTGTGATCATCTTCATACTGGAACAGGCCAATGTTACTTCTGCACTACCTTTGTTATTAATGTATTTTCAAAAACTTTCTATTATCCCCCGCAGTAGCAGCCAGCTTCAATTCCAGTTGAGCTTTGGCCACACACATTTTCTCCCTACTGTGGCAAGCAGCATCTTTATATCTCAAATCATAATTTTAAAAAATTACTGAAATGCAAATTAGAGAATACTTAAAATGTGGTGTAGGGGAGCATATTGGTAACATACTCTGTTTCTCCTTCCTTCCCAGTCTTGTTTTGATGGCTCAGTACTAGGGAGAATACTTGGTTTTCCTTGCTGCTGTTGAAGGCTTCTTGCTGAACTGTAAAAATATGATTGTGGTATGATTGTGATAACTTCTAGATATATTTAGTCTTCTATTTTGAAGTGTTTTGAGTATTCTAGCTCTGAATAAGGAGGAAGGGGGCAGGAATCAAGGAGATCCTGTTCTGCTTGTGCATACAATAGCAGAGATTAGGGATTTTATATATTTAAGAAAGACTTGCTTATTTTTTCATAGTATTTGGTAGTCATTGTTTTAGTGTGAAAGAAAAGGAAACTCTCTTGACAGTGAAATTCCTCTCCTTCCTTGCAGCTCAGGTTTGATTTCTTAATTGCCATATCATCAGCAGCATCACCACTCATCAGCTCTGCTTGCAGGTGGTGAGAACTGAGTTGCCAAATTATCCTCCCTCCCAAACCAAAAGACATTTCCCTTCCCACCAGCTTTATGACTGATCAATTTTTCAGTAGGATGTGTTTGCAGAATAAAATGTCATTGAGGAGCCTGCTTGGTACTAGGTGACCTGAGTACTGTCCCTTCAGGACCTGGTGTGATGTTTGTGACCTGGTGGCCACTGATGGGCTGTGGTTACGCTGGACTCTGGTACAGGGAAAGTCTCCTAAGTCACACTACCAGCTGACCACTGTGACTTTGAGAGAGACTGACAGATAACCACCGTGGCCTTTTCAGCTGGCACAACTAGTGGTGATTGCCTTCAGGACAACTACTGCTGTCACAGTAGTTACTGTGGTGTCTTTGACTGAGTAATTAAGACACTTTTTGCTAAATTCACAAAAGTAAGGGTTATTTGTTTTTGGGTTTTTTTAATTTTTGGGTAAAGGCTCAGCTATAGTTAATTGGTCTGTGCAGTTCTAGACAAAGCTTTTCTGTTGCTGAAGGACAGCAGGAGGGTAGATAGAAGTGACTGGTGTCTTGTCCATACACAGCAAATTGTTGTCTTTTGGTCACAAAGGTGGCAGGGTTTACCAGGCAGCTGACTATGCCACGGACTAGCTTACTTTTCTCTGCAGTGCAATTCACGCCCCTGGGAGCAGACTCTGTCCTGCTAGACTCTGTCCTATTAACAAGCAAAAAAGCCTTGTAATTCCACTTGAAAGAAAGGTGCCAGTCTGGGACCTGTCCACTGACTCCTGATCTTACCTCTCTGAGCTGTTTAGCCATGCAAGTGAGCCAAGTGGCACAGAAAGCAACCACTTTCCATGGAATAGAAATGCCTATGTGCTCCATGGGATCCTCTCCAATGATTTTTAAGGGACAACAGAGGGAAACCTCTAGAATCCAATAAAAGTGGAGTCTCCTTCAGACTGTGGCAGTAAGTTAGCAAAGGATTTGTTCTTTTAGGAAACTTCAAACTCCACACCTGTGTGATTTTTGTAAACTGGTGGAGCTTATTTCTTTATAACAAAATTGAAAGAACTTTCCATTGTTTTCTGGGATGCTGTTGAGAAAGTGAGCATCACTGGGTCACTGCTCTCAATATCTCCAATCCCAAGGTAAGAAGTAAACTCAAGCAGAAGGCTCGCTCTAAGGAGAGCCATTCTTTCATAGCAGGAAAAGCATTCTCAGCAGGGTTACTGAGCAATGTAACTGTGTTATTGTCCTGCTTGAGACCCATGTGAAGGCAGGCTTACTCAGACACCAGATATAATTCTAATATAATTTTTTAATTACTAAGTCAGTGCATAGTAATAATAGTAAGTGAGCAGGCTGCTGATCTGAGAATTTTTTTTGCTACAACAGGTAGTTTTTTTTCTAATGCCATACAGAGAAGAGCATTAATTTGTGCACATTTCTACTTTTCATATAGAAAACCTCAAAATACTAGAAGCTAGATGCATTCAAGGTCCTGCAAAGGCATCACTTTACCCCAAGTGAAATGCAAGTGTCATGGATGATAAATGTCATGTAATTTGGGCATATCATCGAAGAGACAGCTGTTACTGTTTCCCTCATCAACTTTTTAAGTTGGTGGAGAAAGCCATCAGGCTCCTGCAGTGGGTAATTTGGAGCATTCACTAAGTTTTGACCCCAACTACTGGGGGGGAACTCCATCTCTTCCCCTCCTGGGCAGAGGAAGGACCCCACATTTAAAAGAGGAGGTAAACATTGGAGACACAAGAACTCCTTAGTTAGGAACCAACCCCTACTTAACATTGTGCATCTTTTTGGGTGCTGGACAGTGATGCCTGAAACAGCCAGACTGTATGCCTAGTTGGCAATATGGTTTCCTTAATCATCTTGCTGACCAGAAGGGTGGCTAAGTAGCCAGTGTGGCCCCTCAGCATGGCATGATCACCTGCTCTGGCAGGGTGTGGAGCCCCAAGTGACCAGGGCTGTGTTCCTGCCTTGCCTAGATGGGCAGAAATGGACCCAAGGTGCCGCTCGCTGCCTTACCCTGCCCATTCCTGTCCCTCTGTGCTCTCAACAGCAGCAGCTCACGCACTGCTGCAGAAAGCAGAGAGGTGTGTAACCCTTGTCCTGTGCAGTTTGCTTTTGACAGCTATGACAGCCAGCAGAGCTTTGGCTTCAGATGTAGTGTAATGATTAGTGAAACACGCAAATAATAATTTTGTTGTAACATCTGCCATCCTCTCAGGGTGAGGCTGTGTGTTCTACCCGTGGGCTGACAGTTGCTGGATGGATTTTGTTAGGTTCCCAGACACACCCTGGTTTCTGTATAATTGATGTGCTTATTAAAAAGGGAACAGAAAAACCTCTTCTGTTCCCAATACCTGGTTTAATAATAAACTCTCGTTTCAGTCTGTGAACAAGTCTTTTTTTTGCAATGCTTATCTCACACCTTTGGCTATTATGGTTTGCAGTTACGAAAGTAGAAGATAAATTTTTTTGTTTGGCCATTGAGAATACAGGGGAAGCATTTTGCGATTTGTTTCTCTTTTCGCTGCTTTGTATGGAAGAAACATGCTGAAAGTCTGCTCCTTTAAAACAATCAGTTTCATCTTTTTAAAAAAAACTCCCAACAACCCAGCTTCTTGCACTAGATGGCAGTGTGGATAGTTCAATGGGAAGCTTGTTTTATTAGAAAAATCATAAGACTGATGATAGAAAGTATTCAATATAAAATTAAAAATCACTTTCTAGTGATGGCAAAATCACTTTTTGTTGCTTGTCCACCACATATTTGTGCTGTGGAAAAATGTGTATTCCCCAGGTGTTTCAGGTCTGAAAAGCTTGCATAGGAGGTGTCAGTTTTCAGATTTGCAAATTATTGCATGATTCTCCTTTTCATTTCTCCTCTTGCATCTCGGAATAGCTGAGGTCCTGCAGGGTTGAGTGTTTATCTACACACTTCTAAAGATGTGTTGCTGCTGTCCTGCAGATACAAGCCTGGGGAGGATTCTGCAGAATGAAAAGTGACAATTACTAGATATTGAGAAGTATGCTAAAATGATGGGGTATGATTACACATTATTGGTCAAGCTCTAGCAGTGGGTGAATAGGTGTATCAAGTTGCGAGTATCATGAAGAAACTTTATCAAATTATCAAAATTAAGTCATAATTAGGAAAAATACAGCACCTTGTATACATGTGAAAGTTAAACACAGTAGATAAACTTAGTTAAATCAGGATGCTTGTCCCATACCTGAGTGCCAGTGTGAGAGTAAAATCCTGGTGAATACCAGCAATCTTTTTATTGAAATTAAGTAGTGCTACTTTTCATTGAAAGAAACTGAAGGGCAGACCTGAACTGAGGCATGGTATCTGAAGTTCTTCTCTGACTAGATGTTCATGAACCTGTTGGATACTGGGAAAAATAATGGTCCCTACTCTGAGCCATTTATGCCAAGGCATGGGTCAGTGAGTTGTTGGGGTTTGTGGTCCCACATTTTGCCTTTAGCAAGACCTTTTTATTGGAAGAGAGAAGGGATTTCACATGGAAAGAAAGTCTAGATAATCAGTGGCTAATTCACTTGCATTTATTTTGAGTTAGGTAAAAATGTTGCTATCTGGTTTTACTCAACCTAGCCTTTAGGTATAATTAGAAAAAAGTACCATGCAGGCACCTCTGCAAAAATTTGCCTTAGATGTGTAAAAGTGCATTTTAACCAAGTGTTTTGTGATATGTCGTTTAGCTTTCATACATAATGCAAATAAGAAATTATGATTAGTGATTTGAGACCAGTTATCAGAAAACTTTTAAGGTTAAGATAATTATGTTGTTAGGGGATAGAATTATGAAATGTTTAATTGCAAATAGGTATCCAATACCCAGATGCTCTTACACTAAAGTGACATCATCTTTCCATGGCTTGTGCTATCTGTATGAGACAAAAGTATAGAAGATAAAATAATAACCATTTAAAAACTGCGTATAATCAAAAACAGGAACAAATCTTGGCTTGCACACACTTAATGTTATATGTGTCTATAACAAAACATTTCAAATAAAAATGCACCTTGTTTTTGTAAAAATACCAAGAAGAGAGCAAGCAGGTTTGGGAAAAATAAATTTATTTAATTGATGTTCTTAATGTATTACACACAAAATATGTATTTTATAATTTATAATTGTTTATATATATTAAATATGTTTAAATGCTTTGAATATGTTAAGTATATTTAATATAAAAGTGTTTTAATCCTTAATGTCAATTAACTAGAAATAAAATCATCAGAATTCTGAACTTAACAAGCTTAATTTTTGTGGTTGCAGGATCCATATTCTTTTCCTTTTCTTGTTCAGATATCTGCTAGTTAACACACTGCATTACTCCTTAATATGAATACAACTCAGTGTTTGTCCACAAATGTATGCTATTGGAATGAGTAATTATTCTCTATTGTCCATTGCACTTTGCCTGTTGTTTATTAAGCTTCTTAATATAAAGTTTCTTAGGCAGAAATTCTTCTGTGCTATAGGCAATTGAATACTCAGATGCCGATTACATTTCTTTGAAGCAGAGAGAACAAACTGAGTGACATTTACTTGTAAGGGGCAGTGCTGAGGATTGGTCTGCATTTCAGTGCCTTGAATGAAAATCTGCAAAATGCTGGTGCTCTGTCACAGCTGTGTACTCCCAGACAGTGATTTAAAGTGTATATGCGGGGAGGAAAGGCGGCAAAGAAGGACCCCAGATGTTATAAAGGAATTTCTTATGCAATTGTTCTGCTTTGCCTGAGTAGCAAAGCTAGAGGACTGCATGAAACTCTTATCTTGCTTCTCCAAGGAATCTTTGTGCTTGAAAAAGAGCCCTCAAAAAGGGCCGTCTTCTAAGTAGAAGATAACTGGAAACATAGACAAAGATTAGGCTCTTGCTGAAGAAGCATGTCACATCTAAGCGGAGCTTGTGCCTGCATCCTCAGCTAACCTTTCTGATGGTTCTGCAGGCTGCTGGGCAGAGAGTTGGTACTAGTCTGTGGTTCTGCTGGTACCTGCTTGATTTCTCATCCCTGCTTCAACTCCTCTCTTAAGCGTGTCTCTGCCACAGTTCACAGCCATGCTGAAAGTAGCCATTATTCATTCTACTAATAAAACTGGACTGCCAGTCATTTAAATAATGTCATTTTTTGCTTAACTGTTAAGCTGATTAATGTGGTTTAAACAAGGGCACAGTTCATTCAACTGTCATCATGAGAAGATACCATGTTATTTAATTTAAATGTCTAGGATTTTGCTTAAATAATAGTAACAGAATAAACCAATCTCTAGCCTTATCTTATTTTGAGATACATATATATGTACACTAATATGACCTCATAATATGTTGTGGCACTAAACTTGTTATCTAAGTGTCCAGCTGTCTGTCTGAAATGAACAAGTGGAGACCAGTTTCAGAGCAAAAGTTAGGAAAGATATTCTGGCTAAAGAGAATTCAGCTGGCTTGTTACATAAAATGCAAAACATGTCCAAGTTTTGAAAAAATAAATATGGAGAAAAGATGCTTCAATTTTCACTTCATACAAACCATCTGTTTTCTCTGCCTTATATTTCAGAAGGATAACAAAACTAATGTGCATTATTTTTTCTTCTCTCCTTTTTTTAAGCAAAAATAGTTAAATAAAAATACACATCCTTTCTGTTTTGTTTCTCTTTCATGATCTCCTCTACCAGGACATAATTAACACTGTGTGCAGTATAAGGGAATGTTTCTGGATGACCAGTGCCCCAAGGGTGCTTATTAAGAATTACTGCTTTTTATTTCACACCGTGGTACTAAACAAACAAGCTTGACCCCTCCTTCCAGCTGACCTTAAAAGTGAACTAGCAATGCCAAAATACTGTGGTCTACCAAAGATAAATGGAAATGCCTATATGCCATAATATAGAAGTTAGAGAAAATTGAGTAATAACTGGTTTATATTATACTGTAACCACTGGGCTGAATGTGCTTGAAGTCAAGTATATTTCTGTGAGTAAGAGAAGAGGAATTTGTTGACAGGAACAATTGTTAAATGTCTGTGCCTTCACTAGGGGCAAAAGGAAGCTTGATTTGTGCAGCTATGTCTTGATGACAGTACATCTCCTATACAAGTGAAGCCTCTGTAGGAAAAAATTGGGTTATTGCAAAGAAAACTCTGCCCAGTACTCTCAGCAAAGTTTTTTAGAAAATTGTTGTGATTACACACTGGTTGAATTAGTTTGAGCTGCAAGGAGCACACAGTTTCCTGAAGAAGTAGACATAATGCTGGGAAATGAGATTTCTAGTCCTTTTATCTGTTGATTATTCACCATTTGTCAGTAAATAAGATTGATATTGCTGCCAGTTTTTACACTGACCTTAACTAGTTCTGCCCTCAGTAGTTTAAGTTGTGCTGGAAAAATTATTTTTTCCAGGTAGAGCAAAAAATAGATAGACCTTCTTGTTTTATGTATTGGGTCTTGGACTACTTAATGGAAAATGGTCACACCTTGCAAAATGCTACAGGCATCTGCAGCTGAAAGGGTGAGTCCTTACTTTGAATGCCTTGGCCAGGTTGACCAAGCTTAGGGGGTGAGTAACAAAGTTAGAGTTTACAACTTTGACTTCTCTATCTGGGAGAAAATATGTCTGAAAATTCTGGTTTCACTTAATGAAGTTCAATCATTCAGTCAATTTTTGGGCAGTTAAACCATTTTCAGAGTGGGTTACACACCAAGAAACAGACCCATATATGTGAGGTCAGCCACAGTGTTCTCGTGGGAGCTCACAGCAACTGCTTTGAACCTGGGCTCAATTCTGCTGTGAATTTACTGAAAGAGCTGCTTATCAGTTGGCATGGACCGCTGCTTTCACATTTTTGCCGCTGATGCCTGGGAAAGTTGGGTGTTTGTGCATCCTGTGCTTGCCTATTGTTAATATTCCCTCTGACATTCTGCAGAATAGGGGGTGACTAATAATACCTTGTGCTTGCTGTTAGCTTTCAGTTTATCAGCTCCCTATATCCCCTGGAATAAAGCTAAAGGAAATAGGGCTGCAGAACTGGGCTGGAGGGCAGGATGGGGCAGCCCAGGCTTTGGTTTGGGGCATATGCACGCTGCCTTCAGCAGGTCCTAGTGCTGCAGGCTGGTCTGGGAAATAAATTGCTCAATTACTAAATTGGTAGTGTCTCCTTGTGGGTGCTTTGCTGTTGTTTTCACTCTCTGGATGGCCCTGAGATCTTAACCATCTTGCAGGAGCAAAGGCAAGGCACTAGACTGGTAGCAGTGCAGACCACAAGCTGTGTGGGAGCAGCCACTGTCACCTGTGAAACTTGCTCCCTACACCTTGGGAGGCTTACAGATCTTTGTGTTTGAGTCAAAATTCAGAGGCTTTTAGGAATGTTAAAGTGTACCAGGCTCGCCTAGCTGCTTCAGTGGGTTCCTGCTTTTGAAAAATCAAAAAGGGTCCTTGCTATTACGTTAAATCTTGCTGTTAGCTGACTTGTCTCTCTATTTGCATAGATGTTTCTGGCAAAAACAGCATATCTCTTGGCTTTCAACACATCTTCCTCTATCCTGTTTTTCTTTGAATTGTGTTGGTTGGGAGTATTAGGCAGTCTGCTGCAGCACCTGCAGTATGGGGGCACAAGCTAGAGTCCTGCCAATGTTTTCCCCTATTTATACCTATATAGAGACTCAAATTTTCTGACTGAAGTTTGCTAAAACTGGCACTAGGATGCCATAAGTCATTATGATGCATTTTGATTTTGTAGTATAGATAAAGTAACAGTCATTTAATTAACAGATCTGGCAAGATCAAGAACAGGACTGATTAGGACACAAAGAATAGACAATAAATAAAATCAGTTATTAATCTCATCTGGAATTAGAGGTTGGTGTGAGAGAGTTGGCAGGAAATAATTAAAACATATTTGCTGGGACATTTGTTTATCTTTTATTCCTGTTATTTATTCCTCCTACTTCTCTCTAATGCAAATTTCCACCCATGCTGCAACTATGAGCTGGTGCAAAACACAGCTGGCCCTGAGGGATAGTATGAAGCATGATGTTTATTCTCCCCACTACTCCCTTTAGTGGTTGCTCTGTAGAGGTATGCACTGCTATCCCCACTGATGATTCTGGCAAATTTGGGAATGAACTGTGTAGGTTCCACCTGATTGGGAGCAGAAACCACATGCCTTGATACCAAAGCTGAAAATAAAAAAAGTAATTGCTTTATAATGTCCCACAAATGGGTTTTAAGTGTTGTGGTTTGAATGTTAGAAGTGAATTTTTACTATCATTAAACACTGTTTGGATGCTGAAGAGGTTGACATGGTAAGCTTTTTAATTAAGTCATTTTCTGGAACTGTGAAACTTTGTTTAAAAAGAAAAAAAACTCATTTTTGTTGAAAGTGATCGCTATTGGGGTACATTGAAGTAAATTCTGTTCTTGTGGAAGCCATCTTTTGTTCTGAAATTATCTGTTTTGGTATTCTGAAATCTCACTGTAAGGTGCTGTTTCTCTTTGGGGTCAGGATTTTCCAAGTTTCTTTATACACAGAATAAAGCTGTGCAGCTGCCTCTCAGTGATACCACGCAGGATTGCTGTTGCATTGTGGAGAGTGTGTCCCATTTTTGGAGAGAGGGTGGCGTTCAGTAGCCCAACTGGGTTTTGTTAGGATGAGCTCTGTTCAGTAGCAGCAGTTCGTATTGGCAAGACCAGTGCTTCTCAGTGCTGCAGAGAAAAGAGCTCAAAAATCTGTCCTGCTCATCATGAGTGGTAATGCATGTGAGCACAGTGGCTCGTGGAACATGCTTTCCTACAGTACTTTGTTCTGTGTGGTGAATGGATGACGCTAATAATGTTTCTGAAGGACTGTCCAAGTATCTTTGAGCTGCTTGTTGTCTCTGATTTTATTCTGTCCTTCCTTCAGAAGCAGGCAAACAGAGTGATGTTGAATTTCTAGGTAAATACAAAGCTCAGGCTGTAATAGTTATTTTTCTGGAACTAATGCCTTTAAAGTTGTTCACAGGTAGAAATTAATTACTTCTTTAGACAGCAGTTGTCACCATCATGAGTCAACTCTATCTTGAGTATTTATCAACAGTTTTTAATAAGATGAAATTCGTATTTACAGACAATATTTGTATGCATAGAGTAGCGGTGATTGCTAAAGGTTTTTTTTTTTTTAAGTTTGTTATCATCACTGTTGCTTTGCTACTATTTTGTTACTGCAGCAATGTATATACACACTCATCTCATGGGAGGGGCTGGCTGGTGTCTTCACACGTCTAGAGAGTGTAGGGAGTGATTTCTGCTGTTCTGTCCCACCTTGCCTCAAAAACCTGTGTGCTGCTGAGAATGAACAAAATGTTCTCTCCACAGTTGCATTCCTTCTGCCACTGTTCACTGCTGCCAAGTCAATAAAACAAAAGTGGAGTTTTTTAAAGCAGTATTTTTTTTAATCTTTTATTCTTTTTGGTTTCTGAGCAGAGAGCTGCTGACACCTAATGTTATACCTGTTCAGGTTTTGCCTTCCCACATTACCCTGCTAATTGGCAATTTTGGGAATGTTTGTTTCTGCAGGTTTTTTTGAGCATAGGAGCTGCATGTAAAATCTTTCAGGAGGGGAGGAGATGGAGTGGTGCTCACACGCACATCTGTGTTTATTTCTGTATGAGCTAAAAAATGCCCAGCTCCAAAATATACAGCCATAAAGGGAGCACCACCAGAGCAGCTGTAGGTCACCTTATGTATGGAGTCAGGGTTTATGTGCCTGTCCTGCAGACGGCAGGCCCTCAGCAGAGAGGTAAAGCACCATGAAGAGCAGTGTGTTTGTGGGTGTCGCTGAGCTGATAGGCAGATGATGGTGGGAGGCACCTTGAAAACCTTGATTCATCTCTATAGCTCTTGTGTGAGAGGCCAACTCCTACTTGAGATAAAAATCTCATTAGTTATGGACCAAAAAGTCTTGCTGTTAAACAGTGATGCTAAGAAATTTGTTTCAACTGTTTTTTATGCTTCTTCTTTCCCTGCAACTGGGAGCAGACTAGGTCACAGAGAGGGATGTTCACATATCTTGCAGCTCTGATAGTTCATGCTGTAATTTGATTATCAGCAGTTCTCCAGGTAAGCTTTGAAAAGTCCTTTTCTGCTTCTACAAGTTCTGAAATGAGCTCCCTAATGAAAATGAAGGACAAATACCACTGAAAATCTCCAATCTACTTTTTGTGCTACAGTGTCCACCACTAAATTAACCCTTTCTATTTCTATCACATTTTTTCAAGAATGTATTCTGGTATCTGGGTTATAATACAACAAAATAATCTTGATTTTGTTATGTTACTTCACAGTATGTTAAGCTCCCATGTATTTATTTACAGCAACAATGGAAAAAAAGCCACCCACCAGAAATTTTGGCAGCAATCACAGCTACCTAGTTATTATTCTAGATAAACTGTTGATGTGTGAGGTATGCACAAAAAACCAAACACCACCATTCTCTTAAAATCAGCTGAGATTTTGTTCTACTTAAGCAAACAGAGAGAGACATAAAAAGGTTTGAGGTCTTATGCTGCAGCTACAAGACTTCAATTAAGGATAAAATTTGCAACCATCCACTTCTTTACTCACTCTGAGCTGCAAGCATAGTTCACAGTGTAGAAGTTGGTGTGACTTGGCACGTCAATTTGTGAGGTGCCTGTTGCCCAGTAAGGCTTGAGCAAATTTTACACATGTCCACGTTTAACATTTGCTTTCCTAATTTTGGTGGGAGTGGAGACAATGTAAACTGAGTATGTTTCCACAGAAGTTTTGTTCAGTGCCATTTAGCTTTCTTAAAATTGGTGCTTAAAGAACAGGCCTTACTTGACAGTTGCTGATGAAAGCAGTGCTTGTCTGTGTGCCCTCAAAGGCTCATGTGCCTGAGCTGTCATATAATGACTTTAGCTACATGTATAAGGCAACTAATGCTGATTTTCACCCTTTAAGAATTTCATTTTGATGAAAGGTCCGATTTTCATAGCGATAATTTTTCAGTGTAATGGCAGCAGGTAAGAAGCATACCAATGTCCTCAGATAACTCAAAACAATTTTCACTTGGGTTTGTATTTCTTCCCCCAGTTATGAATGTGCTATAAAATAATTAATATATAGCAAAAATAATGCATTTCAATTGTAAAACTCCATTGCATACATAAATATAGTCTACTTCTTAAATAATATTTTTGAAATAATCATTCACATAGTTGTCATTTAACTTCTTAAGGCTTGTCTTCTACAAGCTTAGCATCATTTGCCTGTTTCTTCTCTTCTCACTTTACATTTTTGTGGTGAAGCAGATATACTGTGTTGGAAATAATGTCCAGTTTACAAGCAAGTATTTTGTACTGCCAATTATGTTAGGGTAGAGGTAAACTGAAGAAGTTTTTGTTCCTGTACTTGGGTAGTCTTTGAAAATCAGATCATGTTCTCCTCAACAAGGTGTTTCCCCAGCTTAAATGACTGCAGAGGGCTTCCCAGTTGATGGCAACCTTCCTCCCTGAAAGAGGAAATGCTTTTATGAATAGGGAAATACAGAATATTTCTAAATACTGTGCAGTATAATGTCTTGAATCTATTATTTACCCTATTGTTTAATGGCAAAGGAATATGTCCTTTGTGTAAGCATGCATTTACAAGATATGTGATGGTATTTAGATGTAGGGAATGGAAAATTAACTGTTTACCTAAGGAAAATTTTTCTTGCTTACATGTTTTCAGCTTTTGAAACTTCACTATAGGCTAACATCAGCACATAGTCTTCATTGTGTTCATTTCATTGGCAGCATTTTGATACTGGATGTACATTATAAGAAACAAAGGGCAAAAGATGGATTAATGATTAGCAATACATATGTCCACAGTCATTTAGTTGTAACCTCTGTGCTTGCTTTTGCTATTGTATTGAGTAGAGGTGGAAAGAAAAAGTCATTCAGTACAGCAGAGAAGAGCAAAAAGTAAATTATAGTATTTCTCATATGGTGATTAAATAACTTTAGAAACGTAAAAAATTAAAAGGAGAGAAGGACTTGCAAAGGTCTTTGATTCTGTCATGCGATGCTGGTTTGTAATGGTTTTGGCTGTCGTCTTCCCTTGCAGTAAAATATACAGAAGTGTAACAGTTCCTGTTGCTTGCTTTTAGGCAGTGCACCTGTTGCACCAAAGAATAGGAGCAGATAAAATTAGGGCTGATTAGCCCCAGATGAGGTACATAGATCCTTGGTGGCAGAACAGTAAAATTAAGCAGCTCCTCCAAATAAGTAAGTGGGAAAAAGGAAATTCAGCATATCTTAAGAAAAAAGCTAGGGAGAGAACATCTGTTTTAAGAGTTCTCTCTTGTAAGACCTTTTCTCAAGATTGTAAATCAGTAAAAGATTAGCTGTATTGCTAAAAAGGGTTATTTTTAGACTTTTTAAGGAAATTGCAGTGGCTGCAGAAGGGACCCTTAAGTTCTGCTCAGACTGAAAAAAACAACCTAAATTTAAAAGAAATTTCCTTTTTATCTGACTGGGAGAGCCTTTGTTCAAATTCAGCTGCTGTCTTCTGGATTATACATGGAATGAGGGGGAAAGGGGACAGGTATAAATTGTGTATTTTCTATTTTGCAGTTCTTGCAAGAAGATAGATGGATGTGCTTTTAAGCTCTGTATTGATTTGTTTGCTGTGGCTGTGTGTTTATCAGAAATCTGTGGGTACTGGGGCTGGGAAGAGCTCAGAGTGTGGCTTAGCTTTCTGGAGAAGTGGCATGTGGATGGGAATAACCTGAACAAAGAAAGTGCCCCTCTGCTAGGAGCTTTGTGATGTGGTTTCAGGAGGGCATTGATAACTGTGTGTCACCTTACACTGTTCTCGAGATAATAATACAAGTGAATATAAAGCCATTATTTTGTTAGGAAGAACAGCTGAATTAGTTTTAGTTTTATTTATGCCACATAGTTTCCTGCTTAGGACTTGGTTCAGTGAAGAAACACAAGAATCACATTGAAGGTGCAATGACAGTCCTGCTGTGTTGCTCTTCGAGAAGGTTAGGATCTTGCATTGCTTTTTCTACCAGAATTTGGTTTGTTGTGCAAGATGCACTGCCATCTATTTGTCTGTTGGCTCACATGGTGACTGATAAAAACATACCCTTATTTTGTTATTTTTTAATTAACGTTCTGCTATCTAATAAGAGATCAGCTAAAGGTAACATATTTATGGATCTCCATAGAAAGATACAGTTTTTGCAGATTATGGTGGACTCAGTCTACTATCTTGGAGTTATAACAGGTTGAATGTTTCAGATCCATTCATTTGGGGAATTACAGATTTGATTCTGACTTGACACTTGTTGTGAAATATAGATGGTCCCTTGTTATTGTTTCAGCTGATGTAAGTGCTGAGATACAGTCTTGGCTGACAGGCAAGATGTGAATGAAGGCTGAGTTTATTTGGATGTGACTGGCAGAAATGAGAGTCAGCACTGCCAGCCTTGATGCCCCATATGGCAGTTGTACCACACACGTCCCAGCAGCTTGTCAGCACCTCTGCTTCCTGGCATCTTGTGGCACAGCAGTGGTGTGCCTCATGCCAGTTGCCCAATGCAGGGCTTTAGATTAGAATTCTCAGGGGAGAGACATAATTCACTGAGTCCTGGCTTCCTAAGGCGAAATGTTCTTGTGCAGTAAGTTGATCACCACTTTTGTCTGCACTGGACTCTCTTGCCACTATATTTCTGTTTGTAAAAGATGAGAAGCATGAGCATGAGAAGATGCTGTGAATAATTAATGCAAGTGTTCACTCTCTCACTAAGAAGGAAGACAGGTTATGTGAACTCCATGCTCATTTCAATTACTCAGATTAAATTACAGAGACCTCGAGCATTAGGAACAGGTTGTTTTAATGTTAGTTTGACTAAGCTCTGGAGGGGAACATCTCCTGTGAGGGACAAGTGCATTTCCCCAACTTGCGGTCCCCTCCTTTGGGTGGGTAAGTTCCATGCAGGTGTCCACAAGTAGCAAAATGTTTTTGGCTGCATGCAATGCAGAGGCCGAGTGACATGTGCCTGACAAGCTGACAAGTCTTCTGTGAGCTGCTGAGCAGGAAGAGACTGGAGATACCAGCTAGACTGGCTCCATCATGCTCCGCTGCAGCTGCTGCCAGATGGTCTCCAGCTGGTTCATGCCAGCCCTAAATCAAAGTGTTAGCATGGTTTGGTGACTCTGCATGCTCAGTAACGAGAGGCCATATGTCATGTGGGGGGGTGACTGGCACGTTTTTGCTGCTGTGATATCCTGCCTCCCTCCTGACAGAGTGTGCAGGCTTGCAGCCCATAGGCTGTGGTGTGGGCATATGTTGGCTCTAGAAGCAGTACCAGAGAAATCTCCTCACCCCTGGAATGAATGCTGAAAGACTCACAAGAGATGGTTTGTGGCTTAGGGAGGAGGTAGAAAATAATTGTGCACGTGTGCCTATGTGCGTGGTTGTTTCTGAGGGATGCTGTGTGATGGAGTGGAAGGGACAGCAGCCTGGAGGATGTCTGGAGGGTGTTCCCTGGCCATGCTGAAGCTGTGGGGTTGTGGTCTCAATAGAAAAGTTGTGGTAAGTAGGGTCCCCCGGTATTGCTGAAGGGCCACTTCAAGCAGCTTGAAGAGAAATCAGCCCATGTTAGTACTGAGGTTGTAGATACAGTCTAGCATATGGGGATGGATGTTGGCAGTGTGGGCTATAGACAGAGTCTAATGGAGAGTGAGACTTTAAGTCCTCTCTTGTAAGCTGTGGTGGATGAAAAGCAAGAGCCTGGCCCTTGCAATATTGTTTCCTTGGCCCTACCATTTTCCACTTTGATTGTGGAAAAAGCCTATTAATTGTCTGTTCTTGTAAGGCTGATACCACAGTCCACAGCACTATATTACTTGTGGAAATAAGAGGAAAAGAGCTACCAGGATCTGGGCATTATTGTGAGGAGGAAGCAGCATATAGGGCTAGATGGGGACAAAGCTGATCTGCTGGAGCCTTCTCAGGTAAAGGTACACTATCAGCTGAGGTCACAGTAACATGAGCAAATGCTGTTAGACAAAAGTATTTGTTTTTGAACTTGCCAGCTGTCCCATATCACTGTCCTTTTGTCATATCATATTTATGGTTGGTCTCGTTACGTATAGCATCTCAGACCTAAAATCAGAGGAAGAGACAGACTGAGATTTGACTGCCTCTAAATAGGTTTCATGCTTGTGCTATTATATACGTAATGTCACTGAAAACTAAATACTTGGGTACTTTATAGAAGAGTTAGACTTGTCTATTTATCAGAGTTTGTGACTTAAAATCCTTGCATTTTGTCTTAGATGCAAGGTCTAAACAAGATCACAGTCCATTTCATAAACTATTTGTAAACATCCTTGATTAGTTTGTTCATTTCAGCCTTCAGGTTTATCTACCTGTAAATTCTCTTTGAATAAGTGAATTTATTTTAAATTATTTGGATCTGCATATATGTTTCTACAACTCTTGTTCAACTTTTAATGTTTAAAGATAGAGTGGAAACAATGCTGTGTTTTGTCCTGCCCCAATGAGTGAACAGATGTGATGAGCAATTTATATACATGCTGTGGAGAGGAACGGAGAACTGCTTCTCGTCCCAGACAGAACAGTTCCAGAGCTGTCAGCCCTGGGAGGCCACAGGTATACTGCAGCTGGGATGCATGCATCATCCTCAACATGTATTTCATTCCTCTCCCACCTTTTTGGAAGCCTTGACATTTGTTACTCATGCTGGATTTCAGTCTTTGTCGGAGCAGATGAAAATGCTGCTCAGCATACATTTAATTTCCCTCTTGGAGACCGCACTATTTCAAGCCACGGAAGTATCATCCCTCCTGCTTTTACCCAAAAAAATGCGGATAGCCCAGTTGTATCCTTTGGGCTCCCTGTCACAGCAAGCATTACAACCCATAGCAATATCATACTGGCTTGAATTAATGTACTTTTATGTGATTCATTATGCACTGGCATAAACAAAAGGGAGTGTCTTCTACATCACCCATTAGGAATTTCAGGTATTAAAAAATGGGGTTTTTTTCTACCATGGATTTGCTCTCTTTTTCTATTGGAATTTTTTTTCTCTAATATAAACAGAAATGGGTTTCTGAGTTGCAGCACCATGCAGGCTTCTGAAGGTGTTTTGGGTTTTGTTTTTTTTTTTTTTTCCTTCTGTCATGTAATGTGATGACAATGATATTGTCAGGAATGATTTCCAAAAGATATGAGAATGCTTGCAGAGTGCGGGGGGCCTTGCAGCACTGTGTCATCCAAACATACCTGTCTGTATTTAGGCTCACATTACATGAGCGAGGATCATGCTCTTGCACATTAGACAAGGGCCACCAAATCATCAGACTGTAGCCCAGTTCTGCATAGATGGGATGTCCTCCTTATTACAAGTGACAAAAGCATGCCAACTATGATTTACAGAATCCATACAAAGATTTCCTTTTACTAATGTGTGGTGATCCTGGTAGTAAGAGCATAGCAAGAGCTGCCACTTCTGACTGACAGTGAGTCTGCTGGATCTCTGAGAACAGGTATGGTTACCAAAAGTCCACTAGGCTGACCTGATGTCTTTTGGGATACTTCAGAGGGCTGTGTCTAACCTATGGTACAGAAAGCTGCTTGTACTTGCAGTTAAGTTCTGTTTGTCTTAACTGCTTGACAAGAACTAATAGAAATGAGGTTCACCATCCCACAAATTAGCGAGTTGTTAGAGCCAAGCTTGGTTACACTAAAAAAATTTAATATGCCTTACCCATTTTGTAAGATTGTTCTTGCAAGCAACTTTTCAGTAAGATGCTGTCCATGACCAGGATCTTCCACATGGTGACTGTACATGAAAAGGTACAAAAAGGGCAAAGTAAAATGAGCTTGGGATTGTACTGCCTATGAGCTGGGAGAGAAGATTATAGTTCATAAAATCACAAAGGGTGTGGTTTGAATCTGAAAAAGCTGAATCTGCACTGTTTCTGACCAACTCCTGCAATTCAAGAATTTGGTGGCAGTAAAATTTGTGAAACATCAGTTTAAAATAAGAAAAAAAGTATGTTGTGGGACAGCCTGGGGCTTCCTGCTCCACAAGGCAGCAGAAACAGGTAGCATCAGCAGGGTCAGAAAGAGGCTAGTCAAATTCACAAGCAATTAATGTGAATATTAAAATTGTATAGTAAAGACATAGCTTTAAATATTTCCAATCCAGTAACTGTTGATGCTGGGAGAATACAGAAGCAAGGATACTCATCATAAGGCACTTAAACTCTTGTATATATTATCTGCTGTTGATACTATTGAAAACAAGGTAGTCTGGATGGATCATTTGTCTACCTCTACAAGATGATTGTTATGTTGGTTTCTACTGGGTACTATTTTTAAATCCTTTTGCTGTTTCTTTTTCCTTTCCCAGCAAGTCAATGAGTGGCTTGTGTAAAATGGCCAATTTCTCTTCTGAATCCTTCAGACACAACAGGGATAACTCCATGTGGAAGGGAAACTAAAACCCAGCAGCTGATGGTAGACCATTTCTGCTATTGCTAGCAAGTGTGATAAAGCAATACTTGGAGAAATTCATAAAATTTGTGGGATATTTCAAATAACCAGAAACACCCAGTAGCTTTGAAATATTTTCACATATCCATATATTCACATATCCATTTTCTGAGGCATTTTCTGTGCTGAAAGCTGCCCAATAAAGCCCCACTTCTGTGCAGTAGGTAGGTGGCTTGGGAGACTGAAGCAGAAGCTTTGTAGAAGCTCAGCTCAGGAGATGAGAAGACTATTTTCAAGTATGGGGTAGAAGAAAACCCCTCAGACTATGTTACTGAAGGCTGTACATTTATTCTCTGCTTGCAGCAATAACAAGGTGAGAAGACAAGCTTAATGCAATTCTGCTTGAGATAGGGGCTGGGGGAGAAGACAACTAAGGGAATCCCCATGAAACTGACTAATGTTTATTTCCATCACAGCTTGAGAACTGGAACCTGGCATTGCATAGCTGAGACTTTGGGGTTCAAGAGCAATAAAGCTTAGAGTTGGGTCTGATTTTGTTGTTGTTTTCGTCAGAATGGAAGCATTTGCCCTGGGTAGGAGCACACTTTCTGTTCTTTTCTTCAGCTTGCTGACTCAGGTCCCAGAGTTTCTGAGCCATCTCTCTCTTCTTAACAGAGCTTAGCTCAGCTTTTGCCTGGAGCTGTGCTGTAAAGAAAGACCTTTTGACAGACCAGTGCCATAAGTGGAGGGAGTGAGGAAGGCAGGCAGGTACATTCATGCTGACCATAGCCATATCTTGTTAATTAACTTGCTTGTTGAAAGGATTTACAAGGCTTCTTTTGCGCTCATCATACTGCAGATTCTGCAGAAAAAAAAAAAACCATAGTGAGAAGTGACTTCTTTTGATTGACTGCTTAAATAATGTCCAAAATAAATTACTTGTCATACTGCATATAGTAAGAGTAGTCTCTACGTTGTGATGGAGAGACTGGACCACAACTGGCTGCTGCCAGGAAACACTGGTTCCAGGGATTTTTAGTTCTGCATTTTGGGGTGGCTTAGCTACTGATTTATTTTGTTCAGTTAGTGAGGCCTGAAGAGCAATTTTCATAATTTTGCTTGTGATTTGGATGCAGCATTAGAAAGACATTTGCTCTAGAAAGTATATGAATGGGTGAATTGTTACATGATTAAATAATTAAGTGAAATTTAAAATCATTCACAGTTTAACCCTTATCTCAAAGTTGATTACTCTGGGTCTGACCTGAAAATAAAATCCTTATATGCCTGCATTCTTACTTGGATTTTACCTTTAATTCTAAAATAGCAGATACATACACACACACACACACATATATATATGTATATATATATAAAGATATTTCTCTCTTTCAAATGTTGCCTTTCAGTTTATTTGGCCCTCATTTTGATAAACATAAAGATAAGAAGAACACAACCAAAGTAGGGGTAAGATTGAAAAGAAAGTATCAGTAAGATACAGTCATTATCCCAGGATGGATACCAACCACAGAGCAACTCCCCACATACTTTCTCTTTTGCTGTTGTTGGCTTCAGCCCCTGCTTCATTTAAATTGCACCTGGCATATTTGGTACCTATAGGTTGCAGACATTCCTGTTTCCAGTAGAGAAGCACAAGTTTGAAAAGTGCTTGCCACTCTAGCTGAGCAGGAGGGATTCCCAGTGCCAGTTTTCTTCTTGCAGCTAGAGTAATTACCATCTATGTTTTTGAATGGGTTTTGCATGTATCTTGTCTCTTGTTTGCAAATGTTATCAGTGTCTTGCATAATGAAACTGGGCAAGTTCTACTGCCAGGACAACCCACCTGTGAGAAGGAAGTCTCAGGTAGAAGTCTTGTTGCACAGATGTATAGCAGGAATGGAGCAGTACCAGTTCTTCTTGAGTATTGCATCTTGTGGGTCGACTTGCTATGTCAAACCCTTCTACCCTATACCTATTTAATCAACACTTTGCACTTGCTGGGTAGGATTGCAGAGCTGGTTTTTCTCCTGGAACCATTCCCTGACTACATCCATCTGAACAATTGGGAGCCAGTACCTTTGAATCCTTCACAGTTCTGACTTACAGTGTTCCTACTTTTAATCCAGATCTTAAAAAACAGAATTGTACTGTCTGAGCCACATTCACCTGTGAGTGATTCAAAATATGATGCTGATCTGGAGCTTGTTTGGAGTGGTTGATGTGTCTGTTTGCTCTTATGAATCTGTGTGTGCCATGAGAAAAAGGAAATTAAGAATGCATCTATTTAGGCTAAAGCCTACCTTGCCTGGGAAACCAGAACCTGCTTTTTTAATCCCACAAACCAGTGTGTGCCCATCACCATTTCCACATGTGATCTCAGCCCTGGAGGAGAGGACTTTCAGGACTGCTTTTCTGGGTTAAGAGCTGAGTTATATTTCTCTTCTAATTACTGTGTTGCCAACATGCTGTTCTACAACTGCTCTTAGACCAAACCTCAACTGGTTTCTATCTTAAGTGTCTGATGCAAACATCAGACTTAAGTGGGAGTCTGGATTTTCTGCAAGGTCTGTACCTCTTGAGGCGTCTGCATTTCTGAAGTTCTGCTGTATGGATTCCAGAACTGATCCATTCATACTCGGATACTTCTGGTGCTGAAACACCCGAAGAGGTGTCAGTGACCTAGCAAGATTCAGCAGTGCAAAAGAGGAGCAAGGTTCTTTTCCCTTGTGAACAGGACAGGATTAGGACATAGGCTTGATGTTCTGCCTAAAGAAAAATCACCATTCTGGAAAAACCTGTAAAAGCTGGGGTGTCATGAACATTTGTAGGAACAGAGTATCACGTGTGTTTAAGGTTTCTGGTATTGAACCTCAGGGCAGAAGAGACTTTGAATATCTAATGCAAAACACTTTAAACAATTGCTTCATTGAGCAATAACTCTTCATATAGCTAGTCTCTGCTTGTTTTGCATTTGCCTTAGGATCTGAAAATCACAGTATTCACAGGCAAGCATGGGTTGAGCATGTAAAAACACATAGGCAGAGAGCTGAAGAGTTGGGAATGGAATACACAAGCTCCTCTTCTAATTTTTTTGTTTAAGATGTCTCTACCAGAGAATATGCTTAGCTGTAGAGGAGGCTGTTTTCCTCCTCTCTGCATTCTAGCTGGTCTCTGGTATTTTGCTGTGCCTCGCCCACATGAGAGACTTGTGTCCAAATGCAGCTTCTGGGGTGTGTGTAGCTGGGGAGTCACATGTGGCACCATTCTAAAAATGATCCATGCATGTGTTGGTGCAATTTCAGGAATTCAGTTCCTAGTGTATGGCTCAGAGAATATTTTAACAAAAATCCCTTCTTCCATGAGTTTGCTGTGCTAGATCAGATTTTTTTCTGTGCTTGAAGAGCTGTTTAATAGGCAGATTTGCAATTCCTGCTACATTTAATCTAAAGAAACACCCCAGAACAATAACAACAACTAGAAAAATAAACAAAAAACCCTCCCAAAAACAACATAAAAACCAAACAAAAAAAACCAACAAAAAAAAACCAACCAAACAAACAAAAAAACAGGAATCATATCTTTCACTTTGCTAACAAATTATGAGATCCTATGTTTTTCTCTAGTTTTCCTTTTCTTCTGTCTGTTGGACTGAATTTGCTTCCTGAATTGTTTTATTAATCATCACTTAAGCTCAGAAGCAGCAATTGAGTTTGCTTGAGGTACTTGAGCCTGCATAGCTTTGAAACTCCTCTGAGAAGCTTACCCACAATACAGTTTGTACCAGGTCAATTGCATCTCTTCAAGCCACAACAAAATGTAGATCTTAGTTAGGCCTTGTTTAGATTTTCAGCACTGTTTTTATTAACTTATGTCAATTCTCAATAACATTTGTTTCTTGCTATTGGGAAGCTCTCCTCATTTGTGCCTGTGAATGGTGAATAGTTTTTTTGCTTTTAAACCCATGATGAGGCATGCCACAGCAGGCCTCATTTTTGTGGCTGACCTGCTCATATTTGGGACTGCCCTGAACTGAAAGAGATGTGTCCCCACCCAGGATCCCCTCCCACCCAATTGTCCATACCCATCCCTGGGTGCATCCTCCCAGGTCTCCTTTCGTACAGTGTATATAATGAAAGTAGGGAAGCATACCCGTTGTTACAGTGGTGCTGAGAAAGCACAGAGCTATGCAGAACAAATCAGAAGTGGGTAAATAAATTCAGTTTTCTTTGCTGCTGGTTGCACTGATAGAGATTGATGCCCTGGAGAGTGCAGACTGTCCTGAGACAGTCCTGGTTATCCTGAGCTTCAGGACATGTCCTGAACTTGATATGGAGGTTGACAATAATTTTTCAGCCAGCATTCACTGTGACTCAGTAAAAATTGCTTGTCTTCAGCTTAAAGCATAACTTTATATCCTTATAGCAAACAGAGGTGGTAGTGATGCTTTAAAATCTCTCTGTTTAAAAGGAGGTAGTTAATATTTTCCTAAAAGCTCACAGATTTAAAACCTCTGTCCCAGCTGCAAGCTTTGCCAACAACGTGGTTTTTGTTTTGTTTTTTGTTTTGTTTTTGTTTGTTTGTTTGTTTGTTTGCCATGCTTCATTGTTTCAGAAATTTGGTAATTATCCTTAGGCCTGGAATCTTGTGATGGGCATCTGTGCATCATGGCCTGTGTTGGATTCCTGCTTTATATTGCTGTTTGTAGCCTTTCACTTACACAGTCTTTATAGCAGTTTCATGCTCTGCCCTCCACAGAATATGAGGTGGCAAATGTCAGTGTGTATGGCAGAGCTAGGGGAGGAGGAATTGCAATTAAGCTCTTTCAGCATTCTTGGAAATGTATCAGGACTGTACTAAAAATTAAGGCATTTGTGTTCTTGAAGGAGAAAGTAAAGCTGTATTAGCTTGTGTGATGGAGCACTGTCAGCTTTTAAAGACAGCCAGCTTCTCTGTTAGTCAGCATATCTCTGGTTAATTTCACATGGTGCCTGCACTCATTAATTTCTTGATTTTCTTTTACTTTGCTAATCTGCTTAGCTTTTAAATACTTCCTTGCACATACTGGCAGAGCTAAATCAAATATAATTGGAAAAATGTGACTAGTTTGTTGAGGAGTTGCCAGCCCAAATCCGATGGGGGTCGGCAAAGCAGGGTGTTCTTCATGCACCTAAGCTCCACCTGTCTGAGTCAACAAAATGAAATGTTGTTTGGACTGTAGAAAACTCAAAGCAGACCCAGGAAGAGGCATCTCTGCAGGCCCAGATGAGTCAGATCTTCTGCTCTGAAGATGAGAGCTGTGATCAGGCTGCCCCCTGCACTGAAGGTGGGCAGGGAAGGAGGAGCAGGAGCCCTACTGCACAGCCAACAATTCTGGCTTTGCAGAGCCAGCCAGCTAGCCACAGAACTGCTGCTGGTTTGACCTCTGCCTCTCACTGAGCTTCATCTCCACAGCCGCCCACCAAGGAGGGCAGTGCCCTTTTTCTGTACATGCAGCCTGAGCTCCAGACAAGTGCTGCTTATTGATTCAATCTGCCACGCGCGGGTTGGAAGAAAATCTGACTCCCAGAGAACCCACTGCTGCTGGAACTTGCAGTGGAGAGGTCTTGTAGTCAGATGAGCACCATTCCTGACAGTGTCTGTGCCACCTCTGGTCCCCCCACCCTGCCAGCTTCCGTGCAGTGGCTGTTGGTGTCTAGGTTTGTCAGGTTTGTGAGGCAGAGATGCCTGCTCTGGATGCATCTGAGGCTTCTGCCCTCACCTCCCCACGGGGACATCTGAGCCAGAAATTGACACTGGTCCCCTGCTTGCTGGTATAGTGCTTCTGTAGGTGCTCTTCACCTAAAAAATCCTCTAACTCTGCCTTCGTAAGATGTTGGGTAATCTAAAACTTTACACACATGCCACAGATGTGAGGACTCTGTGGTGATATATGTGAATTTGGAGACCAGCTGCAGAAAAGTTGAGGGCAGGCCAGAAACACCAAGGTCAGTTGCAGATTCAGCTAGTTGCACATACATCCTCACTGATGACAGATTGGGAGGTTGTCAGAGGACCACAGTTCAGCTTCAGTCACCTTTAGGGTTTGTGATAGCTAGGATGCTGATTGAAGAGGAGCATGTTACTGCTGTGCTGAAGTTTGCATTGAAGATGATCCTTTAAACACTCAGAAATGCTTACTGTTTAATGTACCTAAGTTCTTAAAACTACATATTTTTAACTGCTTTTTACTTGTTTGTTCCAGGTTGCATGTCTGGTTGGACTTGATGCATGGCATTTGCATGACACCAAACAGCCTAGCTGTGGATGTGTCACTGAGCAAACATGGCCTATCCAGCAAATACTAACACCAGTGCTACAGGTAACTAAACGGGAACACTGTCCCCCTTTGGATTATAAGTTTAAAAAACTCTTACATTGTGCAAACAGGAAAAGGAAGTAATGGCTATTTAAATATTGAAGAACAGTTTCCTGGTAGATCAGAGCCTGTCTGTTCTACAACCCTCCCCCCCCCCCCCTCCCCCCCCCCCAATTTTAAATATTTATAGCGTGCAAAGTAGTTTGGGAAGATTTAAGGGCTGGCACTCAGTCATTCAGCATGCAGTGTGCTCTGTTCTCAAGGACCTACAGGAGCTTACTCCAGAGTCTGGGAGCCTAGGGCTTTGTTGCAGAATCATGTGGCTGTTACACTGAGTCTGTAATAATTTGTGAGATTAACCAGCTCCTAATGCATCAAATTCCCAGCCTTTCCTGGTCATCCTTACTGGTCAGTCTGATTTTTCTTGTTTTTTTTTTTCTCCACAAAGCATAAAAAACATTTCTCAACCAATATCCTGAAGAGGTGTTTCACTTTTTTGTTATTTTTAAGGAGTTCCCAAACTACCTGTTTTGGTTGTGTGATACTCTGTGAAATGGATTACTTGGCATGTTCAAAGGTTGCTGAGGCAGGCTGGCAGGTCAGGAGGGGGCAGAAACTGCAGAACAGCTGATAACAGCACAGCAGCAGTGTTCCTCCTGCAGTTATGTCAATATTTTCCTCTTCTGATCATTGCACAAACATAGTTTTAGCCCACTAAAGCTGCGGCTGCTACAATAGGATTACATGGAAAATTTCAAGTGCATAGCAGGAGCCTGTGGGCTGCTCACTGTGCTCACTGTAGAATTATTCTAATTAGAGCACGGGATTAAAACTTTTGTGTGCAGGATATCAGAAATACGGAGTGCCATTTGTGCAGTTTATGCAAAGCAAGGAATCTTTTTTAAAGGCTAGTGAAAGTTGAATTAAGTCTTTGGAATTACTATTATCTGTTGAGGATTTAAAGTTAAATTTACCCACGTTGTTAAATTTTGAGACCACTGAAGTAAGATATTTCTATTCCCCTCCCTCACCCCCTTATATAATTTGAAATATATTCTTTAAGATAGAAACCATATCCTTTTGTAACCTTCAGTAATCCTTTTGAGAAGGCAGACTGCAAAACCTCTGCTTAACTTAACTGAATGTGACTTCACTGTAGCTGTTTGCTACTAAACCCCCCCTATGTAACTTGACTTTTATTTGTAATATGCCTTTAACTTAAGTCATGCAGAAAAAATTTCCTCTGCTTACAAGGAAAGAAAAATTGTGCATGGAGTGTTACTGATTGCTTTACTGATTTTTTTTCTCCCTGCAGTAGAATTGTCTTGAAAAATTTGGTGGGCTGATGTGTAAGTCTAAAGGAGGCTAAATGCTTGTACTGGGGGATGTGTTAATGCAAGATGAAGTTTTAGTTTCAGAATTGTTATGCAAACAGGGCTTCTTGCAGGATAAAGCTGTTTGTTCCCTTATTTGTAGAAAGACGCTGTAATAAATTACAAGTATTTAACTCAGAACTAAATTGGACAACATTTTGCAGATACTGTCAGGACTTGTTGGCTTTGCAAACCCTTGAGGCCGGTGTTCTGACATGCAGCTATGTACGCCTGTGTCTCAAATCCTCTGCAGCTCATAATAGACTAATATTGGGCAGCAAATACCTGAGATTTGTTGTGCTGCTGTGCTGCTGGGAGAGAAGGCCTTTGGATGAGCATGATCTGGGCGTTGGAGGTATTGAAGAGAGTTTCTTAATTGCATGGAGCTCTAAGAGTGGAAAGACAGACTTCAGGGGTGGTGTTTTCTTCACCCTCTGAATCAATCAGCAGCAGCAAAAAGAACTAGAAAGACTTGTTAGGGACTACTAAGCTGCATTTATGTTACTTGAATATTTTGGCAAGTCTGACCACATGTTCAGCTTCATTCAAGTATGAAGTGACTAAGAAGCAGTGGTTTGCTTTGGTAAACTCGAGAATGTGAGTACTTGCACTATCAAATAATTATGCCTATGTGCCATTTTGGTAATTTTTTTTCTGTGTATGAGCCTATATGGAATACTGCTGCTACAGATGAATTCTGTAGATGAATGCTTGAATTTGGAACTTGTTTGCAGGAAAGGATCTAGCTATTTTGCATTTGTATAGAGATTTTTTTTAAAGGGATATCTTTGGGAAGTACATTTGCTGTAAATATTTTAGTGTGTATAGGAGATAAACTACAAAGCAAGTGATGACTTTATCCTGAAAGCGCCTATCATAAGTTTCTCTGTCTCTTGCCTATCTCAGTAAAGACATGAACCTTAAATATGTGAATAAATGACAGAGACTGTAATTTATACTTCAGTACTGTTTGTCAATGGTTTTGTTTGCTCCTGACTTAAATTTTTTTCACTCTGTTTACAGTTTCATTGCACAGAGGTCTTGTAGTGAACTGTATTTTCTTGGGCTGCAAGATTATTTGTTCATTTTTATCCAGTTTGGAAGTTGTTCTTGTGACTTTGTACTCATTTTAGACTAGGTTGTCAAAGCTGTGCCATCTGCTCAGAAAAGAGCTGAATAAATTGGTGCTTGCAGAAAAATTTGTTTTTTCACATGCTGGATAGTGTTTAGTTATAGGTGCTGGATAACTGTTTAGAGTCCTCCCTGATGGCATGTGAACTCACTGCTCAGTCCAGTAAACTCACCAGGGTTCAGGAGTGTAGGTGCAAGTCCAGAGCACGCTGTGCAATCATCCAAGAAGCTGCCTCAGGATCTGGGAAATACCCTCAGTCTGTGGGGAGCTATTGGGAGTCTGAAGTTGGTTTGGGACATGACATAAATTAATGTCTCTTGGCATAGTACAAGAAAAAATAAATGAGGTGATTGTTTCTCTAAATAGTATTAGTGTCTCCATTAACTGCTGGGTGAAACTTCCAGTAATTGTTAGCTTTTGTGCTTGCTAGGACTGATGCATAATTCATCTATTTAATGAGGCTCTGTTAACATTTCTGTAGCGATATCTGTAGAAATGTTTTCCAGTTGGCTACAAAAAGCACAATGCACAAACAGAAAACTTACAGGGCAGTTTGGAAATAGCTCTGGATGGATTTTTCATTCCTTCCACTAGCAACCTGTTTGTTGAAAACTTTCTTTTCAAAACACATGTTCTGAAAGGCACTGCATGGAATAAACTTCTAGTCTAATTCTATTTATTCTGATGTGGAAAACAAGGAAGTAGGAAAACAAACATAGGAGACTGATTTTAAAAAGATAAAGGATTAAAAATGTACTTGTCACTAACCATAATAAAAGCATGTTTTATTTGACTTCCCTAAGCACCTCATTATCAGAGAATTGTTAGTTATTTCTTAACAGATATAGAAAAGCATTTCCAGTTTTCTAGAGTAGGATGGGCTGCAGGGGTCAGTATAACAAGGCTGTTGCACAAACCCTTTCTTTACTTTTACTGTAAAGCAAATATTATTTTCCGTACATAGTCGGAGATTTCCCTGCTGTTTTCTCTTTCTTCCCTTCTGTCTGTGCCTTCTCCTCAGTCTAGTGTATGGATTTGTTTTCATGCCTTCCCGTTCCACTTTTAACATGCTTCTCTACATACAGAAGAACAGCATCCTGCACACATTAATTTGAACTGTTTCCCTGCATGTTTAATTCTGCTCCATGAGTTAGATTCCTGCACAATTCTTCAATTGCATTTCGGTGGTCCTGTAGCACCTGAACATCATTTTTACTCTTAGTCTCCTTGCACCTGCAAAGCAAGGAACTGCTGCTGTGATAGCCAGTCTGCAGTTGTCTTTATGTGTCTTTGCTCCCAGTGTACTCTTTTAACTCCCAGCTGATCTGGGCATCCACCTCCATTCCCTGCAGCCAGACCAGGTGGTTTGATGAGATACTAATCATATTTAGACCACTGTTACATCTGCAGCTGCCTGGCACCGTCTAGTTATTTTACATGTGGACAGTTACACTGGAGCACCCTGTGGGCTTTTTGGTCAGATTTTCTTTGCATCTGAGAAGTTTTCTTGACTCCTACATGAAGTTATAACTATACACCAGTTAGTCAGAGAATGAGGCCATTACAAAAAGCTGCTGCCTGAATTAGTGTTGTTTGAGATACTAACGTCAGCATGACTCAAAGACCAAATGTTTAATGAATGTGTTTTCCATCTGCTGGTATATAAATGCTTAAGCAACAGCTGAAAAGTATTATGAAAACCCCAGTTAACTTATTAACCCTTTTAATTGAGGCCAGTAAATAGAACATACATTTAGTTAGAGCAAATGTCTTTATCACACACATCCTGTGCATTGATTTGCAACAACTCTTACTAAAGATTTGAAGACACACTTTTCTTTCAGTTACTATATTATTTGACTTACAGTCTCTTCTTTTATTCCATTTTCCTTATTCATTTTAGGCAATATGCACGAAATTTTGCATTATTTCTAGCCTCATGATATAAATATAGTCTAAGCAGAAAGTGTGCACCAGAGCATTACCACTGTTACTAAGTTAAGCAGAACATCCTCCATTCTTCATTACAGGCCATCAATCTGGGAACTTACAGACCTATATGAGTTAGCAGTTGAAAGTGTTTGATTGCTCAGTAGTAGTCCACCTGCTGGGGTACACCTTTCCTCCTGAGTATTGCAGGTGCCTGCCCCAGGAGCCCAGCTGTCAGCCTGCACGGTGGCTGTCACTGAGGCATTGCTGCAGTGCTACTAACACACCAAGCTCTGCGCTCAGCAGCCTCTGAGTTCACTTCATTTAGCAGATGCAAGTGACCAGGATTCAGGAGAGTTTGTATTTTTAGCAAATCAGCCATGCAAGGCTAAGTTGTTTGAGTCAGGACTGTGCGATGACAGACTATTTAAACATATTCCTCCCCTACCATGCTACATGTTCCAAGCTTGTTTCTAATAACTTTCAGAATTAATGGAGATGGGTGTATGCCCAAGGTGTGTTTTAGTAGCTGGTGAAAGGCTCTTGCCATCAGGAGAGCCTGCTCAGTTGGGAACTTTTGGGATGGGCAGATGGCTGTCACTGCGATCCAACTCCTGCCTCACCCACAAGTGATCCTGTGAGTCACTCTGGTGGTGCCCAGTATTTAAAAACAAGCTAGGGTGGGACCCTAAATTCTGTGGGGAGAAGGGTGAACAAGCCGCCAGTGATTTCACATAATCTCTATCACAAGTCATATCAAAATTTTCATCAGTATGCTGTAGTACATTCACTGATGCCAGATCTGCCTTAAGGACAGATGGCTGGAGCTGAAGCACGTGAATGCCAGCTTTTTACTTGAGTTAATAATTGCTTCTGTAACTGCTAGTTGATGAATGCAATCCAAGGACGCATTTGCCGTTGCAGCAGAAAGCTTAAAAATGAACTGATTTATATTTCCACAACCTAAAGGCCTTTATGAGACTGCAGAAGACCAGGAACCATGCATTTTCTTTTACTCGGGACTTGTTGCCCAAAGAACATGCTATAGGTCTGATTTTGGATTCTGGTGGAAAGGTAAGGGTCAGGAAGACCTTAAAAAGGATACTTTTTATATAGTGTCATTGGAAATTTGGGGACACAGGAGTCTGCTCTTGATAGCCCAGTCCTTAGAAATGGAGATTGCAAGTGGTGGGAAAGAGATGGACCAAGATACAAAGCCATTATATGCAGATGCTGATGCTCCTGCTGATGCTGATGCAGGAGGACAAAGTTCTTGAGGAAAAGAAGATTTAATTGATTTGTCTTTTCTTCAGAGATTACTGCATCTGTGTCTTGTTCTGGATCATCTTCTGCAGCTGCCCAGATTCTCACATCTCACCTAGGCAGAGGACTGTGCTCGCTGCCTCTGATGAAAGTTTGCTCATGGAGCAATGCAGGCTTTCCTTCTCTGAGCTGTTGTGATGCACTTGTGTGGGCAGCACCTGGACTTTCTCATGTGGCCTCCTGCTGCTCCCTGTGGAAATACATGCCCTTTACACCCTGGGAGGCAGCTAAAGGTGCTCATCTTGTGTTTTAAAGTTTTCTAGGGATTCATCAGGCATGTCTTGCTGTTTGCAGTACCATGCAGCCTTCCTGAACTGGAGATTAACAGTGATAAAACCTCTAAATTCTCGTGTTGGAAGTCACTGCTTTGCACTGTCTGGTGGCAGTTGGGGTGAGGGTAAGGAGCAAGCACCAGAAGCAGGGCAGGCACATGTCACAGGAAAAACACCAAGAATAAACTTTTTCCAGACTTGAAAAATTATTATCTCTTCATTGTCTGCTTCTCCCCATTTACAAGACAACAACTCAGTAAATTTTGCCCCAAACTGTTCTGCAGTATTCCTCACTTCTCAGACTCTTCTGCAGTGTTTAATGAATAAGGCACATGAATCTCCTTCCTGTGAGAAGATATTTTGTTCCCTTCAAAAGTATATGGTCCCTCAGGAAAATTAGTTGGATGGAAATAGCCTGATTACAGTTGGTTGTCCTCTGTTTGTAAACACATGAGTGCCTGCATTTAGATATGTTACTTACAAAAGGGTAACTACTGGAGCAGAAGTCCTTGGGAAGCTTCTAGTGGCCACCTCCCTCCTCCCTCTCTTTTGAGCCATTTGTAAGGCTTTGTATAAGAGATGACAGAAGGGCAGCCCTTCCTGTATCATGTTTTCACAGCACTTTTTCACTGTTTTCACAGCTCCCGAAGGGGCTGAGGGAGCACTTGGACTTCCCACGTTGGCATTGCTGCTGTATCTCCATTTCCTTCCTCTGGTAACATGACTCCCCCTGGTAGCAGTACTATTCCTGCCAGGATGTCTCAGTGTAACCAGCTCTGAGCTTTGGGACAGCAGCATGCTTGTGTCCATCCTCCCCTTTTCTCCTGCCATTCCCTGCTCTGATTTCATCCAGAAATTATATTTAACCTCATTGGCAGAAAGCAGTGGAACTGCTTTCTGACCTCTGCTGTGGGATATAAATTGGGGTGGGGGGGGAATTAGTAGATTAACCAGGTCCAAAAAGGGCTCTTCTGCTCCCTATCTCTCTAAAACTCTTCAGAGCATATTCTCAGTTTCGGGAGAATTTTCTTCTTCTGACTCTTCACACAGACTTTGACAAAACTAAATGATCAGGCACTTGAAGAGGTAGGTGAGTGTGTAATCTAGTCATACTCTTTCATGTCCTTCCCTACCTTTTGCAAAGCCTTCTTACCTGTAGAAGTTGGTAATGTGATCCTTACCCCTTCTTGCAGTCCCTCCCTTTATTTTGCCCAGTGTCTCCTCCCTAGATGTCTTGCACTGTAATTAAGGTTTTATGTAACTGTTCCCTCTTTTAAAAATTAATAAATTCCTGTATCTTTTTTTCTTTATAACAGTATGTTGATTTCCTTCAACATACAAGGGCTAGTCTCTGATATTTTTGCCCTTCAGTATTTGTTTGAAAGTTGTGGGGGGGAAGAGAAGGAAGACAGGGGACACAGACTTTTAATATCTGGGTTTGAAGGTTTGGTCAGATTAGGATGAGGATCAAATTACCTGATAATTGGGAACAGACTGTACTCCCTATGTAAACCAGACATCCCTTGTCTAGAGTAGTCTCTTACTGCTGAGGGGCATATTGTTGATGTACTCCTAGCCTCTTCCCTGCCCTTGCTTCACACAACCAATCTCTCTGCCTGGAGCACTGTCATATGGTTTGCAGATCAAGTAATAGAAAGGAGACGCTTGTGCAACTCTGCTGCTGTTACTGGAATTTCAGGTCTAATACTAGCAAATAGGTAAATTTTTAACACTTCATGTACATTGCTTCGTAAATGTAAAATGTGCAGCTTTCAAAAAAAACCACTACAGTGCAAGAAAACACAGTAAAGTGAATGGCCATGGTTGAAAAAAGTGCACTAATATTTGCATATGATAGAAGCATAAAGAAAAGATCATGGCAGTCAGGTTTCAAGGACTTAAAAAAAATATCACCAGAGTTTTTGCTTCAGTAAATCTGTGGCTAAGTCCCTTCTCCCCTCTCCGCTCTTCTCCCCTCCCCTCCAGAACTGCAATTCTTTAATTTTAGATACATTTTTTCATATCTTAAGTTGTAAAGTTAAAAAAAAGGTATTCCTGTCTAGAATAATTCTCTTCTGCTCCTGTTGTCTGTTTTTTTTTGTATGTGGAGACAGATGGTTGTTGTATAGCTTTTAAGATTGTCAGGACCTGAGTATGCTTACTTGGCTGTGCATCCACTGCATCACCCTTTAGACTTTGACCATTCTCCCTCATCATCATTAGTTACAGTCCTATTCCCTTCCTCTCAGACAGTGTGTCTGCCATCCAGGATGCTTGTCCTTCCCTTTTTGCTCCCTAATACTCAGTGCCTTTTTCCAGTGCTTGGTTTCACCCCAGGGATGCACAGACACTTCTCCATGTCTTTACCGTGAAGAGTGCAGGCTGATACTCAACCCTCCTCTACCTCTGCTTCCTCACAACCCATTTTCAGTGCTGTGGAAAACGCACTGTTGACAGTTCTGAGAAAATTACTTACCTGTCCCTTTGCAGAGAAAAGTTGTAAGACTGAAACTCTGCAAACATAAATGTGTCTCAGCCAGACCATCTCAGCCCACAGAACAAGACGTAGCAGCATGAGAGACTGTATGTAGCATCTCCTCATCCAGTCCATCTTTACTGTCCATCACCAGTCATGCTACTGTGTGATGAACTGCATGCACTGTTGATCAGTTTATCATGGCACATTAACAGGACGTGTATTCTCGCCCACGGAACCCGTTAGGCAGGTCCTGGTTAACTGACCTGGTCTTCTTCTCTGACAAGGTGACTTGCTTAGTGGATGAGGGAAAGGTTGTGTATGTTTCTGCCTGAACTAAGAAAGGCTTTTGACATTGTTTCCCACATGATTCTCCAGGAGAGATAGGCTGCTCATGGCGCAGTGGCTTTAGCCACAGGGTGAAAAGCCATCTGGATGGCCAGGCCTTGAGACTGGTGATGGAGGGAGTTATATCCAGCTGGAGCTGGTCACCAGTGGTGTTCCCCAGGGCTCAGTACTGTTTAATGTCTTTATGAATGATCTGGATGAGGGCATATCAAGGGCACTTTCATGCAGTTTAGAGACAACACCAACTCCAGCAGGAGTGTTGATGTGCTGGAGGGCAGGAAGGCTCTGCAGAAGGATCTGGACAGGCTGGATCATGGCCCAGGGCCAGTGGTGTGAGGTTCAAGAAACCCCAGTGCTGGGTCCTGCCCTTGGGTCACAACAGCCCCAGGCAGTGCCACAGGCTGGGACAGAGTGGCTGCAAAGCTGCCCACAGGAAAAGGACCTGGGGGTGCTGGGGACAGCAGCTGAACATGAGCCAGCAGTGCCCAGGTGGCCAAGAAGGACAATGGCATCCTGGGCTGTTCCAGCAATAGTGTGGGCAGCAGGACCAGGGCAGGGATTGTCCCTCTGTACTTGGTGCTGGTGACACCTCATCTCAAATCCTATGTTCAGTTTTGAGTCCCTCAATACAAGAAAAACACTGGAAAGAGATGAGAGAAGGGCAACAGAGCTAGTGAAGGGTCTGGAACACAAGACCTTGTTTAAGGAGCAGCTGAGAGAGCTGATGTTGTTTAGGCTGGAAAAAAGGAGGTTCACGGGACCTGATCACTCTCTTCCACTGCCTGAAAGGAGGCTGTAGCCAGGTGGGGATCAGCCTCTTCTCCCAGGCAACAAGTGACAGACAGGATGAGAGGAAAAGGCCTCAAGTTGTGCCAGGGAAGGTTGCATAGGAAAAAAAAAAAATCACCAAAATGGTTGCTAAGCTTGGAACAGGCTTCTCAAGGAATTGGTGGAAACACCATCCCTGAAGGTGTTTAAAAAATGTGTAGATGCAGTGCTTGGGAATGAACATGTTATAGTGATAAACTTGGAAGCACTGAGTTAACAGCTGATGATCGTAAAGGTCTTTTCCAACATAAAAATTTGTGTGATTCTATGATTCGAAGAAAAAATAATATTTCCACCTACTCCCATAACAAAACTTTTTACCATAAGCTTTCCCAAGCAGTCACACTGGGAGAACAGTAGGCATTGTTACTTACCTGAAGACGCACAAAACACCAAGTAATTGAAGTTCATTCTGTGTGATGCCAAACTAGACAAACTTAACGTCAGTATGGGGTGCATTTATCAGTTGTACCTGAAAGCATACATTTGACATTGTGACTTAAAATTCATCCTGGAACACCCCAGCTTGGGAAGTTTCCGAGTTGCAGGTTTCTATATGCCAAGGGGAGAAATGTTGCTGTATGTTTGCTTGCTTCTTGTGGCCTTCCAGAGGCATCTGCTAGGGAGGAGATGGCTGGACCAGATCACTTTCATGTTTGGCCTTAATGGCTAGCAGGTTTTAAATCATTCTGTGGAAACCAGCTGCTAACTCCTGGAAGAGTGTAAAGAAAAAAAAACAAAATAGCATGTGCCCACTCACTCACAAATTAAAATCTAAAGGAACCCCATATCCAACCCGCATCAAAATGCAGCAGCTGTTTTCGGGGATGGGAATATAAACCTGACAGTGGTGGGTATGGCCAAGCTCTGTGCTCTCCTGAACTGGATCACTGTAATCAGGCAGATTATTTCATTCTTTCCAAGCAGAGCCACTCCATTGCTGAGGAAATGGTTAGTTGGAGGCAGGTGTTTTAAAGAGCTGTGTTTCATCTCCATTGCCTTTCACAGATCCATTGTGCCCTCTCTGCCTTTTGTTTTCAAAAGGGGTGTGAAATAACCTGCTTTTCAGATAAGAATTTATCAGCTGGATGGCTGCCCATACACCAAACCTTAGATTCAGTCTGCTTCAGACCAAGTCAGTTTTTCTGGTCCCTGGGGAGCTGTGCTTTGACCTCAGTTTTGTTTCTACTGCAAACAATAGCTGAATGAGTTTATTTGACATTTTAATGGTCTCAAAGCCCAAGAACATAAATACGTATATGCTCTTTGCCTCTAGGTTCTACTGGTGCTAACCCAGACAAGTGCCTCCATATTTGAATTGTGAGACCCTGGCTGATGTGCTGATACACACCATTACACACACTCATGAGGTCTTTTTCAGTGTGCTGAGTTAACAGAGTTTTGAGGACAGTGCACTCAAGGTGCATGACTTGATGAAGCGCCTGTTCAAATGTCGAGCCCTCAAAACCGCAGTGTAATGATAAACAGATGGAGCATATGTAGACAGCTGTTAAAAATCTGTTCTTCTCTAAGCAGGATATCATGCTGTCTTTTTTAAGAAAAATTAAATCATATAATGTTATTTTTTTTTCCTCTGGGATAATTTTTTTAACTCTTGAGAAGAATGGTCTGGCCATTCTCTTCACTTCCCTATTCCAAGTGCCATGTTTGTTATCACAACAGAACACTAGATGGCTGTTTTAATGATCTCCCCTGCCTGGTGTGAAGAACCTGCTGATGGAGCTAGAGATGCCCACCACTAACACCCAGTGCTGCTGTGCACTGCTTATTCTCACCTGGCTGGTGGAAAAATAGAGCTTAAAAAGAAGCAAGCACAAAGTGGTGTCTGCAAGCCAGACAGTGTTTCAAGGGCTGAATTTTTGCTTTTTTCCTGAACTGAAAACATGGGTTGAGTGTCAGCTGCCCTAGAGTTTTTCTGTCTTCTAGCAGAAACTTCAAACAGTGGTTAGGTACTGTTCCCAAATAATATTTTATGGAGAGCTACTCTTCTTCGTGCATGGAGTGGTTAGAGCACAGACCAAACCAAGTTCATTTAAAATTCAATACCTTTGTGGTCCATAGATGAAACAAGCTGGGCTCTTCAGACTTTTTTTGTGAACTCATGGTTTATACATCAATGACTTGTAATTCAAGGAAACAATTTAAAATTACCCAGAGGGCAGAACCTACTTTAGAGTCCAAAAGCTGATGCCTGGAAGTATTATATATTACTTTGCTTCATATTAAATGCCACTGAAACTATCAAGACATTCAGGAAATACTTCTATTGGAAGCCTATGCAATTTTAGCTGAAGGCATTGTGGAAGACTCGGACCTTGCTCCTGCCATTTAAGCACAAGATCCTACTTCTGTTTGAAGCACAGCTCTTCCAATCTGCAATGAACTTGGAAATTGGTTTGAGTATTCATGTCCCACCTCCCCCTGCCCCCCCCCCCTTTTTTTAACTGTTCTTGAGAATCTGCATGGAAAATAGGAAAATAAAGTTATTTTCCTTTAGTGCTGTGAAGTCTTAGGGCCTTTGCCCTTGTTGAATGAGTCTGTCACCTTTTAACAGCAACTGTTGTAAGCAGAGGTGAAGAGAGATGGAGCTGAGGGCTTTGAGGCTGTTTTTATGATGCTAGGAAGTGAGTATTCTTGCATCTAGAATCCCAGTTATCCTTGAGTTAATACTTGGTGTTATTTGGAAACAATAAAGTTGAATATGGAAAAAATTGTTCATTGCTTTTAAAGTGTTTTTTACTAGCATTAAGGATATCTAGTATATTTTGGCTGTACTTCAGAAAAAAAAGAAAACATATACTAAAAGTTTTTATTTTTATCCCTGAAATTATAACCTGCATTTGGGAAGCATAAATAAAACAAGACTGAATGTAACACAGACAAAATTGCAAGCAGTGGTGGTTACAACAGGGGTAATTGTTCTGCCCAAATTATATCAATGAACTTTTCTGTGCTCCCAGCTCACATGTGGGAGTGAGAAATAAGAGAGGTGGGTGAGGGTGAAGGGCTTGGGGAGGAAGGGAGAATACAGGGTGAAAGAACTTATAATTCCCTTTTGGGAATTACATCTGTCTTCTTCAGAAAAACAAACAAACAAACAAAAAAAACCTCACAAACCAAAAACAGAAAGCCAGCATCATTTTAGCATGTCACTTGGTGCAGTTCCTTTTGTCCTGCTGCCCATTTCATGTATTTTAACCCCTGGGGAACCAGTGGCATTGCACAGCATGTGAAGTGCTGTGAAGGAAACCACTGGTGCTGGGCTGGGCTGGCTGCCGGGCTGGGACTGTCTCAGGAAATTCCAAATGAGTATAAATAAATGCTCTGTAGCAACCACTGGGCTCCCTGCCTGCTGATGTGTCAGGACTGTGCAGTCCCTTTAAGGCAAAGGAAAGTGTGCTTCAGACTTAATTTGCTGAAAAACTGAACACGGTATAACATCCAGGGGTTTGCTTCTCGTGGATTGGTGAGTGAGACCCTTGAATGGGCTTGGGTGAGGGGCTGGCTCTGCTAAAACCAGCCTTGATGTTCTGACAGGATATTAAGTTGGGATAGGTAGAGGGGTTTGTTTATGTTTTTAGCAGGGCTGGGTTAGTCGGGTTGTCTCACAAGTGCTGCCATCTGAAGGGAGTTTGCACTTGGGCTTTCAGGCACCTCTGGTAGTCTCTTTGTCATTGTCCTTATATACAGAGTAGTTTGTTTCCTTCAACAAGCCCAGGTTTTCTCATGGAAGATCAGTGTTGTGAAAGCTCTAGAGAAGGGAGCGGGCCTGAGCACCTATTTGCTGCAAAGCATCACTTTAAAAGCAGAAAGGTAGCTGTTGCCCTCAAAGTTGCTAATTTTGAATATTTTTCATAGACTTTCAATTATAAAGCACTGGTTTTAGTTATTTGGAATGAGCATGGATAATTAATTTACATATTTGATCTGGTGATTGCTTTTTTAACTTTCTTGAAAAAATCAGTTTGTTGGTCTGAACTATTTTAAATGTAGAGGAAAAGCTTGCAGTGTTTTTGGCAAATGCAGATCACTTAGGCTTTTGAAGTTTGGAAAGCAATACACATCTCATAGAAGGAATCATTACTAGTTTAATATAAAGAAAGGGAGGAGGGAACAATTCCCACTATTTGAAATATCATACTGATTAGGTAGCATAAACCGTATTTCTTATGGAGGCAAGCAGGTGACAAAATAATGTCCTTCCAGGACTCATAAAAACAAATATTTGTTGAACCATTCTTGCAGAAGACAATTTTCCCATTTTTTCCACTCTGTGCACAGCTGTAAGACAAAACTGAAATTGTAAATCAATTTTAATACTCTGCAGCAGGTTTATATCCCAGGAGTCCAGGTTCTTTCCTGATGATTATTCCCGTTACAATAGTTCTATGTATCTGTTCTCCACTTCTCACCTTTTCAGAGATTTATAAGCAAAGAAGGATAATGACATTATAAATCTAAATAGTTTGGTTTTGTGATTCAGTTGTTCTTGGATAGAAGGTGAATACAGCCTTCTTTGCTTGTGCTTCAGCAGGTAACACTGATGCACCTTTCTGTTATAAGATGTTTTCAGGCAAACACCCAGCTTGCATCCATGACTTGTTTGGGGAGGTGATTTGGATAAGTAAGGAAGGAAGAGAAGAATTTGGGGGTTTGCTCCTCTTTTGCTTTACCAGCCTTCTATTTGAGTTTTGTGAAGCCCATTCTACTATGTGGATTCAAGCCCTGGACTCTGTAACTATCTTTTCCTCTGTCACTTGTATCGTGATCATGGAGTAGTGTAAAGGAGCAGGGGATGAAGTACTGGTGGAAGAGTGGGGCTGGTGTGCCATATTTTCAAGGGTAGACAAGGGAGATGGGGGAGCTGCGGTTTCTTCTGGGTCACAGAGGACAGCAAGGTACTTCACTAACACTGGGAGTTAACCTCATGTTCATAATTTGCTTTCAGTGTAAGACAAGCTGTTTCTTTCTCAGTCATGTTGCTTGACATGGGCATTAATGGGGCATTGGTGGAGGATGATTGGGGAAGCACATCAGTGAAATGCAGCTAAGGTTGTTTCTGGCTTTTCTGACACTGGACCTACTGGTCATGCTCAAAGCCACAGGGACACCCCACAGGTGGACTTGTGACAGCAATTTGCCAGCAAGTAGCCAGCTGTTTCTGTCCAGAAGAGGCAGTGCTGTTGGTAACCACCGTGGCTTCTGCTCTGCTCTTCCTTGCTGCTGGAGGGGCACTTAGCAGACTAAGCTAGTGACTATATCCCTTCCCACCCATGCCCTGCTTCCTGCCACTCATAGTTTGACTGCCCTTGAGACCTCTGAGTCAGAAACTGGGATGGAGGCAAAACAGCCTAGCCTCTTAGTTTCTGTGGTTATTTGCCTTGAGGTGGTGTACACACAAGATGTCCCAGCACAAAACTGCCAGATATTGAGCTATTCCAAGTATGTGGAAAGGGAGATTTATTACCAGCCTCAAATAAGGGACTTGTCAATAATATAAAGCGGATTTTGTGAATTTTGATAGGGGGGCATTTTGCAGTCACTCTCAAAAGTTTTAGACATTAAAAAGTCTAGAGAGGGTTAAAAGGTGTGTTTTTGGAAGGCGGGTTTTGCTTTCAGCTCACAGAAATGACTTTTAGCAGTGGGTATATGATGTTCAGATACAAATTCTGTAGGTAAGTTTTTTTGTACCATGTGAAAGAAAACACTTACTGTTGTAAAAATGGTTAATGTGACCTCGAAAGACCCCATTGTAACACCAAAAGGCCTATTCATTACATACATGTTCCTGTGATTAGCTGGCTGGGTAAGTATTCTGAGTATTTTCCGTGATACCAGAATTCTCTGTCATAGCTGGCAAACGTGTGCCAAAGAGAAGAATAAAAGCTAGAGTCTCTTCTTAAGCTCTACAAGGTTAAGAAATAATTCTGTGGTTGAGGAATTGACCCCTGAGGAAGAGGTGACAGTGGGATATCCAGACTAGTGCATCCATCTCACCACCAGCACCAAAGCAAGAGCTGCCTAGTCAGTCTCACTTCAGTGCAAGGTAAGGTCATGGAGGAGATCCTCCTGAAAATGATGTGCATGAAAAATAAGGAGGTGGTTGCTGACAGCCAACATGGCTTCACTAAGGACACACCTGCCTGACAAATGTGGGGCTTTCTGTGGTGGGGTTACAGTGGATGGGGGGATGAGGGAAGATCAACCAGTATCATCTACCTGGACTTGTGCGAAGTATTTGACACTGTCTCTGTATACAGTGTCTCTCCTTGTCTCTAAACTGAGATACATGGATTTGATGGATGTATAATGTTTGCACTCAAAGAGTTGGGCTCAACAGCTCAAGGTCCAAATGAAGATCAGTCACTCCCTCTCATGGGTCAGTATTGGGACTGGCACTGTTTAATGTCTTTATTGGTGATGTGATCAGTAGTAGCACCCTCAGCATATTTGCCAGGGATACCAAGCCACGTGGTGTGGTCAGCACTCCAGAGGGCAGGGATGCCATCCAGAGGACTGACAGGCTTGAGAGGTGGACCTGTGCCATCAAGAACATAAAGGACAAATGTAAGGTTCTGTGTTGGGTCAGTCCTGAGCACAAATACAGGCTGAGCAGAGAATGGACTGAGAGTAACCTGGGGGAGAAGGACTTGGGGATGTTGTTTGGCAAGAAGCTCTAAATAACCCAGCAATGTGTATATGCAGCCCAGAAAGCCAACTGCATCTTGGGCTGTATCCATAGAAATATGACCAACAGGTCAAGGAAGGTGATTCTCCACCTTTTCTCCATTCTTGTGAGACCCCACCTGGAATACTGTGTCCAAGTCTGGATCCCCCAGCATAAGAAGGATGTGGACCTGCTGGAGTGAGTTCAGAGGAGGGTCATTTAGATGATCAGAGGGCTGGAACATCTCTCCTGTGTAGACAGGCTGACAGAATGTGAGTTGTTCAGCCTGGAGAAGTGAAGCCTCCTTTCAGCAACATTCTTAGCCCCTAAGTGGGGGGGGCTACAAGAAAGCTGGAGAGGCACTTTTTATGAGGGCAATGCAGTGATGCTTTTAAGGGTATTTGCATTGTGGCTGTGATGTTTTTGTCTCCTATTGCTATAATCATCCTATTTTTAGAAACAGCATGGTATTAAAAGAGCAGATCAATTATTGAAATTCCTTCTTTTACCAATGTTGCATGGTAAATCTTAGGTCAGTGCCCTGGTGTTTGTGTTCCCAGCACAAGCAAAACACAGCAGCCATCTGAACCATCTCTCTTTAACTGATGTTGCTTATATTCATTGAGTTAAGGTACTGTCCTTAATTCACATCTCTGTGGCTTAACCACTTCAAATATCTGAGCTGGAGCATCTACATCATGACATAAAACCCTGTTTACTACAAAGTGGTATAGCTCCATCCCTTCTCTGTTATTTTCAGAGAAGTTGCTATCCCCTATTTTCTTATTACAACCCCCACCCTGAGCACTGAGTATTTAGATGTCAGATTTAAAAGTCAGCTCTCCAGCTGGGGTATTGACACATAAATTTTGAAAAGTAATCTAAAAACCATATATAAATGTTTTCCCAGTTTTCTATCCTCATTTTTCTTTCAGATTAAATTTGCAGCAAACATTTTACACTGGAGATTTATTTGTTTGGTAAAATGTGCAGTAAATGCTCCTCTGTAACAGAAGAATTCTCCATCCCTGTAAGTGTGGGTTTGGTAGGAGAATCTGTTATTCCTCTCTGGCTGGGGAGTTCTGGTTTGGACTGCAGTATACCCCATACCAAACAGTATCAGGTGCATCAGGAGTTAAATCACATTTGCTTGGAGCACAACTGTAGCTGAGTATGAGCAAAACAGATTACCTTCCTCACAAGGCAGTATTTATTGGTTGGTTTTGCATGGCAGCAAAAGAGACGAAGGTGTTATTAGCCACATCCACAGTACAGTGTAGTGTTCTGGGCAGTTGTGCAGTGTTCTTGTACAAGCAGAGCTGGGCCACCACAGCCTGGCACTGCAGGAAGGTGGCTGAAGCCAGCACCCAGCACCAGGGTATGATCATGAGCAGCTTGGTGGCTTGACTTCTGTGCTGCGGTGCCTTTCCTCCTTGCAGAAGATGAGCAGCCAGCTGGAGCAGTGTGTACCCCGCACCTGCACTCACACACTGCCACTTGTGATTTAACTGCAAAGAGAAAAATACAACACTTTATGCTCCTGTTGTGTATGGAAAAGTACAGAAATTACTAGCTGGTTCTGTAAGTTTTTCTCTCTAGGTTCTTGGAATAAAAAAAAAAAATAAAAAAAATTAGGTAATCTGTTTAGCTTTTGGACATCTCCCCACCAGCACTTTTGGAAACAATAGAGACCTAAATTGAACTGTTGAGGAGCTAGTAGTTTCATGGCATCTTCCAGATTGTATATTGCTAGCCAAGAGAAAACTGATAAAATGAGTGTGGAAGGTTAAGGTCTATTTTCCAAGAGGTGTTATTGTGGTTGTTTTGTTTAACTTAAATCCCAACACTTTAAAATGAGAATGAAAGAAAAATGATCAGATATTCAGTTTTGCTTAAAAAAAAAAAAGTGCTTGACCTCATGAGTTTTGGATCTTTTCAGTAGATGAGGCTAATATTTATATATGGTAAAGTGAAGAACAACAAAGGCAGTATTTTCGAAGTGGAGGGAGAAGGGGAAAATTCACTAATTTAATCTCTGTTGTAATAAGGAATCAAAAAGTCTTTTGATCAAATAACTCTTTTTTTAAAAATTCCTTTTCCCACCTCAGATAAGCTTCCAAAATGAAGCTGAACATATAAAAATACTGTTTTGACTCAATTTATGCCAACTATTGCCTCTGTATTTTTTCCTTAGCCACATTCTGTACGAATTATGCTATAGCTCTGGAAGGAGACTGTTGTTCATAACAATATTCCAATGAAAAATACCACTTTAAGAGCAGTCAGATCCATGATAAAAATGTGTTAGAGCAGGTATCATAACCAGATGGGGAGAGCAGGCTTAGCATGCGACATCTGTATTTTTCAAGGCACCTCAGACTTTCATTGTCGGAAATACATCTTCAGTTGCTTCTCTTTGCTCTTCTTGGACCCCCTAAGGCAGCTGTACAATAAGGGTTTTCTAACTTGCAGAACCAAAACTCAATGTGTGCCCACATTTCCCTTGCTTTTGTCTTCCTCAGAAGTCTCGTAGCACAGAAACTAAATATTCTATTCTTTTTTCAGTTCTCCTGGTCTGAAAACTGCCATGATTAGTGTGGACTCAGGTAGAGCTGAGTCAATATTTTAATATACTGATGTTCTTGTGTAGTGCATTGGATAGGATATAATTTAATAGAAGTTGGCAAGACTGGAATGTTTGGACAGAGGCAGTCCCAGCAGTACTGAAAGTGAGAATTGAGGAGTACACTTTTTAAATGCTACTTGTGTCCTGCCCATGGTTGTCCTGTAGCAGGGAGAGGGAAATGAAGTCTTTGTGTACTTCTGGAGAAATGCATTAGTAATGACAGTACCACAACGAGGTCTCTGTGCTTCACACAGTGTTCTGCTTCACTGGTACTGGTTTTAAAACATGGTGTGTTTGTCTCTCATTGCATTTGGACTTGATGGTCTTAAAAGTCTTTTCCAACCTTTCTCTTCTATGAAAAGAAGAGTGTCTACAGCATTTTTACAGACAAAAGTGTATGTGTTTGTGCATCTGCACACGTGATTAATATTTGCCTGATACACACTACAGAGGCTAGGGAATAGTTCTAACTTTAGCAGTGTCCAGGACCAACTGGCCAAGGGTGAGACGAGGAGCCTAACAAGAGTGTTCATTCTGTGTGGTATTTGCTGCAATACTTCTGTGTGTGTGGGCATAGGAATCTTTGGCTCACTTGAGGTCTTTGGACATGAAGGGACACTGCTTCCTCTGAGGTTAATCTGGGGTACCTACTGAAGTAGCATTTGGTATTCACCCACCACAGCTAGGAAGTAAATGTATCCATGGTTCATCCACGACCTAAGGGCTGAAAAGGGCTGCACCCTTGCCAGGTGTTTATTAATTTCATTTTTATTAGATTTTTTTCCCTTTTGGAAAAAAAAAATAGTTATTGCTTCAACACAGCCATCCATTTTGCTTTGTTTCACGTTTAACAGGCACACCCATTTTGGCCCTTTCTCTGAGACAACAAAATGCACAAAGGCTTGGCACAGCTCCTGCACGCTGCATCAGTGCTGTGGTAGTGGATTGCATGCCTGATCCTCTTTTACCTTAAGGAATCAAGAAGCGTCTCCAGGGATCAACTGACAATACTGGGACCGAATTGGTGGAATGCTCACTGTGTTTTAAGGAGAAGCAGTAGGCACTCAGCTCCACACACTGTCTTGTGCTTATGCCACTACAAACTTCGTCCTGGCAGGGCTGCCAGCTTAAGATGAGGACCAGATAGATTCCACTGTGAAGAACTGAGCTGTCTACACATGTTGTGGAGTTTAGTGAGGGATTTAGTGTCAGTGTGGTTGTTTCTTTATTACTATTTATTTTTTATAGGTTTCTGTTGAGCAATCTTACTTCCATGAAGAACAAAATACATTAAGAGATCCCAGTTTGACTCCCATGACTGAACATTAGATTTTTGTCTTTTAGAGGTTTTATGGATATTTCTCCAAGGATGCATTAATTCTTAAGTCCTAGGCCCTTCACCAAAGAAGGGTCTGTTCTCCCCTCCCCCATCCAACACTTAAGCATTGTGCCCAAGGACGGTTTAGAGAAACTGTTTGACTTTACTGGTGATAGGAAAATCAGAGATGTTGCTGGCTAGGAAGACAAGGGCCAAGACAGGCAAAGGAAAGAAACTGGGGGAAATGGGAAAACAGGTAAAACTGATGGAATTTGGATTTTCATGGGCTGGGTAAAGTGACTAGAACCAAACCAGAGATGGGGGGATGAAAGTATAACCAGATTTTGGTCTATAATTGGTGGTGCAAGCAAATGGATGTAAGTAGAGAAAATGCTTGAGAAATCCAGTGTATGAGAAGAAGGCAAAAAGAATCCAGAAGGGTACAGGGAGTGAGGGACAAGGAGAGAGTGGGCACAAAGCTAGGGTGCAGGCAGAACCAACCTAGGGTGTGGAGCTGTGGGGTGTGGAAAGGGGAGTTGTTTGTCTGCAGGGAATGGAGCCAGCATGAGAATCTGGAAACAGAGTACTGACTTAAGGGAGGAAGAGGAGTAATTTAGAGAATATGCTCTCATACTCTTCGTGGCAGAGGGATTCCTGGAGATTTTTCCCCTGCCTGACACTGAGGCAGTCCTACTGGATAGAATTGAGCTGTGTGTCCTCATGTGTCTGAAGTGTTTTTGTATGCATTTATTTTTGCTTCCAGTGGTATTTAGACGGCTATTTTGGGTGTATCTGTAAGTAAATACCACACCATAGTGACACTCCGGTCTTTCAGTAGAAACATGTGGTCTGCGGGGGCTGTTGGGTGTCTGTCTACCCTGCAGAACCGAGGTACTAAGGTGACCTGGCGGGCGCCGCTGCCGCGGCTCTGACATGTGCGTGCCTGTGTCTGTGCCTGTGCCTCCGTCCTATTCTTTTCCCGAATTGGGGACGGTAGGTTCTTCTGAATCCTCCCAGCTGTAGCTCGAGATGTCGTGCGGCAGCCAAAAGCAAGACGGCTCGCCATGAAAGCAGTTACACTATTTGCAGGCAAAGCTTTCCTTAACTATGCCACGGAGACTTGAAAAACAGGAGCTTTCCCCCCTCCCCCCCTTCGCCGAAAACCTTTTCAGTACAACATTAAGTCACTTCCTGTAGTTGCAGTAAGTCGAGAGCTTCTTTCCCCCCCCTCCCCCGTGGCCCCTGCCTCCTCCTTCCCCGAGGCCTGTGTTCCTTGGAGAAGACGCGGCTCCCAGCGCTGTCCCTGTGGCCGGCAGGGAGCGCGCACTCCCCCGTGGCCCGGCGGGCGGAGCGGGCGCAGCGCGGCGCTTCCTTATGGGGCCAAGCAGGAGCGAGCCGCAGGGAGGCAGGGCTCCGGCGTGTGACACATGAAGCTGGGACAGCCATACGTGGCTGGAAAATTTGCAGTGTGGGGGCAGAGACATGTGGCTAAGTCAGGTAACCGGAAAGCCGGCTTTTATTATTCGTCCAGTGCATAACTTGCGATAGTTGTTTTTCCGTTGGTTTTTTGTGGTTTTTTTTTTTTCCTTTATTTGTATTTTTCCTCCTGCCAAGTATGAGGCCAGGAGGAGCAGGTTGTATGGCAATGCTGCATATAAATAACGTAGCCTGAGAAAACCCAGCAGATGTGTTGAAGTTTTTTAATTTGCTTCCTCAGGAACAGGTGAGTCCTGTGTCTGGAGGGCGGGTGGGTGCACCTTTTGTATGACACTTGTCCCCCAGCAGTGGGGTTCAGAACCCTGCTGGAGGGGAGTCCTGCTGCCTGTTGTGGTGGTGGGAGCTTCACGGAGTTTAAAATTAAAAAGGTGGAAGTAATATGAGCTGAGGTGCGAATTGTTGGCAGCAGCACTTCCCAGAGCCACGAAATAGCGCTGCAGAGCTGTGTAAAGTCTAATGGCATCAGTTGTATAACGAGTGGGGTCAGAGTTCCCATCGACTGCTTGAATGCACCCTCTAGAGAAGCTGGTCTCCAGATGATTTGTTGTTACGTTTTAATCCTGTGGTCCTTCCGTGATAACATAGTATGTGTTAAAGTTTGGTGAGGCATGGGAAGACTGGAAGGATTTGGGCAAGGACATCTTTGAGCTACTGGCTGTGACTCTTTATTTACAGACATTATCTGTGTGTATGCATGTGTTCACATTTATGTGGGTATGCACTTCTCAGCATTTGAAAACCCACTGATTAACTTTTAAAAAGTTAATCAGGATTTAGTGTTAAGGGTCAGTCAGCGGAAAGTCGGTCTGTCTGCTGAGCTGCAGCAGCAGTTTCTGCCTCCAGCGTGCAGTGAGCGCCGTGTTTCTACGTTGGTCTGGGAGTATGTAGTTTACAGAATGCTGATTTTGTTTCTTCTTTTCCAGAAAAAGAGGAAGTTACTATAAATGGAGAAGATGAAAAAGAACGGAAAGATCCCTATTTTGTGGAAACACCTTATGGATACCAGCTAGACTTGGATTTTCTGAAGTACGTGGATGATATACAAAAGGGGAATACCATTAAGAAACTAAATATACGAAAGAGGAAGAAAGCTGCACCAGCCTTGGTGGGTACCAGGAACTCTGGTGGCCAGTGCAGTGGCTGGACCTCCACAGAGTCTCTCTCTTCATCAAACAGTGATGAGAACAAGCAGTCTTTGGCAACAAGGAGTCAAGTAACCTTGTCCGTCCCTGCAAAACCCTCGGTTTCCTTTGAAGTATCTCCTACTTACTTAACTGTTCCAGAGATTAAACAGCTGCCGCCTCCCTCCCCTCAGCCTCCTCGGCACAACCTCCTTGTAACAAAAACCCTCATGGAAACAAGGAGGCGACTGGAGCAGGAGAGGATGATGCAGGTCACACCTGGAGATGTCCGCAGGCCTCGACTCTCCAGCTTTGGAGGCATGGGCTCCACGAGCTCTCTCCCCTCTTTTGTGGGATCCAGTGGGTACAGTCACGTGTCTCAGCACCTGCAGAACGGGTATCAGGGGAACGGTGACTATGGTGCCTGTTTCAGCTCCTCGTTGGGCAGTTCCATTCGTCACAGCCCCATGAGCTCAGGAATATCCACACCGGTCACCAATGTGAGCCCGGTGCATCTGCAGCACATCAGGGAGCAAATGGCAGTTGCCCTCAAGCGTCTCAAGGAGCTTGAGGAGCAAGTCAAGACTATTCCTGTGCTGCAGGTCAAAATTTCAGTGTTGCAGGAGGAGAAGAGGCACATGATGGCTGAACTCAAAAACCACAGGAAAGCCACTCAAAATGACACATACGGTTTTAGAAAGCGATCCTATAGTGCAGGAAATGCCGAGCAGTGGGAACACATGTCTCAGGTGAGAAGAGGTGGAGAACTGTATATAGACTGTGAGGAAGAGATGGAGAGTATGGAGCAGAGCTCTCAGAGGATAGAGGAGTTCAGGGCGCTGACTGCTGAGATGCAAGCCTTGGAGAAAAAAATCCAAGATAGTAACTATGAAAGTCCAGCAAATCTTCGGGTGAACAGAGAAAGCCTGACAAAAGAAGCCCGATCTGTTGCTGTGGGTGCTGATGAGAACATGAACGATGTTGTTATATACAACAAATCTGCGAGGCAACACAAAGAAGTAGCTGTGGGAACAGAGAAAGAAATGAGGGAGTGTGGAGTTGGGGTGACAGAGGCCATGCTTGGATTGTCTACAGAGGCTGAGAAAGAGATAGAGCTTCAGCAGCAGACCATTGAAGCCCTTAAGGAGAAGATTTACAGACTAGAAGTTCAGTTAAAGGAAACCACCCATGACAGGGAAATGACCAAATTAAAACAGGAGTTGCAGGCAGCTGGGTCTAGGAAAAGAGTGGATAAAGCCATGATGGCTCAGCCCCATGTTGTCAGTAGGATGGTGGAGGCTGTCATACAAACTAGAGACCAAATGGTGGGAGACCACGTGGATGTTGCTGATTCGTCAGTGGGAAACCATCTGCAGACAAGCAGCATCGGCACCTCCTGCAGACCTGCCATGCGGAGCACGGCTGCGGGCCCCGAGCTCCTGATGAACCGATGGCTGGTGAGGGAGAGGGCAGAGGTGCAAGATCAGAGCACAGGGAGGTCCATGGAGCTGCATGATAAGTCAGTGGGCACAGAGACAAGTGTTTGTGAGACAGGCATCAACACGGTGGAGCCGTCAGAGGTGCCCAGCCCTTGCCAGATAGCACAGGCACAGGTTGGAGCAGTGAGGTCTGTGGGCTGCGGGGACTGCTCGGTGGATGTGGTGGTTTGTGTGCCCAAGGAACATGTGTCCCGTGAAACAGCCACAGAGGCTGTTCCCAGGACAGAGGCAATGGTGATGGCTGTGCCTTCCACAGCTAGCCAGCAAACCAGCACTGCTTTGGAGATGGTGAGCCAGTGCACCAGCACAGAGGTGGCCTGCCTGGCAGACTGTGGGACTAACACCAGTGTGAGCAGCTGTGATAAGCAGACCAGCACGGACGGTGTGGAGCTGCGGAGTGTGGCGGTAGGGGATGGCCGGGTGAAGGACATACACGCGTCTGCTAAGACACGTTCGGTTGGAGTGGGCACTGTACTCTCTAGCCACCCTGGCTTTGAAAAGCCTTCTGCAATAAAAACCAAAGACTGTGGCATTGGACAGATAAGTGTTCATGAGAACTACCTGGTTGGTCTGAAAATGAGAAGCATTGCTTGTGGGCCCCCTCCATTGCCAGTTGTCCCAGCCAGCACCAGGAGCATAGGTGTTGGGGAAGAGTCTGTGTGCAACCCAGTCAGTAGTCAGCTGGAGAGCCCTCTGCCTCCGTCTGAGCTGAGGACAGGCTTGGATCACTACATTGAACGTGTGCAGAAGCTGCTGCAGGAACAGCAGATGCTGCTTGCTGAAAATTACAGTGAGTTGGCAGAAGCCTTTGGGGAGCCCCACTCCCAGATTGGATCTCTCAATTCACAACTCATAAGTACCCTCACCTCCATCAACTCTGTCATGAAATACGCCAGTACAGAGGAGCTGCGGAGCCTGGACCTTCAGAAGCAGTGCATGGAGAGAAGCACCCCATCAGGTAAGCCCACATCTGGTGCATTTTCCAGCTCTTTCCCAGGGCTGCAGGTTAGTTGCCTACTGGGCTCTCTATTAGTCTGAAGGCGACTGTGTAGCTCTCCCTAAGGAAGCAGAGAGTATAGTACTATTTTTGATTGTGCCCATTGGGTATTCCATCCAACCCATCGGTGGTAGCTGAAGAAGCTGAGGCGGTTTTATCTCTCCCAGTCAACCAGGCTCTGAAGGTCCTGGTGATGATAGAGCCATGGCTCTGACTGTGCAAGAGAGATGTCTAAAATTTTGGAAGGTTTAACCACTGTGCAACGTGATGAGTTAACGTTATAGCTTTAGGAGTATTTGAGGTTAATGCCCATGGGTTTGGAATTTTAAAACTTGGCATGCACATTTTTAAAAAACAAGCGTCCAGTTTGACAGATCTGAAAGTCACCTACAGTGCTGGTATCAAACTGTCTTGTTTATACAGACATTTGCCTGGATGTTGTAGTGTTTCTTGTAAGGGCACATTGCCTTTGTTCCTTGTGCTGCTCAGACAGAGAGCTGTGGGGTGCTGTCACCATTCCAGCAGGGCTGATTGCTTTTTAATAGGCAGCTCTAGAGCACTTCACAGAAACCACATCTTGGGCTTTCTCTTTTCCAGTAACTGTCATAATCCCTAGTTAAAACCTTGTGTTTGAAAGACATAATCACTGCTGGAGGTTTTGGTGACACTCAGGAAAGGCAAGAATTGTGATTTAAACACTCCTTGCCTTTTATTTATTACTTTAAAAAAGTAGACAATTAGTTTGAGGGATTTCTTTATTCCCAGGGATTGACTACTTTTTAATTTTATTTTTTTCTGTGTCTGATAGTCTAGTTTAAAGCTTGCCATTTTTTTCGTAATATCTTACGGGCGATTCCAACAACAGTTACTATTAAGTTTATGAACAGTGGCTTTCTGGAAACCGATATGAAATGCCCAGTCGTGACTGTTAGATGCTTCATTCTTGCTCCTGCCATACAGTGACTGAAACAAGAGGTGAAGGAGGTGGGAAAAACTGGTGCAAATGCATCTGTCTTGTAGATGCTGAATTGGAAAAAAGCCCCCTGAGTATGTACTATTTAATGTCAGCATAATGCTATTGGCTAATTCAAGCAGCTACATGAAGCTCTTGCAGCTTGCATACTGCCTTAAAAATTTACTTATTTTTGTTAAAATGCAGCCTGATAAATCTAATTTTTTCCATATTGATGTGCTAAATAGAACCATCCATTTAATGAGCTGAGGCAAAAAAGGTTTATGTTCCCGTAGTGAAGGAATAAGCAACATTTATTTATGTAGCAGTAAGGAAAACATAGGATATTCTGTCTGCATGCACGCAATATGATACTATATTATATATATTAGTATATTGTATATTATTTAGTATATATTACTATGTACTAAATATTCAATATTATCTTTCTTGTATGTACTTTGTATTCCAGTCTTCTTACATGTAGTGATATAATAATAGTTATAATAGTATCTAGCAGACATCAAAAGTGTCTATGAAAACAGTGAACCACAGTCATTACTAGCTGTAAATCCTTAATTCCTTTCCCAGCTTTTACTGCACGGTATCAAATGTGTAGTCAAGAGGCTTAAAAGCATTTAGATGCAGGTGGAGCAACAGATCATATTTAGTAAAAATGTTCATACTTGGATTCAGATTTCATATTCCTGATAAAATTATTCTGGAATAATCTTATTTTAACTTGTAATGCGTTTATCTTTAGCTGTGGATGGTGACTGTAAAATTTCTTTAGTTTTAGTCCCTGGTGAGGGCTGCGTGGACTGTGTAGTAAGTCAAGCTATCGTCTATAACAGTTTAGACCCACGGAGAATTGCAGTTGAAAAGAAGTCTTAAGCTTGAAATGTTACCTTATCTGTTTCTATTAATTTTGAAAATATTGCCTTTAATACATTTATCTGCTGATCCTTTCTTATGGTTTTACAGATAATGTGCTAACATACTTCTGTAGAATAATATTTTTGCTGAATGAAGCACTAACTTGAATAATTCTGTAATCACTGGAATAATAAGGCCATTCTTTTTACATGCATCAGTATTTCTTAAGAAATTTCTTAAGAAATTCTTAATTTCTTAAGCTTGTAAGCTCTTAAGTATTTTTCTTCACATTTAGTTCTCTTGGATATAGCTTTTCAGGTGTTGTGTGTGTGAACTTGGGCAGTGCCCTTTTCTCTAAGCCTGGCACCTCAGACTGATTTCTGTAAAGCTTGTATCAACACAAAAAGCGTTCAGAGCACTGAGTCTTTATTCCAGTTCAGTTCAAATAAGCAATCAAGTTGAAGCTATTGAGAGAAGCATGACTGCACAAGCCTCATTTTTCTATAGAAAAACAGGCTGAAGTGTCAGTTTCCAATTAGCATCAGTAGCGTCATCTTTAATGCTTTAGTCAAAGAGCATCTTTAAGAAGTATATCTTAGAGGCCAGTTTCTTTTAGGGCAAAAATACCTGAGCTTGCTTTGAGGTGTATGATTTGGGTACCAGTTTGCCACACTAATGGATCAGTGGTCTGTGCTGCTTCTGAGGTGGCACATCAGTCAGGTTCTCAGTTTCACAGACTTTTCTCCCTGTTATTGCTGGGGAGACAGGGTGTGCTGCAGGGGCCTCTGCTATCTCACCTTCCCTGACATAGCTTGTGGCAGGTGATGGAAACACAGGCAGGAAAGGTGGAGCCTGCTGAGTGGGACAAAGGCTGGCAGGTTTCATCTCTAGGCACCTTAGACCACTGAGATGGTCTCTGAACCAAGTCTATTAGTAATTGGTATTTCACTTATTGCTAAATAATTACCTTTCCTTCTGTAACTCCATTAGCAACTCCCATTAACGTTTACGTATGTACTGCCTCTCAGAAGCCCTAGTGACCTTAGAGAACTCAAACCCACTGGCCAGATGAGCACATTTCCACTCTGCAAAGTCATGTTAGCTGGCCTTGGCAGCCTGTGTGTCCAGCTTATCCATATGGATGTGGTCACAGACCTAGATGCCAACTGATCCATACTCTTAGATCAGACTGCATATAAGAAGCCTAAAGGGAGGTGAGTGTATTCATCTCCTCTGTTTGTTCACTAGATTTTAAAAGAATTTTCAGAGTGTTATATTTGAATGCTTGTATAATGGATTTTGCACAAACCATCCAGAAGCCTAATGTCACTTTTATGGGTTCTAATTACACGGACTTTTCACAAGTCTTTTCACAAGGTGGCTGCCTTCCAGTAGCAAGGAGTTTTCAAGAATGGTATTTAAAAACAACTGATCTGCCATTGCCCTGAAAAATTACCTGGGCATATTTGACCTGAAAAATGCATTGCTGTTTTGCCTCAGTGATCTTCAGATACCAGTTTTATTGTCACATTTTAGAACAATCCTGATTGAGTGTCCCAGTGGAAGCATTACACTATTTACCCATCATGAGGAAGGAGGCAGCTTCTTGAGTTAAAACTTCAGGGAGTGAAAGAAAATGGGAAGCATATGGTGTCAGAAAGTCTAGAGGGTAAGGAAATCTTGATGTGCCATCTGGTGGAAAATCTTCCAAGGATTTCAACTTTTAAGTTTTAACCAGAGCTGGGGAAGTGGGCTGAGGGACAATGGGAAGACCAGAAGAATGATGGTGATGTGAGAAGCCCCTGGTTCTCCAAAATTGGTGTGTAGGAGTAATGAGGTACTGTGAACATAGTTGTCTTCTTCTGTGTTGTCAGCTGTAATGCAGGAAATTGGAGGAAGCTGCTTTTCTTCACAGCCCTTGGGTTTGACCTTTCTCTTGAAGACTGTGTTTTGTTTTTTAAGTTTGACAGGTTAGTAACTTGTCTCCTGGCAGCACGGACCATGCTGTTGCAGTTGAAGACTCAGGGCTTGCTTGAGGCTCAGAAGCCTGTGCTGATGGGGCAAAGGAATGGGGTGATCCAGTAAAGCTGTGGTTGCTGCAAATCACAGTGGTTGTGCCTATGTCTAGGCAAGTGAAAGAGGTCCTCAGCTCCAGCTGCCACAGATGCATGTGGATTATGTTTCTGTACAGATGTTCTTGCTTGTATAACAAACAGGATTCATCCATCAGTCTGCTGGGAAGAAGGTGGCTGACATATATGCAGCATGTTCCACGTTCCCTGGAAGGTAATGCATGATGCAAAACAGCCATGCAGGTGGTCCCACCTAAGTGCTACATGAGTACTCTTTATTTGCATGTGTCTGGCTGGTGTTGCAGAATACAGTGCTTCCTCTGAATGTGTCATGTGGCAGGTAGTTTCTGGTAGTTGTGACAACATGGGAAGCTCAAATGGGAGTGCCTTTCAAAAATGGTACCAACTTCCATAAGCCTCTTTAAAGAGGTTTGATATACCTTCCGTGGTCATATGTTAACATAAGCTTATTACTGTTGTCATTATTAGAATTATAATTGATGCTGGTTTGGTTCAGTGGTAGCACTACATAAAGTGTTTGAATCTAAAAGCTGCTCTATCTCCTGCCTTCTGCTTCAGTTAGCAAAGAGAATAATTTGCCACAGTATAGATTATTTTTCCCTAAATTTTATTGCTGCTTAGAGAGTGTCAATCTTCAGCTTGCTAAGCTGTCTGTTAGATAGAGTCCTGGTTCTCTCCCTGTGGTGTGGCATTGGGATATAATGTTCAGGCACTGAGCTTTATTTGGAGTTCAGCTCCCATGGTAACAGGCACAGCTATGAATATTTCATAGCAAGAGATTCCCATTTTTCCAATGAAGGGTTGTCACATTTCAACAACAATAAGCATCAGCTGATAGAATCAAATCCACATGAATGAGAAAGGAAGAAGTACTCCAGGGTGACCTTCCTACTGTGCCCAGCATCATGAGATGCTTTGATCCACCACTCCTCAGGGAGATGAAGGATGGCTTTCACCAAGCTTCATACACTGTCATCTTGGAGAAGAGAGTGTTTCATAGATCAGATGATTAGCTGCTTCAAGATGTGTGATCTTTTGTGGTCAGTCATATTTAAGGAAAATAATTGGTTTCAACTTCCAGTTTCAACAAACTGGATTCACAATCTAATTTGGTGATGGGAAGCAGCTTCTCAGCACAGAGAAAATAGCTGAAGTGAGAGTGAAAATGAGATTGTTCTTGCAGTCCTCTTACTAGAGCCTTCATTATTAGGAGTGTTTTCCCTGGAGCTGAATGGTAGTTCAACATCGGTCCATGACTGGGCCCCAAGACAGTCTGCCTTCTGTCAGTTTATTGTATAAAAAGCTCGTGAGAAACTTTTTTGTTTGGAAATTTTAAATTCACTGATTTTTAACTGGTAATGGCTCAAAAGTACCTTTCATAATGGAACTGTGCTCTAGTCTTGTGAAGATACTGCATTAATCAGTTGAATGGGTTCCTATCAATTGTTGTAAATGTTTAAACATAACATATTTGCTCATTACTGCCTTTTTATGTACCTTAGTAGAATGGGTTGTTTTTTTTTTCTTCAACAGTTCTGATAAGTTGACCAAATTGAAAGTGGATTAAAATAATGTATATTTTTAAAAAGCTTTTTAGGCATGAAGATTTAAAAGCACTGGAGGAGAGTACTTGAGTTAAAATAATTTTGTAATTAACTTCTTGTTACTGTAAAGAAAACTTGCAGTGTGAAAGAGAAGTATTTCCTTGCTATATATGCTCCAGACAGTTATTTGTGCACTGTCTTTAGTGGGGAATGTGTAGCTTGTATCACGGACCATTATAAACATATTGTGCAAATAAATGCTTGCACTGACCAAAAGGTTAAAAATAAAATCTTTATGCAGCTACCACATAGTAAGCTTGTGCGCTTTTTTAAGCTAGAAGCCTGTGATGTTCCAGCCAGAGAGTTAGGGTCTTATCCTGATACTGTTTAATCCCCCAGTCTTGTTTGCCCTTCTCTTGATTTCCAATGGAATAAAAGTATTGTCAAGCTAAATTGTTTTTATGTTAATACTTAGGTTTGCTTCCATCAAACTAAATGGAGATTTTCAAAAGCTGGTGAAAGCCAGACTTTTGTTCCCATGAGTTCATCATAAATTCAAAAGAATCTATTGAGTTCCCTGAAGCAGCTAACAGCATGACTACTTGTGCTGTCATAAATGTGAGGGAAGATCTGCAGTTAGGAAGGAAAATTGCATGCTAATAACAGTAGACAGGTAGTATAGATGCCAGAAATGGCATGGGTAATCTGTTGCTTCTCTGTAGCAGTTTTGCTGTCATGCTGGTTTAAATTGGTGAGATTTTCAAAAGAGGCACAAGTGATTTATGAGAGGAGATTTCTTCTAAAAAATAAAAAATAGGTGTTCTTGATCCTTCAAACCACTGGAACTAAACCCCTGAAGATGCTTGAATCACTTGTTTCCCTCTGAAACTGATGAGAGCAGCTTTCTGCAAAAGTGTTTACATACAGTTGAAGCTAGCAAGTTTTGTTGGGTTTTTTTTTTTGGAGTGTCATACTTTGCCTCTTAATTACTCCTGAACTTTTCCAGAATCCTCTACTATGTTGCAAAATGTCTAAGAAGTTCTTGACATCTCCCTGCTGTAGTTTGCTATTCTATATCAGTACTTAGAAACTTATGTCATGTTTGCAGTATTTGCCTGGAACATTAAGCTAAGGAATATCATCAGGGCAAGTCTGCCTGAGAGTCTCTGTCTGGAGGCAGTGTGTGACTAAGTATTGACCTATTGGCAGATTTGCTGTCAGTGTTGTGCGCCACGACCTGGAGAAGGATTCTGCTCAAGCATATTTGAGATGTCTGTGAAGTGAGGGGAAGAGTTTGTGTTAAGATCTGTGTAGATTGGTGGTGATCTTCAGCCAGGGTTTCATTCCCACACTGGAGAGGTGTGTGTTGCCGCCAGCCCTAAGAGTGGCCCTTCAATTTTGTTGGAGGAAGAAGGAATTCATTTTGTTTGGCTTTTTGGTTTGTGCAGCAGTAAATTAATTTAAATTAGTAAATCATTGTCTGTTTTTCTCAGTGGTTGGACTCAGTGTTTCTCAGTCTTGGACTCCAGGTTTATGATTGCTGTCTTGAAAAGGGGAAGGCCTGGGAGCTGATATTAAGTGATAATTAACAGCTTGCAGCATTAATACTAAGGTGGACCCAAAGCTCTCTTTCCCTCATCATTGCATAGTGTGCATACAATAAGTGTAGACATCTAAGAGCTTTGCAGGGAGAATGAGTGCACTGACCAGTTTGCCTAATGCACATTTATTGTCTCCTTGCCCTCAAGTCTTAATGTCATCCTCTTTTGTCAGGTGCGGGGGGCCAGCTAAGCAGAACCCTTTTCTTCTTCATTGGAAGGCATGGACATCATGCCCTAGATCCTGAATTCATTGTGCTGCTTCTCAGCCAATGGTGCATGTACCAGAAGAGGGAACCTACTGAAATCATGTTGCATTGGTGGCAGGTTCAGAAGTCTACTACTGTCCTCCTTTCTGTCTGTCCTGCCCTGCAGCTCCCTCCCTGCCTGCCCCAGGGCAGGAGGGGGACACCTGGGGAAATTCATGCTTAGGCTTTGGGGGGATGACAGGAGTCCACCAGGTGCTGCTGTTGGTTCACCTCAGGCTGGAGCCCCACTTTGGCCTGCCAGAGTCCTGCCTTCAGCTCTGGCATGCACAAGCCCACCTGTGCCTCCAGACACACCATGGTTGTCACAGCTGCTTTTGTAGGAGAGCTGTAATATCTGGCAGAGGATGCAGACACAAACCAGGGCATCTTTGGAATCTTTGCATATGCCTGGATGCTTCAGAGCAGGTTCCCTTTACGCCTTCCCATGTCCTCAGAGGCCAGTCTGGAGCAGAAGGGGCGACCTGGTAAAACCAGCCTAGGCAGCCACCACCAGCTGCAGCTGGAAGTGATTACTGTGCTTGATGCTCTTTAATTGTACCTGTCACAGCTCCAAGCAAGCAAAGAGCCAGTTCCTTGATTTTCAGCTAAGGGAGTTTAAAAAATCATTGGTTTTGGCTTAGTGTTCTTCCACCTTGGCAGCCCTCTTCTCCTGAGCTGTTGGATGAGGGATAATGCTTGGTGTTGGGAAGAGACCTGACCAAAATCAGTCAGTGCTGCAAAGTGGGGAGTGATGGGGGAGCAAAGGGCAGGATTTCCCTCTTGCTTTTCATGGATGTCCAAATGCTCAGACATGTCTCCAGAAGGGTTGCTCCTACACAGTGGGCCTGGGAAGCTGCGCCTTCTTACACACACACACACACACACACACACACACACACACACACACCCACACCAGAAAGAAAAAGCCTTTGTGCTGTGCTTGTAGTGACACGACTGTCGATACCTTGCTGCATGCCTTTCCTGCAGGCAGCTTTGCCTGTATGTTGGAGAAGCTATAAGCCATGGTGGAACTGGGCAATAGGCTTCACTGCTGGAGAAGGATGCTTTGGAAAATGCATGCAGTGTGAGACCTGGTTGGAAACTCAGGGACTTGGGTGGGAATGGGAGCAAAAAGGAGAAAGCTGCTGGGAAGTGACAGTGTTTGGAAAAATCAGCTTAGTTATGTCCTGTTGTAGGAAAAATTTACTGAGGTGAAGTAGCAAGGGGAAAAGGTAGTGTAACAAGAACAGCTTGCTAGACAGAGATGTAGCTGTGTGTCTAAAAATTAATGTTTGGAATTTGCTTTACTAGTGTATTAGCACTCTGTGCAGTGCCACTCATATTTGAATGAGAAGGCTATACCTTAATTCTTGATAAATACAAAGGCAAAAAATAATATGGAGACATGCATCATGAAGCAAGAAAACAGTGGAAAAAAAAGTGATAATGTTTGAAGCAAGCTTAAAGCAAGTTCAGGTGTTTTTTCCCTTGAATGCTAACAAGATCACTTAGGGAGGCATATGTGTGCAAAACACACTCTGTGTTCCACAGACAAAAGCATTTGTGCAGATTTGTAGAGAAGTTGTAATAGCACAGCTGGAGTGACTCCAGGAGAAACTGTAAAAGTCTGTGCATAATTAGCACTGCCTTTTGAATACACAGCAGGAAAAAATGAGTGAACGCCAGCAAATCAGTGAGGGGAAAAAAGTATAACCCAAACATTTGGAATTTGGTCTAAATACAACTACTAGCTCGCTACAATCCTGACCAAAAACAAAACAAAACCAAAAAAAAAAAAAAAAATGAAAGAGAAGGAAAGAGGAAACAAATGTAGTGTGTGGGAGTTCATTGCAGTTGTCTCAGTAACTGGGCAAAGCACATAGCTTTCAGAATTAGTTTGAGTACTGAAAATAAATAAAAGGAAAAATTCCTGAAAATTTTCTGCTTTCATGGAAAATGACATATCTTAAAAAACAAGTGCAATAAAAAGGTTACTGTTCTTGCAGAAAAAACCTTCAGAGCCTGTGAACGTGCTGTGCTCTTCAGGTGTGTCATTGAAGAGTAGCTGAGTGAGCCCACCCTGACTAGGATTGCAGGAGCTGAGGTCATTGCTCACACTGAAAGAGAAGGAGAAAGAAGGACCATTCCTTTCATGCATTTTAAAGCGAAAATCTTTATAGCTTGTTATTGCATTGTACGTCTTTACCAAAAGAAAAACTCATGGCCATTTTTTTGCATTTTCTGAAAAAGATCACAGTCTTTTTCCTATTAGGTCCTCTGAAAAGAGTATTTCAAAGGACAAGCTTTGCCCTTTTTTTCCCAGTTTGTTTTTTTTTTTTTTTTCCCCTGTGGAAAAAATATTTCCTGTGGAATATTTTGGTTTGACTTCTCCATGATGCCTACTGTCTTCTTTGGCAGGTGCTACTTTGGAGTACATCCCTCATGGCCAGCTTGCAAACACCCACTTAACTTCAAATTTGCGATCGCTGAAGTTGGAGCAGGACACTGTGCCCACTCAGGAGGAGAGGAAGACCCCCCTGGTGGAAGCTGCTCGGGGAAGGAAGTCTTTTTCTTCTCAGGATAAAGCTCTCACTCCAATTAACCTGACAGATGACCAGCTTGCCTCAGGTCTCTATGGTAATAACTGACCAACATTCAACTTTCATCATGCTGGTGGAGTCTGAATATGAAATACAGTTTAAGAAAGTTTTCAATATTCTCAAAAATGCGAAATGCAGGAAAATATGCAGCTGAGGGTAAAGTCACAGTGTGACACAGTGTGTCTACAGGCAGTGGTTAGATTTTAAATGGCAGATTGTAGTATATGAGTGAAATGCCATTTAGTGTCTTCCTAAGAAAAATCTACTGAAAGATAGAGGGTTAATGATGACATTTTAAAATGCTTAGACTTTTATATATGTTTTACCTGTCCTTAGCATAGAGATTGCTTTAAAAAAAAAGTTGTTTCAATGAATACTAAATCTAGAACACCATCCTTGACTGAACCTACCTACCCTGTTGAATAGTTGTATCATAGATGCTGTATGTATTGTTAAATATGCTGTCCATATTAATGTGTTCATTTTGGCAAGGAGCTGCTGCTCTCTGACACAAAGAATTGAGATTTTGTTAACCGAATAACCTGTTTCAGTGTTAAAAGTTTTTCACAAATAGCAAAGAAAATCGAAAAGCCCATGTCTTTCCTTAAAGTTTTCTAAAGCAGCATGAAGGTTAGCAGTATATTGTAAGCTGGAAATGTTAGGTTTAACTGAGTAACTAACTAACTTAACTTTTTAATTAAGAGAGCAGATTTTGAAGCTGCTGTTGTGTGTTTCTGATGTGCATGTCAAACCATGACTGTATGTATATTAGAAAACTCAGATTCAGGTAGTAAATTACACAGAGAGCTGTTGAAAAATAGAGAGTTGTTCTGAAAAATCAGCTATAATGCTGCTGCATTCAAAGCTGGCCACGGATTTACACTGATATGTCTGCTTTGTCCCCCTTTCTAAAAGTATGTACGAATAATGAGAACACACTAAAATCTATCATGAAGAAAAGAGATGGGAAGAAGGATTTGAGCAACACCAAGAAGAACCTTCAGTTTGTTGGCATTAATGGCGGGTAAGAGACCTGTCTCCAAAACATCTGTTACTGCAGCACTTTTCACAGTGGGAAGAAGAGAAAAAACCCAGGAACATATGCATAGGTTTGGCCTGTCCTTCAGGGTGAGGTGCAACCACTGAGTGTAAGAATCAGAAGGAAGAATTGAACAGCTGAGCTGCTCTTAATCCTCTTGTATATATGGCATCATGTATATATGGCATCAGTCTCAAGTACCTGTACATTAGATTGCTGCCAGATTTACCACAGGAAAATGAAGCAACCTCAGACAGCCATAGGGACATTTCTCAGGCAATGCTTTAGTAAGGAAAACTTGTATATATCTTTGGTAGCTGACAAGCCCAGCATTATACTATTAAACAATACAGCAAGCGATGCCATTGTTGCCCTGGAATTAATTTTTCAGACTTTGTGTTAAATATATACAGAGACCATCCTATACAAATACAGAACACAGTGGGAAAAATTGTCTTCTTTTAAAATGTTACTTGACCTTGCAGAATGTTGCAGAGACCTTTAAAACAGTTTAATCAAATTGTTTTTATATAGCTTTTCTAGCCCTTTCCTCACATTAATTTTTCTTTAGTACAAATGCTTTGTGCAGTATATACCCTAAATATCTCATCTGATTTCCTACATATTAGTTAAATGTATCATTACATATAGTGAGGGGAAGTTATAGGTTTGTTGGCTTCTCTGCTTATATCTGCCTAGTAAGGCAATACAATTTACACTGAACAACGTAATTTCGTTTTAGGAATAAGGCAAGGTCTGACAAAATGTTAAGACCTACATTTACAAGAGACTGTTGTTCTTTCATTATACACTGTATGCACAGTACTGACAGTATCACTGAGTTCAGTGGGTGGAAGAGGTCTCTGAGGTAAAAAACAGAGGACAGTGTTTCTGCAGGACATTTTTCCGCTTGCACCAGTGCAAGCAGGTACTGACTGCTGCTGAGTGGCACTGAGCAGGCACCTCTGCCCCTTCCCGTTCTCCTCGCAGGTATGAGACCACATCCAGCGATGACTCCAGCTCCGAGGAGAGCTCCTCCTCAGATTCAGAGGAGGAGTGTGAGAGCCACGAGTACCCCTGCAACCAGCAGCCCACCCCCCACACCGCGGAGGTCTGCGCCGTGGGGGCAGAGAAGGATCGTCCCCTCCCAGAGAGTGAGGCTGAGGAGGTGGAAATCAGAGAGAGGTAGGCTGCCCACCCTCTGCAGAATGTGCCTCTGAGGAGGTCACCTCTGCCTCATGTCATGGGGCAAGCTGTGTGGGCTGTGCTTGTGGCTGTGCATCAGCCCCAGCATTGGCCAGCTGCTGCCCACTTCCCTTCTCCTCAGGTGGGTAGCCAGAGGCAGTTGCATGGCAAAATAACTGTGTATGAGCAGGAAGAACATGTCAGAGGGCATCTATCCTTTCCAGCAGCTGACCTCATTGACTTTAAATGATTCATTAACAGCAAGACCTTGGTGGCTCCCCCAGCAGAGGCTCTCTCAGGTCACAACTGGCACTTTCTTGGGAGCAGGCAATGCCTTGTTAACATCCTGGTCTGTGAAACAGTCAGTAAGCAAACAAATTAATCTTGAGCTGTGCACACCAGGTCAGCAGCCTGCTGTGAGTGCATCTTGCATTTGCACCTTCCACAGCATCTCAGGCATGGCATGGTAAGATGATGGGGTACAGCACTGAGGACACTGTCCACGCTGAGACCATGTGCTTCATACCTACTGTATGAGATTGTATACTGTAACACATTTTCAAGGCTTCCATCATACACTTGTTCAACATGTCATGTTTTAGGGTACTTTTCAAATTGCTGTATAAGGTAGGATTTCACAGACAAGGCTCTGCTTTTCTGGCATATGGAAAGCAGTAGAGTGGTCAATTTTTCCTTCTTTAGCAAATGGCAAAAGGAAGTATAAACTGAGACAGTGTAAGGATGTCTTACAGATATCCAGGTTTGCCAGTGTGCTAATTGGGAAAATTATGTAGGTTTAACATCAAAAAAGTTTAATGTCGTGTTCCACTGGAGATGTAGCTCAGCATCAAGTTATCTGTAATTGTCAGCTGTTAAATAAAAGAGATGCAGAAATTAATAATTAAGAGCTTGTAGGTCCTGGAGATGTGTGTTTGGAAGAGCCCTATGTTTACTTTATACAGTACTGTAGGATAGCCTGTTGTATTACGGGTGGCATAAGAAGATGGGCAGTCTCTCAAGAGAGCTCTCTAATTTATATTTACAGTAGCAAGGAGTGATTGGGAAGAAGAGCAGCAGAGCAGCTTAGATAGCCACGTGTACTTAAGGAGTATGTCCTTTGCAAGCTGACTGCCCTGGTGATGCTCTCTGAGGGGAAGAGTCTGGGCACATGGCCAAGTACAGCCATGGTCCATGCAATGGTGGAGAATTTCATTGCTCTGTCAGCACTAGCAGCTGGCTTATAATCCATGAGTGCTAAAATGCCCATTTTACACATGAGTGTGTTAGCTTCTCTGCTTTTTGGAGAATTTTCTGGGAAAATTGCCATTATCCTCTGTGCAGGTTGTAGGCAAAGGTGGTTGGCCACAGCTTGGTAAGACATGTGGCACAGGCTTTGACCTTATTTTTGGCCTACTGTAAGTTTTGGTATTTGTAATCACAAGGGAGTAGAGGTGTAAAAGTTAAAGAGGACTGGAGAAAGAGTAAATTTCCAGAGTGTATGGGATGAGAAAAGCTAGTTCCAGTGAATGGGAGCTGGCAGGGAGGCACCTCTTGAGCTGTTTCCCACTGCTTAATTCTGTTTCCATCACAACTATTGGCGTTTCTCCTTGTCAGTCAAGTAATCAAAGCACATAGCATATATTGTGTGCTCTGCAGTCGTACAGCAGTAGGTGAGAATTTTCACTAGAAGAGTTGCCAAGTCTTAGAGCACAAAAGTGATGTTTCCCACTCTCCGTTCTTGTTGCTCTTCCCACACCCATCTCCATTCAGTGTGGAGGGAGTGTCTGTGAGAAGAGCTGCCAGAGTGGCTTCTGCACAATAGGAACAGATGGCTTGCCTGGAAACTTTAGTTCCCAGAGAACTTTCAGAAAAACAAGTGTTTCTGTACTGCAATGCCAAGATAAAAATTCAAAGTTTTACTGTATTTTGCTGTCTCCCTCAGGTACGAGCTAAGTGAAAAGATGCTTTCTGCCTGTAACCTGCTGAGAAACAACGTTGATGACCCCAAGGCATTAAACAACAAAGATGTGGTAAGTAATACAGGTGAAAATTCTCTCTTGAGATGAAATAGAAAAACTTCAGGAAGAGGCACCTTCTGGTTTTACAGGACCAGCACTGCAGTGGCTGGCAGAAGAGGATTTCATCTTTCCTGCAAGAGTCACAAAGCTTTATCAGGAAACTTTCATCCAAGAGAATATACCTGTGCTTTGTGTGCTTCAGTGTTGTTGTCCCAAGGCGCACACATAAAAACAGCAACATGAAAGCACAGTTTCAACACACCTGTGCATTCCTGTGTTATTTCTGGGTGTTTTTGGTACAGCACTGCTGTGGGCAGCTCTCAGGGCTCACGTTAGAAGGTTGCAGTGGGCGAAGAGCCTGTTGCTTCCTATGAAGAAACCTCATAGTCTATTCTGAAGCACTAGGTGATCTGCCTTCTTCTAAGCACAGGGATGCTGTTTTCTTGTTTAGTGCACTGGTGGTTTTTATCAGTGCTGCAGAGAGTAAGGAGGATTCATTGTTAATACTTAAGAAATACTCAGGTCTCAAGAAATAAAGTATTTGGAAATGCTTCACATAGGGATTGTCTGTGCTACTCTGTGAGGGCAGTCTGCAAGTAAAGGAGCACTCAGTGATAAGAAATTGAATTTCGCATTTGTTACCCTTGTGCAGTGATAAAAAGTTCAACAATTCAGTGTCATTCTCCTCTACTACAGAGCATCTGCAGCTTCTTAAAGACAATAGTGTTGTCTTTATGACACAGTAATACTGTCTCTGTAATACTCTGTCCAGTTCTGACATCTGTGGTCCTGGGAATGTTTTGAAAGGTTGTTTCAGTCAGTTGTGACACATAGTTTTTAATTCTGCATTTGTCCTTCAGGAGCAGTTTGGACATACAAACAAATGCTTTAGGCCCTCTTGGAGTTGAAAGTGTCAAAAATGGCAAAACCAGACAATGATCTCTGCCTTGGAAGTGTAATTTGTGATTCATAATTCTTGTTCCTGAAGTGTTTTCCTGCACAAGCAGTGCTTTGTAGGTGGAAGATGCAGACTAATCAGTCCTCTGTCTGCTGATAAAGAAGTCTTGTCCAAACAGGTTAAATGTCAGTATAGCTAAGGATCTGTATTAGTTGTCCCAAGCTCTTCCAGCAGCTCTTGTAGCTGCAGTTTACACAGAAGAGCTGTGGACTGCACCTTTTTGAATGTGATGGATTAATTGAATTTAAATTCGGATTGAATTTTAAAAGTGTGTTGTTTGTTTATTAATGTGTGTGATACTAAAAATAGTTTCCTAGTGGTACTTTGAATTCAGTACTGCCTGAAGTAAGTTAAAAAAAATTGTGTCAGTTTATGGCCACCTTTGCATTTCAGCTCTATGTTCACAGAATACATACATCGCATTGTAGTACCACTGGTGTAAAATATTCTGTTGATATGTTTACATAGTATAGATATATAGGTAGCACTGGTGTGTGTAGAATATTTTCTCTTTACCAGATGCAGACAACTTTTAGAGCTACTGGTGTGTTTTCCCCAGAAGCTAGATAAAGCTTTTGAGTGTCTTCTCTGCAAAATTGCCCTTGAATTTACTGGCCACCTTGCAGGTGAGGGTTTATGGGGAAGATATGGTGATCCTTCCAGGCTAGAGAAAGTGTCTCAAAGTCAGAGCTAGTGGTGGCTGTGGAAGCCTTCTTGGCTCACAGTGGGATCTGCTCTACCTACCTTGTCACAACAGACAAGACACCTGGCCTGATGTTCCTACTCCTCCACTCTCAGTCCATACCCATGGGAAAGTGTATCCTGAATGTGTGGTCTTCTCATTGCAGCTAAAATTTATTACTACAGCCAGACAGCCTTCAGGTGAAAAGCAGGTTCTTCCTTGTTTTCCTTTTTTCTGCAACAAATATTACACCGTTTCTTTCCCCAGTGGTTCTTCTCAGCAGAGCATCTCCAGTCCTTCCTGTCTGTCTAGTAGGTCAGATTTCCTTGACTTCTGTTCATTCTTTCTGCAACTTTGAAAGAGTTTCAACCAAATATTTTGTGTCATTCAGTGATCAGACCGGACAAAGTAGTCCATGTGTTGTCTTCACAGTACTAGGCAGAAAGAAGGGACTGCATCACATGCCATGCAAGCTAGAAATCTGTTTATTCATCCCAAAACAGTATTTACCTTTTACATTGCAGTGTGATGTTGGGTTCAGTTTGTAATCATCTGTAATGCTCAGCTCTTCTTCAGAACTGCTGTCTAGCCAGTTCTCATATACTTTGTGCATTTGATAATTTGTGCCTCGGAACTGGGCCTAACTCACTTAGCATGATGTTGTTTTAGGTCTGGTGAGAAAGTCTTGAGTTAATCAGTCATTTATAAATGTAATTAAGTATTTGATGGAAATCATATGCAAGTCTTTTTCTCTGTTCACCAGCATTTCATAACTGGATTAATTCTGGGATTATCCTAAAATTCTGTGTCCTCAGAGGTGAAAATCAGGTGAAGTGAGAGGAAGTAAACAGTGTTTTAAAGCAGGCTTTGGTCAGAGGGGAAGCTTCAGTCTCTACATCTTGTTTGCAAGCTGAATACTTTCTTCCCACATTGGACCAAAAAAGACTTGACCTGCATTGCTGACTTACAAGATGGAAAATCCTTTAAATAGATTGTCCATATATAAATTTTTCTGTCTTGGTTTCGGCAGAGGTTTTGTTTAAATACCATCCAGCATGAATGGTTTCGTGTCTCGAGTCAGAAGTCAGCTGTCCCTGAAATGGTTGGAGACTACATAACTGCTTTTGAAGAGATCTCTCCCGCTGTCCTCAGACATATCATCAACATGGCAGATGGAAATGGAAACACAGCTCTGCATTACAGTGTCTCACATTCTAACTTTGAAATTGTAAAGCTTCTTCTGGATGCAAGTAAGTTTGCTTTATTTTTTTAAAATTATTCTTGGTTTTGCAGTTCTTGTGGGTGAAATTCTTGATGGACTAGAGGCCAAGTTTGGTCTTCTTCCAGCAGGTGTTCTAACTGTTAACAGTTGGCTCACTTAGGTTGTCTGGAATCTTTGGTTCTAGTACTAGCTTTGGAGGTGATGCTACTTGAACGAGTTGAAAAAACACTTAAGTAAATTATATACAGAGTTGAGATAGATAGCTAGATTCCTGACTATTGGATTGTAGTCCCAAGTTCAGCAGCACCAGTCTCCAGCAGTTTTCTCTGGAGGCAGCACAGCTGCTGCTCAGCACTCTGTAGGGTGTTGATGGAAGAAGATGCATTGAGGTATAAATACTATTTTAAACATGCAAACTAGTCTAGCTTTGTCTAGAGCAGTGCAGAACTTTCTTCTGGCCACCACATTGAGTCATCTATGCTGCTTTCCTGAGAAACTGGAGCAATGTGGCATTCTGTCACACAGACCATTTTCCTAGTCCATAAGCAATCTGATGCAGCTTCATGTGGTTGCTTTTGTTGCTTACTTTTCTTTATCCTCTTGCACATGTGCAGAAAGGGTAGTGGCAAAGGGGAGACTCTGGAGTATCTGCTCCCCACATTCAGTGTGTCGGGTGGCATCCAGCAGAAGGCATCACACACTGGAATTGGTCCCAGGCTGGATGTTTAATCTGTTTAATCCTAGTTTTGCTCCCTGAGTGAAGTTTATTTCTCTAAACTAGTTAAAAAACCTGTCACAGTTGGTTGTGAAAGCTTAACTAGGTCAATGACATGTCTGGAGTATAAGCCGAGCAAATATTCATAAATCCAGAAGGGTAGCATCAGATAAACAAGGATATGAATGATACAAATCTCAGCTTTGATAACCTAGCACATGTGTCACATATGCAGAGACTTCCTCAAGAGGAAAGTGAGCCCTTTGAAATCTCTGGTCCTTTTGAAGGCAGTCTGTGTTTGGGAAGAGTGAGTCACAGCAGGGGAATGCAGGGAATGTCAGGAGCGTGGTGAAATGGGGCATGCTGGCTCTGCTGCACAGTGTGGTGGGAGGGAGCTGCCCCTCTGCTTCCCTAGGTGTCTCAGAGCAGCAGGAACATGCTCATCTCTTGCTGGAAGTCAGGACTCCTGCAGGTTATGGCAGCTAGTGCATGCCTATGAGCACCAGGGTTTTAACTGTAAAATGTAACAGTCATGACTAGTCCCAGATAATTCTCTCTGCAGGAGAACACTGCACTTGGAAAATGTTTGCAGATTGGCAGATTCCTTCAGGTTTCAACAGTCTTCCTCTGGACTGTGTCTGAATGGTCACTATGGTCAGCTTTGCAGTGTGGTTATATCACAGGTAGATTCTTACACCAGTAACTCTGTGTCTGTGTTCGGTGAGAAGAGTGGACTAGATGAGATGAGAGAATCCTCCATAGCATGAAGCAGAGTCACCACAAGGACAAATAGGAGAAAAGTTTCCCTCATTAGCCATGTAGAAAGGGAGCTGAATGTGACCTCAGAAAACACACTCTGCTGAAGTCGTCTAGTCAGAATAGGAGCACACTACTTCTGAAAGTTGTTCATTACTCAGGATGTAATGCATGTAGCAGAGTTTTGTGTTCTCGGGCTTCAGTGGTGCCACAGAAGTGATGTCTGGAAGTAGTATTGCTCTACTGGTTATAAGGTATCACTGATGTGTATTTAACATGCAAAAAATTTGCAATATCTTACATCTGCACTTGCATTACTTACAAAATGTCCTTTTGACTGAATTAAAAAAAAAAGATCCTTTGGCCATAAGTCTGAAGAATTACCTCAGCCATTTTTGCTTGTTAAGATATCTGTGGTGCAATTTAACCTCTAGTCTACAGATAATGTTTATGTAAATCTGAGTCCCTGCTTTCCAGTACAATGAGAATACTGAAAACCCTGCTGCCCAATAAATGAATAAGAACTGCTGAATTTCTGCAGAATTTTTGGAACAAAGACAGGCTGGAGGCAAGGTTTGAACAAAAAGGAGAAATCTTGTTGCTTGCTGGCACTGGTCAGAGGACTTGTCTGTATTTGTTCCCAGAGCAGTTTTGTTTGTAGTCAAATACACTGTAGAACTGGCAGCAGTCTTTAATTTAAAAGGGTGGTTTTTTCGGCAGCTCCAAAACACGTTGAAGTACACTTGCAGATTTTTAAAAGTAACAACCAATTGCAGGAAAATGTTTGTGCTATACAGAAATATCTTTTCCACTGACCATGCTGCTGGATCACTTTAATTCTGCAGTATGGATGCCTTTGGGAGAAGAGCTTAAGGACTCTCCTGACAGTGTTTCTGAATATCATGCTAAATTTCAGATCACTTGCTTTTACAAAAGGAAAAAATAATGCACAAATAAAACCCTAAATGATAGCATACAAATTGTCTTTATGCTCTCTCTTGTGCTGAGCACATAATACAAAAGAATTCTTTTCCTTCTGTGGCTCAAGAGCTACTCTGTTAATTTTTTTTCCTTCTCCACCTTCCCTTGAATTGCCTCCATTATGAAGGCAGTTGTTACTTTTTCTTTTTATAGGCTGCTGTACTGACAGTTTATTCAGTTGATTAGCACAATTACTGCTTTTTTGGTTCTTGTTTTCTGAAGAAATTATGTCATCCCTCTGCAGATGTCTGTAATGTAAATCATCAGAACAAGGCTGGTTATACCCCCATCATGCTTGCTGCACTTGCAGCTGTGGAAGCAGAGAAGGACATGAGGATAGTGGAGGAACTGTTCAGCTGTGGGGACGTGAATGCTAAAGCCAGCCAGGTCAGTCAAACAGTTCACGAGGCACATTCTTACTGCTGTACTCCTGTGCCTTTTTATTGTACCTTCCACGCTCCCATCCCTGCTCTTACCGGTTCAAATGTTGCTCTCATTGGCTTCAATCATCTGTGGGTTTTTTATATATGTTTTTGATTGCTGTATACAAAACGGAGCTGTGCAAGAACAGTTGAGCATCAGGTCTGGACCTCTTCTAAAAATGAAGGTTGATCATTGTGTGAAAGAGCTATTACTGAATTTTGGGCAGCATTTACAAATTCTGCAGCATTTAGCTCCTTTAAAAAACCACAGATGTCTGGAAATAGATTGGATATCTTCCATTAATTTAATAAACAATTAATGTGAATGTGGGATATATGATCCATAAAAGCTATTTAAATAATGGAAATCAAAGCATTGAGAGTACTGTTTAAAATAATGATTTTTTTCTCCCCCCAGAAGAAACGCAGTGTCCAAAAAAAGTGTTCATGCTTTGTCGCTGTTTGTCTCTGTAGTTATTAGGGTTTTCCTCTTCTCTCCATGCAGGCTGGTCAGACTGCACTGATGCTAGCTGTGAGCCATGGCCGGATAGACATGGTTAAAGCTTTACTGGCCTGTGGTGCAGATGTCAATATCCAGGATGATGAGGGCTCTACGGCTCTGATGTGTGCTAGTGAGCATGGACATGTGGAGATTGTTAAGCTTCTGCTGGCTCAGCCTGGGTGTAACAGCACCCTGGAGGACAATGTGAGTTGCCTTTCAGTGCTTCTGAAATCTGCTTGGGTGAATGTCTGACTCGGAGTGCCAGAGTACCAACCACATGAATCTTCTGCTTAATTGCTAGCAAGTACTATGATTATTTGGCTAGTATTTTTACTTTTCTAACAGGCGTACCTGGTAGCAATTTCTGTGGTTAGCTGTAGGTATAAGTGGCCAGAACAGAAAAAAATATTTGTTCGCTCATACTAAAACATCTTTCCCTTTCATATTCCTTCCCCCTTTCAAAAGAGTTTTCCAGTTTTCAGTTAGGACCTTATCTGTTGATTTAGGGACTCACTGTGTTGCTTTTCTGTGCCCATGGCAAACATCAGCCCTACAGTTCTCTTGAAATTACATTCACACTGTTCCTACACCATGGCTTTTGAGACTATAGGTTCAATCTTAGTCATGAAGCTACACTGTCCTGACAATAAATGGATACAGGCTTCAGTGCCAAGTGAGACACCTTGTTTTCAGGGATCATTGCAGCCTACACTGTCAGCAGACCATTTGATCTGTAGATTTCTCAAGCTTGAAATCATTGACTTAGCTTGTTTCTTGCCACTACTATGTTCTCATTAACAACATTTCTTGCATACTTTTCCTTTCTTCCTATTAATTTACTTACTGAACACTGAAATGGAGCCTGGGTTTGGGAGTTCAGAGGGCAGTGGGTGGTTATTTGTTGAAGCTGTTGCAGAGAGGCAAGGACATAATTTCTCTTCATTCACCGACCTGCTGCAGGAGGCAGCTAGCAGTGCTAGCAGTGTGGAACATCTGGCTGGAGGAAAATATAAGAAGACCTCAGTCTAACAAACACTTTCTGGGGCAGTCTAGATTATTGCTGCTCGGATGCTGTTAGCACTATCAGATACAAAATCAATAATTACAGTCTTTATTGGGAATTATGATATTTAACTATTCCTGTGGCCAGTTTGATACTTTCCCAAGCACAGTTTGAGTGCTGCTTATTCACAGATTGGTCAGTGCTGTGGGATGGAGATTTTTAGCCTTCCCCTAGCTATTCTGAGTGTCACAATGATTCTTTTCCATTCTGCATAATCAGTAGTAAACTGAGGATCATTCTAGTAATGTGTGCTGCAGTGATTCAACACCTCTCTTTAAGAACTTGTGTTGACTGGAGAATGTTAGCTGTGCATTTGTCATGCATTATATTGCATTGTAGTAGACAGTTCTTCTAGCTCCCTGTGTGTTCAGGGTAATTTGATTTATGTATAATTGCTCCCTTTAGTCTCATAAGAAGACTTTCCATGTGGGTACTGTCCACTGCATCCCATGCTAAAAAAAGGATTTACCATTTAAATACTGGTGCCAACTGTTCCAATACCAGTGCTGCAGCAGTGGCTGAAATGTGTGCTTCATCCCTGTGAGACATTTCAAATACTGGCATTATTGTAGATACTTGTGTGTGCAAGTAAAGCACAAGCCAGGCAGTGAATCAGGCACCAAGTTCACATCACAGGTTGCCTGACATCTGTCTTCCTGGACCAAACATAGTCCAAAGGAAAAAGAGCAGATCAGTAAAAATACTCTTTCAGCCAAAGTGCTTTTTGCTTCTGGAACCCTCAACTGCTGTGGTTTTTGAAAGCAGCGGTATCTTCTGAGAAACTGAGGTGGCAGTATTTGACTAGGAAAGTCCGTTTATTTGTATTTAGACTTCCATCAAGGAGCATATGGAATTATGAGTGCAATTTCTCTTAGTGTTGATGGGAGCTATACCACAACAATTATGATTTTAACACAGCAATTATCATTATATTTGACTAGCATTTTTCCCTCCCTTATCATCTCTTCTACTTGTTACTGACATTGTAGTTTCTCTGAGACAGCCCAATCTTCTGGTCTTACAAAACACTACATGTAACATTACTGTGATAATAGTGTGCTCATTCTTCCACAGCAATAATCGAGACTCCTCATTCAGAGAAATTATGAGGCTTTGACAATTGGACTGCCTCATAAAACAGCAGTGCAAGGCTTAAAACAAAAGAAATTAAGCAAGACCTAAATTAACCTGTCTGTATGACCAGTAGGGCCTCCACTTAATAACTTCTCTGTGGGCTGATGGGGCTTTTAAGAGAGCTGTAAAAGCATACAAGCACTAATTCTCTTGTTTCTTCCTTTCTTCTCTCAGGATGGCAGCACAGCGCTTTCAATAGCCCTGGAAGCTGGACATAAGGACATAGCAGTTCTCCTCTATGCCCATGTCAACTTTTCCAAAACCCAGTCACCGGTTAGTACACAACCTCCTATAGGTTATGTTTTAGCTTGCTGCTGTTGAACATAATAGTGAAATTTAGCAAACAAGCAATTGACTCCCTGACAGTTGTACAGCACATGAAATTCTGAGGTTATTTTAAGACAGTTTCTGTGTTGTTGAGTGGAATGTACTTTTAAAAATACATGTTGACTGCAGAAGGTTGAAGCCTAGCTGAGGAATAGTTCCTGCTTCTCTTCCTAATTACCAAGGGGTACGGATAGCTGATTAGCAAGGTTCACTGATTCTGGCTAGTGTGCAGCGGTGCTGTTGTATAATTTTTATGGTACTTATTGACCTGGAAACTGAAACATAGCTGTTCTAGGTGTTTTGGCAGCTATCTACCTCTCCTGTAGCTCTGACTCACTCTCCTGACAAACTGCTGCTGAACACCTCAATGTCTAGACAGCATGTAGTTGCAGTTAGTAGGCTGTATGATAGCTGGCACTTTTCTTCCTAAAATTAAAAAGAAAAATCTGTACAATTAAAGGTAAGGAATTGAACATAGTAACTCTGAGTGTTGTATTTTCTATCTGCTGGCTGGAATAATTTCTCTTCAGTTAACTGTTCTTTCTTCTTTTTTAGGGCACTCCTAGGCTTAGCAGAAGGACATCTCCTGGTCCCACCCACAGAGCCACATTTGAGTAGTAGTGTATAAATATCTGTAAAAAATCTCTATGCCATCTTTAAGCTGCTAAATGTTACTGTTTTACTGAGACAGATACTGAATGTAATTGTCTTGTGCCTGAACTCACCAGCAAAGTGAAAGCAGAGATCTAGTGCTAATGGTAGAAAACCATAAAATTGAAGCAAGCATATAGTTAAGCGGTGCTCAGTGGAGAACCTTAGCCAGAACTGTTCTATTGCTCACATACTCATCTTTCTGTACACTGGCATAAATCCTGTTTTTATTTGTTGTAGATTATCCTTTCTTATGTTATGTGCAGGCTATGACTTCTAAAGCTATCCATGCAGGGGTGTCCCATTGGCTTTTTTTTAGTCCTTCTAAAAAAATAACTACTGTGCCTCGACTTCATCACAGTAAACTTCTCATAAATTTCATTCCAACATGATTTTCATGTTTTTAATTACTTTGAAATTCAGAAGTTGCAGTTGCTTATGTAGTCAGCTCCATGGATCTTGAGCTGGTGGGTGAGTGGGTAGGTATTGGGGATAGAGCCTCTTGTCAGGTCTGAAGTTCACTAAATAAGATGTTGCTAATTGGGGATAATGTATAACTTTTTATATTAAAGATACTAGTATCTATAAAATTAACTCACACAGTATTTTCAACATTTTATATTCCTTAATAATTAAAACCTACATGAAGAATTACATGTCCTGTTACCATATTTTTGTTAATTGTTTCAGTCTATAAGCTCCATACATGTTTCTCAGAGAATAAAATTAGAGGTACCAGCTGTATATTCCTCTTGAGTGGAATTGAGTGTAGTTCTTGGTGCGTATTTATGGAATGCTGTTACCTTGTCACATTCACCTTAGTCAAGTGTATTGAAATGTTTGAAGTGCCTTAGACTCTTGCCATATTTTCAGAATAAAATTTCATGCTGTTTTACTCCTCTCCTGTTTTACTTGTGATTTGTCATCATCCAGAAAAGCTGCACATTACAACTGCAGCAGGAAAAAAAGCTAAATCGATAAATCAAGGCAGGGAGGACTGGACAGTGTCCACATGAGGGTTTTTTCTGCTGACTGGAAGAACTTTGCCCAAGATAATCTGTTTTTGTTTGTCCTGCACAGGCTGTACTTTTTGCAGTTTGGTTGAGAAGTGACTTCTCTCGGCCATTTGAAACATCTTGGAGAGGTGTTGGAGGACTGACTTCAAGCAGTTTACTTGAACTGAAAAGTAGTTAACTGAAATAAAACCCTTTGCACTTTATCTTACAAACAATCCTGTCAACTTAGTGAAGGGGATGCTTTTTAGATAGCATGGAAGCAAGTCCTAAGCTAGTGCCTGTGTATCCTTGTCAGTTCTGACCTACCTGATGAGACAGAAGCATACCTCAGTGCCTTCCTTCAAGGGTTCTGAACAATTCTGTTACTCTTTGTCCCTCTGTCCCTAAGTCCTTATCAAACAGCTTTTCCTACATAGACCCTTTGAAATAAGGACCCACTGAAGACATTCTCACTTGGCCTCCATTGATTTGGTGACTTGGCATGCCAAGAACTCTTTGTGAGGGAGGCTAACTGTGGCTAACTTTTCTTCTCACTCCTCACTGAACATCTGCTAATGTGTGGATGTTCTCTCATCTGGATCCCACATGCAGGGTATAGAGGCATGTCACCCAGCAAGCCAAATTACTGTGAAAATAAGGTCTTCCCTCTGACACAAGACTGACAGCAAAGAGCAGCAGCATGGAAAAAAACAACAAAACACAAAAAAATATCCTTCATTTTGTCCTCTATCAAGAGTCAGTGGGTGCAGGCTGTCCTGTGAAACAGGGTGCTGCACGCAGGCATCCACCCAATAACCTGAAATTGTGTACAAAATTGTGTACACAATTATGTACATAGTACACAACAGCAATGCTTCCCAATGAATTACTCATTCATTTAGGATCTGGGTAGTTTTATCATTAAACAGAATTAGTGCAAGTTGGATCTACCTTGCTTGGGCATGACAAGAGTTGCTTTTGAATCTTTTTCAGATCTGTTGATCTGCCATCTCCTGCCTCAGTTTGAACAACTGTCTGGAAAGCAAAGTCAAGATAATCTGTTCTTGTCTTAATGAGTTTGAAATACACACAGGTCTAGAGATAAACAAATAAAGCTGAAGAAGTGGAGAAAACAGATGACTGTTTTTATCTTTCTCCAGAACTTTATCTAATTTTACAGAAAATCCAGTTCACTTATTTATACACGCTTGCCTGTATCTCATGGATTAAATTCTTGTCTAGCAGAGAGACATACTGCCAGGACAGAATCTGCAGAACAAAGAGGTTTCTGATTTCAGTTTTACCAAGAATTTTATTTAGCATTGGGTTTACCGAATCTAGACTACTTGTGCTTTTTTAAGGGAGCTAGTGATCATACATTTAACTCTTACGACAGTAGTTCTAGGTAACTTTAGAGAAGCAGGGAGTTGGGCTTCATGTGTCTGTTCTAACTTGAGATATGCTGTGATTCTGTGGTACTATGATGGCAGTTTTAAAGCATGTAGATTATGCTCCAAAGTCTGACTTTATCTGATAAAGAGTACGCTGAGCCATCTGATAATGTCCTTTTAGCAGTGCCTCTGTATTGCTGTAGGAAATAGGTTAATTAGTAACATGTCTAATAGGTCTTTGCCCCAAATACAGTTTTTAAACTATGATCTCTGTTGCTGTGCTACTGAGCTTCATTTGCACATATTATTTGTACATACTGTAGGCTAACCCCCTCTTTGTACATAATGGAGATAAAAAAAGACTGTAAAATGTCCATGAATAATAGCTTTCCAGAGGAAAGGGCCATGACTGCTATTTTCCATGTTGGAACAGATTTCTGTATCTACCTCCACAAATCAATGGGAGTCCTGGGCATGATGGGATTCGTGGATGTGCAGCTACCACAGAAGGGTTTAAAACAATTAGTCCAGTAGTTAGGTGACTAATGACACAGGGAGAATCACCAAATGTGCTTTAATACTTTTTTTTTATGTGCAACAAAAGCATAAGGAGAGTAATGTGGAATAAACATTCCTTCCTTTTTTTCTTCAGTTTTCTTCCCCCAATCCTGAATACAATTGGTATATCAGAAATTAAAACATTTTCCAAGTGACAGAAATCAGGAGGAATATGACTACCCTAATGCCATACAAATGTCAGACTATGCAACTTGCAGTGCCTGGATTTATTTAGGTGCCATTTTCCTGGTAAGCAAAAGACCCTAACTGCCTAGAGTTTCAGAGAATGTTAGATGAAGCTACTGACATTTCTGTGTAGTGTTCAGTTTTGTCCCAAAACCTCAAAACCTCATTTTCCTGGGTTAAAATGCCTTGTTAAAGAAAAGTGACCCCAGTTTTAGCTGTATGGTGAAGTAGGCTGTTCTGGTATGCCTTATCAGGAAGATTGTCAAAAGGAACCAAAATTTTCTATGTGTTAGATACATGGAAAAGTACACCATTCACTTGACTATTTTACTAAAGTCAATGAATGTCATTTCTGGCTTAAAATCCCATTAGAGTAGACTTAATTAATTCAGCACTTAACAAAAACAAAAAAAAAATACAAAATAAGGATCATTTATTCCTTTAGAATTTTCTTCTCTTAAATGGCTCTCCCAGCTCCAAGAGGTGACACCTGAATTAGTTCATACTGTAGAAGTTGGGCCTTTCCCCAGGAAATAGTTAAGAGGTTCCCAAAAGTGTTTGTATCCACTGATGCCCTCTGCAAGCCAAGTTTAATTCCACCTACTAATGCTGGATGACATCTACCACCAGTGCTGGGATTAAGGGGTTTACCATGTGTATCAGCTCTGACCTGAGCTCCCCCTACACACCCTCACTGGCATTTGTTTTTCAGGTCAGATGATTGACTCTCAGTATATCCAAGCATGATGTTGTCATCACCTTTGAACTCTTGACTGTCAGTGAATATGTAAGAGATGGGCAATTTTTCAAGACTGTAAAATATGTCACTGTCTTTTTCCTTTTACATTGTCGTACATTAAATGAGTCTGTCACTTAAAAGGTGAGAGTTACTGGTATGGGGTTTTACATTAAGGAAACAAGCCAACAAAATATTAATCAAAATCAACAACAAAAGAAAGTATTTTTTGCAAGACATATTTTCAGAGGTTTTATCTTCTTGATATGGCTGAAAGAACTCGAGTTATTCTAGAAATAGTTTTTAGTCCATTTCTCCTGGTGTCTCATACTTTTGGCTGAGAAGTCTGTCAGAAGTCCAGTTCAACCATGGTGTGAATTAATGCATGCCTTGGCATCAATCCCTGACACACAGGACTAGCTGTTTCCTGTAGGGGAAGCAGCCCAAACATTACAGGCATCTTCCTGCCTTTGAAAGGCAGCAGCAAAGCTGGCCAAAACAGCATTCATGCTCTTACTGCAGCTGCGGCTAGCTCTCCTCAGTGGACTCTGTCCCTGCATGCAGGTCTGTAAACTTCATCCCTTCCTGTTCTGTGGGCACCCAGGTGTGTAAATTACAAACATTTCCTCACTAATAAGAGATGCTTTCAGTTGTTCAGTTCACATGGTGATGCTTGGGCCTGTCTCTGAAGGCCTGATGTGGGATGAGGAACCAAGGAGCATTGTTGGAAGACCTGCAAGGAGGATTTTGCATTAAATGTTTTTAGAAATTAGCACACTGAGATTAGAGGAAAGGGGTATCCCGTTTCAGGTTTGTTCTGTATTTCAGTTTGGTATTGTGGAGGTATTAGCCTTCACTACTCACAACTTAATGCAATGCCTGGGGAAGTCAATTTTGAAATTCCTGCCTTACTTCACTTTGGCTGCAGTGTCTTTGTGCACACATACACTGAACAGAGTGCCTAGTTAAAGCTGAGCCACCTGGTTGGTTTCAGTTCATGTAACATCATCCAGTGTATCAGTATACCTTGAATACCACTGGACAGTAAATTGCTTTTGAAGGGGCCGCAGAATTGTATGCTACCTGTACAAATGTTTGGGAACCTGTCTAAGAAACTAATCGGGTAGCACTAACAAGATTATGTTGGTGGTTTTTTGTTTTTCAAAAATTTCCGTTTTTCAAACTTCTTAAAGTTGTTTGTAAAAGAGTATGTCTGCTTTCCTGACAGGTTGTTAGGCAAAGAAAACAAAGCACAGAAGTAAATCATACTCAAAGTAGTATTGTTTTACTGTAGCTGTAGCTGTATACATCTGTGGTGGGTTGATCCTGACCGAACACCAGATGCCCACCAAAACAATTCAGTCACTCCCCTCCTCTGATGGTCAGGGAGAGAGAGAAGAATCTGGTAAGTTGAGATACAGACACGGAGAGATCACTCACCAATTACTGTCACAGGCAAAACAGGCTCCGGGAGATTAGTTTAGTTTACTGCCAATCAAATCACAGTATAATAACAAGAAAATACCCCCAGATCTTAAAACACCTTCCCTCTCCCCTCCCTTCTTCCCAGGCCCAAGTTTACTACTGAATTCTCTGCCTCCTCCCTACCAGTGGCACAAGAGGACTGGCATGAGGGTTGTAGTTAGTTCATTAAGTCGTTTCTGCTGCTTCTCCTTCCTCTTACCTTGCTCCAGCATGGGGTCTGTCCCATGCTTCACAAATTCTCCACTATGAGTCCTTTCAATAGGCTGCAGTTCTTCACTCCAGTGTGGGTCTCCCACAGGGTTACAAGTTCTCCCAGCAAACCTGCTCCAGCATGGGCTCCGCTCTCCATGATACACAGGCCCTGCCAGGACGCTGCTCCATAGTGGGCTTCCAACAAGGTCACAGCCTCCCTCACATATGCACCAGCTCTGACATGGGGTCCTGCACAGGCTGCAGGTGGATCTTCGCTCCACCAGGGATCTCCATGGGCTGCAGGGGCACATCTGCCTCACCACGGTCTGCACCAGGGGCTGCAGGGCAATCTCAGCTCCAGCACCTTGACTCCTCCTCTCCATCCTTCTCTGCTAACTCTGGTGCTTGCAGAGCTGTTTCTCTCAAATGCTCTCACTTATTTCTTTAAGCTACTGTTGCTGAGCACCTTTTTCCCCTTCGTATACGTTTTCTGCTTGAAGAGCTCTCAGCATCACTGGTGTGCTCGGCCTTGGCCATCAGTGGGTCTGTCTTGGAACCAGCTGGCACTGGCTTGGTTGGATGTGGGGAAGTCTAGCATCTTCTTGCAGAAGCACCCTAGTCACACCCCTGCTACCAAAACCTGGCCTTGTAAACCCAGTACAACAAACCTTTGTCAATATACCAGATAGTTCCTTACTATAGGTGATTAATTAATTCTCTAAACTTCTGTTGTTAAGTTTTCTAAAGTATGTTTCCATACATCAAAACCCCCACCTGATGCATCATCCCTGAGGAGATCCAAGAAATTAGCAGGTCATTAGGGAAAACAGGAATCTTTAGGTAGCTGGTACCTGCTGTGAGCGCTTCACCTGGTCACCTGGGGCCTTAAAGCAAGTGGGGGGCACTGCAGGCCAGCTTGATTGACCTTTCTCTTATCATTTTATCCACAGGTGCTTTGCTGTTTCACCCTGTGCCACTGGGCAAACTGTATCTTTGTGTGTTTGGTTAACCAGCACCAGAAAAAATAAACTGCCTTTTAAAGTCAGTACAAAACTGCCCTTCAAGGACTTCCATGCAAAGACCTGTAAATAAGGGCCTTATTATACTTAAGGAGAGTATGATTAAATACATTCACCCATGAATGACAAACCTCAATGTCCATGTACTCCAAACACCATTACACTCATTTGCAGTATTATTATTTAGATAATATGAGTGGTAACATTTTTTCAAAGCTGCGTATGTGCTTTGAAATATCTAAGGGCTGAATGTAAGTAGCAAAGAGATATTTCTAGGAGATGTACTGGTAATTTTTTTCAGCCTTTCACTTAATGGTTTTAGCATTGTTGCAAAACCAGCCCTTGCTTTGGCAAGCTGCAGAGCTGGAAGGGTATCTCATGCTCCAGTAGCAACACTGTCCTTCCTCACTGAGCCACATTATCTTCACCAAGATGAAGACATGAAGATTTCATTTACATGAGATTTCATTTGTCAGGGTGGAACAGGCAGATTAGGAAAGTTCCTCCTCAGGGAAGTAGAGGCTTCCTGGCTGTGGTTTCATACCTTTCTCTGAGGCATGAAAAGCCACCTGCTGTGTCTGGCAGTCATCTTGCAGCACCCCTACATTGCTCTTGGGTATTTTCTGGGGCTGGAAAGGCAACTTTTCTCCAGACCTGAGCGTAAGTGGGATTTGGAGTCAGACAGTTACAATCCCTTGGTACTGAGCAGGTAGGGGCTGGCCCTAGAAATGTCTTGCCCCCACTCCACCACCATGCACTCATTCTTGCAAAGTTATCATGAGAATTTTCCAGTCCAACCAGATGCATTTGTTCAGAGGCCCTTTATTGTGGCGGCTTAATCTGCTTCACTAGTCTAGCAGGAGGAGCAAGAAGCATGTTAATGACTTCTGCAGTGGAAGGTCATTTGGGAGAACGGTGAGCAGAACAGCTGTACAAAAAGATTGGGACAGATTAGAAACACAGTATGACAAAATGAGGCTTGTTTTACCAAAAGCAGGTTGAAGCAACTGAGGAAAAAAGAGTAAGAATTTGTGGGCACAATCTGTAATGCTGAAAGACAACTTGCCAGAGAGCTGCTTAAACAAGAATTGGCAGTGTGATTTAAACAAACAAACAAAAAAGGTCTGTGTATTTTTTGTCCATTTCAGATGGAGCAGAGGCACCTGGCACTGGAAGATGTAATGCAACTTGACACCATTTACAGTCACAGTGTCCCAGCAGACAGGTCCAAAGTCTGCCACCCTCAACAGAACAAATGACACCTGCTAAAAAGTTGGAAGCTGAAAATAAGGAAGAAGTTTAAAATGGTAGTTTTGTTTTGATAAGAGATAAATCCTGTGAATAAGGAATTTAGAACATCTCACATTATGTGAGCGTTGAAATATTAAGCCATGTGGATGGTTTGCAAAGAGAAAAGCAAAGAAAGTTCTCTAGGTTAGACCTGCAAAAACAGGTTTTAGTTGTTGGGAAATTTGGGTGAGTTTTTAAATTAATATTACGGTTGTTTCCATCGTTTTGTCATACGGTAACTGCCTATGCTGGCCTTCACACAACTCATGTTTGGTCAGAATACGGTCAAGAATTGAAAACAAAGAAGAGACATATCCATATGAAATGGGTATGTATGTGAGTTTCTGAATAACATGCTATAGGTATGACTGTGACTGCCCCCTTTTAGCTGGGTGAACAAAATTCATTGCCTTCCCACTGTGCCCTGTAGATCTGATGGAAAGCCCAGCTGCAACCTAACAGGGGCTGGCTGTTCACCCACCCTCCTCTGCATCAGCCTGCCCCATAACTTTTCTGTGGAGTGGGGAGACCTCTGCAGACAGGATAAATCCATCATTGCTGCAGCATGCAGAGGGAGACAGCTAGATTCTCTGACAGAGCAGTTAGTTACAGAGGCTTGTTGGGGTTTGGGGTTTTGTTTATGACTTTCTTTTTGGGCTTGGGTTGGGATTTTCCTATTGCTGAGTTGGGGTTTTGTTTGTTTGTTTTAGTATTCTGGTATTATTTCATTCATTCTTCCTCTTTAAATAATCCCCTTTCAACTGCTGATATATCAGGGCTGCACATTTGACCTGACACATGCAAATCTTGGTCTCAACTCTTTTCTCTAAATTAACATTTAATTAGTAGCTCACTGCTTTCTATTTTGTGCAAAGAGGCTATAAGATCTGATGTCAGGAGATGGAAAAATGCTGTGCCCTGTAGCCCATAACTACAGGAAGTTACGGAAGCATAAGGGGATGAAGGGGAAAAAAGGATGAACTCTGTAAAACAACTGCTAACAGAAATGTAAGCTCCACAGACAAAGAAACCTTGCCATGCAATCTTGTGCTAAACCACAAGACTTCTACAGCTCTTCTACCAAGTCAACATGGAAGAAGTTTAGAAGCCTGACCTTACCTCCGGAGAAATCTCTGGGGCTGGCATTCTTTCACTTGTATGGAAGTAGTCTAGCCAAGAGGTGTAGCATAGCTACCCAGGCTCCGAGACCTATCTCTGCTCTAGAAATTAAAGTTCTCTTGGAATTACAGGATGATTTTCTTGAGGATCCTAACAAAATCACCTGCCATGGAATCTGGTTCAGGAGACATATTTCACACAAACAGGTCATCCCCTGCCCCCGCCCTCACCAAAGGGAAGATCAAAAGAGGCACTTGCCCTAACTTACAGTAGTGAAGATGATGGGTGAAACTCCTTTCCAACTGCAGAAAGGTTTGTCTGTTATTCTCCTCAAGCCTGCAAGAAAAGAGGTTCTTCAAAGGCAGGAACAAAACTTGAAAAATAGGCTATAATCTACCATGGACCTGAACAGGGGTAACAGTGGTCTGTTGCTGGCATGTACTATTACTGAGAAACAAGAAAACAAGCTGAGCTGGACATGCTTCTCCAAGACATAACTACTTGAGCTGAGGAACTAGCTATTCCAAATATTTCATCCTGCAATATAATACAGATTGCCTGAAAGTACCTGAAGTCAGGAAAGTAATGAGTTTCACATCATAATGAGGTTGTTTTTCCTACAGCTTCAACAGCATCCAAGCAGAACTAAGTGTGCAGAAGTCACTCCTTCTGTCTCTTGCTAAGGAAAGGGTTGTATTAACCAGTATTTTGACAGTGAACATCATCTGTCCACTTCTAAAGTGTGATTAACAGTGCAATCTCATATGACTTGGTTTGAGACATCAGTTATTTTGACCATCTTAGGAAGTTAATTCGTGTCCTGTAGAGGTTAATATTGATAGTAACAATTATTTTAGATATCTTTTTGAATAAAAGATGAGTACTAGATACTCTTTGTTAATAACACTGTCACCCTTGATAACAGCTTCTACTTTAATAAAATCATTATTGTAACCAAGTGAGTATTCTTTTTAAAAAGACAAAAAATATGTGTATTTGTATGTATGTATGTATCATTTTCACTTTATTCCTCAAGTTTGTTTTGAAAAAAGATAGGAGGATCTCACTGCAGCACATAAGAATAAGCAGCTACTCAAAGTTGGTACGTGTTCTTCCCCCAGAGGACCAAAACATCAGCAAGCTGATGGGCCATAAATCAAAGTGAGTATCCAGGCAGGTATTTAAGGTATGTGTCATACAGTAGAACCGAGTGAGTCCTGCAGAGAGGAACTATGGGCTATTATGTTTATAATAGAGACTCAGGCAATACTAGAGGTGTACCTTACTTACCTTAGGTGCCTAATGAACAGTCTTCCTAGATGTCGTTATTGTGAATTCACAGAAACTGCCTTCTAGTGAAGAGGCAATCTCCATCCCTTGGTTTCTTGAAAACAGGCAAGAGAAAATGACTGAAACAACCATGCAGAGAAGATACTCTTTGTTTTCAAACTCATCATGTGCTATCTGTTACAATTTCAAACACTGAGGATATTTAACAATATTTTATTAAGACAATGTGAATATTTTCATGCATTTAGCTGGGATGACTGAGCTGGGCTCAGAGCACCTTTATTCTGGCATCTACAAATGGCCCAGTTTGAATACAAATGGCGGAAAATTAAGGAGTCTAATTAGTTTTTATAATATGTTTCCTTCACCTTTCAAGGTATCTCAGTGTCTAGACAAAGCCAGCTTAATTAAAATTAATATCTTAACTGTTGAAATAATTTGTAACAGTGTGTTATCTTCCTTACCAGCTTTGCACCAATAGTATAAGAGGAACTCAACTACTCTTAATTACCAAATGTGCATATATGATGTACAGAGATCATCAACCCAAACACTGCTGACCAACACACGAGTGATAGAAGAAAACTGTTGCCTAAGGAAGCCAACCAATGCTCTGATTATCTGTAGCCTGATAGCACTAAGTAAAGCTTTACTTGATAGGCATGCATTTCCTAGGACCCAGATCTCCCAGGTTCTTTCTCTGAACTGGATTCCTGGCATGGAGGTGGGACACACAAACCTTGAAGGGGGAAAGACCCAGTGCACTGTCCATAGCATTTGGGGACTACCTCTGAACTGCCGAATTGTTCTGGGGGCTCTGGGGCATGAAGGCTGGAATGGGAGAGGTTCTAGGGGAAGAGAGGTTGGCTAACAGCAAAGAAGAAAGCCTCTTTCCCATGCTAGGAGAAGCAAAAGATCAGCATCAAGTCATTTCACAGCATGGCTGATTAAGTAATAGTCATTTGACTTTTATTAAAATATTTGGGAAAGCTCAGCTGTTTCTGGAGGCAATTCTGACACCCCTGCCGCACTCAGTGGATCTGAAAGGCTTCCTACAGGAAATGGCAAGAAATGGGGGAAAAGCAGCACAACACTTTACTCTCAGGCATGTGTGCTACATTCACTGATTTTAATGGGAAGTCTCACAGAATGCTCCCCTGAGAGCAGTACATTATATGAAAAATATTTTCATTTAGGCTTAAGGAGAAAAGATGAAAATAAATCAGAAGAAGGTATTGTAACAATAACTTTGCTTCTATGAGCATCACAGTTAGGAACAACAAATAATAATAACAACAAATAAAAATACTGGATGGATAGTAAATTGACATAGCAAAACCTACCTCTTCCCTTAGCTCAGTTGTAACCATCCTTCAGGAATTACAGTTTCAACAGATTTAAGTTTTTGAAGATCAAGAATGCAAAATAATAAAAACTTGCACCATTTAGAGAAGGCATAGACAATAAAGCAAGTGCTTTATAATTTGAAATGATATATTTCTTCTTTTAAATACCAATTAGTTTGTTCAGTGAACTGGACATTGAACTGTATCCATTAAAACATTGAAAACCATAAATAAAAATCTTGCAATTAATTGTGTTGCCTATTTTTAAGACGTTGGAGCTTAGTTTTTCATATTCTGGCAGTCTATCAAACTCAGATCCATTACAGATGTCTTAGAGCTGAATTGATGATGATATTCAGAACTAAGGGCATCCTCTTCAGTAGTCCTACCCTGATGAAGGAGCTCAAATGTATAGATGGCTTATGCGACTCTATCATTCTTACTGTGTGAATTAGGAATGTTAGAAATGTCAGCTTAATGAGTCATGCAACAGTCTTCAATGTTCTAAGTCACTGGATCCAATTAATTTTCAAGTGTGCCTAAAATGAACAATGAATACTGAGAAGAAGCAGTTCAGTGGTTTACTCCACACTCACTTTTTAACTTCTATTTTATACATTGGACCTAATAATGCTTTCAAATAGCTATCCCATTCAATTATTAACAGTGATTGAAATTTCTAAGGAGCTGACATTGTTTTTTTCTTCAGCCTTTACGTCTGCAATAAAATTATTCCAATTTGCATGAACAAATGAGAAAGGAAGAATGTGTTAGTTAAAAAATGGTAATTTCCCACTTTATGTACGTTATTAGTAAAACTAGAGTGGAAACATGATAAACATATACATTTTTGATATATCTCCATTGTATTTGCTTCACTGAACTTGAAAACTGCTTTGGTTTTGTATTATATGTGGCATAATGCAATAACATGAGTTTTGTTTCTGGTGAATCCTGTTTTTATTGAGCAGTGTGGGCCAATCTCATTGGCTGGGCCCACAGCCATGAAGAGAAAGATCCATTTGTTGTAACAGGAAAGGTTTTCTTATTTTTACAAAAGTTATTGTCTTGGTTGAAAGACAGGTGTCTGCTAGAGAAGGCAGGATCCTCCCTTGGAATATAAAATGTAAACCCCCTCCCTCTGAATTGTTACAATTTTGAAATTATAACAGAAGACACCTATTCCCGTATAGAAGGAATAGCTTGTGTCTCTACAGCATCCGTTGCTACTAGTTCATTTCCAGAACCAACCACTGATGATGTATCTCCTTCTCTCAGGCAAAGATATGAGAATAGGAATAGCAGTCCTTTACTAGTATGTGTAACAAGGCAAACAAACAACAACCATCTCAGCATCACCCACAACCAGAACAGGAACCCAGGACCCTTCTGGCCGCGGGCGCTTTCCGCCGGGTGCAGTTCCGGGCACAGCCAGCAGGGGCGCCGGTGGCTCCCGGCGGGCAGGGCGGGCGATGATTCCCCCGCGCCTGCAGGGGGCGCTGTGGGGCGGGCTCGGGGAGCCGCGGTGATGGCGGCCGGGCCCGGCCGGGAAGGGATGGGAGAGAGGCTTTGCTTCACAAACCTGGGGCAGCTGATCCCCGTGACCCTGCGGGAGCACCAAGCTGGAATGGCAGGAGTGAGCAGAAATCCTGGTGCAGTGGACGAGATGTACCAGAAGCTCCACAGTGGTAGCTGGAACTGCGGGATGTACCGGCAGGGCATGGGATGCAGGGCCCAGCAGCAGAAGAAAGGCAGCTCCTAGCTGGGTTATTGTGGTGGGTGGCAGCAAAATTCCTTTTCCCAGGCAGCAGCTCAACCGTCCTCCTCCAAAGCCCTGAGAGGGAGAGAGCCAGCAGCTGCCCCAGTCCCATCCTTTATCTGCCCCCAAAAATCTCATGATATCTCCTCCCTCACAGCACAACTCCCAGAGAAAAAAGAAGTGTAGTCAGATGCTACGCTCTTCTCCCCACCTTAGCCACTCTTGTTTTTCTTAAGTACCCCTAAGTACCAGTAGTTACATTCCTAGAAACTTATGGGAAAAAATTATGTAAGCAAAAAGAAAGAAACCCAACCCCCAACAGTAATTTTTACCATAGCCTTGGCATTTGGACCATTAAACTCTAGATTTTCATTAGTGTGTATCTTGCAAATGTGAGAAACAACACTCACATTTAAAATTTCAAAGGTTTTTTAAACCTTAACAAAATACAACAAAAGATTGAATAAGGAGAAAGAGCAGCACTGCAAGTCCTCGTGACTGGTACCCTCGTGCTCCTTTACAAAATGGATGCTCTGCCTTTTATACCCTTAGCGACTCCCAAAGTTGTATCAGTCAACTTTTACTCGGCCATCCATTGGTAGATATTGCTTTCTTATATCTTGATTGGAGGTCAGGAGACATGCTGTGCCTCCTAGTAACAAGCCAGCCCTCTCCAAATGCCCCACTTACCAAGGCTATACAAGGGGGAGGGGAAAAAGGGCTGTGGGAGAACATACTAAAATAACTTAACTATACATCTAAAAAAACACTTCTCTTAACATACCTATAATATTCATCTCTTAATTGTGAGGCCCTACCATCACATCACCCATCTACAACACAAAAAATGTTTTTGCTTAGGCATGCATTGCTGGTGGCTCTTCTCAGTTGTGGCCCATCTAAAGTTATTGATATGAAGTTCCTCTTTCCCCGTATTTACTGGGAGAATACCAATAAAGCAAAGTGTGAACAAACATGCTATTTCAGTTGCCGTTAAGGCATGTCACCCACTATGGCAGGCCTGTTCTCCACCTTGGCATACACATGATGCTGTTCCCTGCCCCCTGCCAACATTCCTTCTTTGCACCCTTTGAAGAAGAGTCCCCTGACACTTTATCTTCCCAGTGGGTATGGATTTGTACCAAGAGAAAAGAACATGAACTGAGGGTGCTGAAAAGTGTGCACAATTTGCCCCACCTTGCTAACAACCAGTGGTCTTTGTAAGCACAGATGGGCACAGCATCACTTTCTTGCTGTTAGCAAACTGTGGACCACAACCACAAGCACTCTCCTTACTCTCGCTGAGAAAAGTCAGGAAATAGCCAAATGGTGGCAGCACTATAAATTGCTTTAGTGCTCCACTAAATTGCTATAATTGCTCCACTCAGTGAGAGTGGAGCCCTGGGCACCACAGGAAAAAAATAGCCAAAAAATACCACCACCACCAAAAAAAACCAAACCAACCAACCAACCAACCAACCAACCAACCAACCAAACATAAGCAAACAAACAAACAAAAACCAAACCAAAAAAACCCAAAACAAAACAAAAAACAAACAAACAAAACAAAAACCAACCAACCAACCAAACAAACAATAAAAAACCACCCAAAGGAAAAAGGAGTTTGTGGAGAAGAGAACCAAGTAGCACACTAAAACCTCCTTATCCCTAAATCTCCATGCCATAGAAACATTTTTGGAGCAAGGAAGACTGAAACTATTAAAATCTTAAGTCTGAATGAAAGATTCAGCTTGACTGAAATGACTTTTAGCAAAAGCTATCAGTGGTTTATCAGATTTTACTGATCTGGAGTAATAGTCCAGGTGCCAAATACTCTATATATCATCACAGAAAAGTGTCAGAGAGAAGCTGTAAGGCTGACTTTAAAATCTTGTAAATACTGAGCATTTCAAGGCAAGGTTTGGGTTCAGATATATGTCCAATAAGAAAACCTTTTCTTTTCTTGTGGTGCAGGCAATTCAAGTACATACCTACTATGTAGGTGGTATAACCTGAAAACAGAAACTGTTAGAAACATAAATATAGACTTGGGGTGGGGGGAACAATCCAAAAACATATATGCTGCCAGAAAGCATCAAGAAGATGAAGAAAATCAAGAAAATCCTCTGTTTCGAATACAAAGCTTTGCCTGGTGAATTGTGTTTTAAGAGTGAAGTAACAAAACTTCAGCTTATTTGCAAGTTAAAGGAGGATTAAAATAAGGAATGAATGAAAGAGAACAGCACACGTGTAGAAATGAAAGAAAAAAAAAAGCATGGCTTATTTATGCCACCTACTGGATTTTTCTTGAAGTATCTTTTCAAGTATTTCGGCTGCAATGATGTCTGTCACTCCAGCAAATACCCTTGCATGGGAGGCTACTCACACAAGTAAACCAGCTGAAATCCATCTGATGACTCACAAGTAAACACATGTGCAGACTGACATAGCTGGAGGAGTAGAGATTAGGGTAGCTGTACACCTGTTTATTCTGCTAAAATGATAGATCTAGGGCAGCCCAGACATCCAAAGCTGCAGGCAAGCACTGAAGTCCAATACTTAGGAGCTTCCCAGCTCCTATCAGTGCCTCAGGGAATGTGCTGGCACAGTTTCTCTCCATTGCTTGACTCCCTCTGGCTGTCTTTGATATTTTGTTCAAAATGTCCAGAGTCTTTATGGACACGTCAATGTTTTCAGACAATGCAGACTGCAGTGTGCATGCTTTATCTTCTATCCTCACCAGTCCTGCAGCTGAGGCTCTTTTGGGAATCCACAACCAGCCCTGGGGATACAGTCTATAAAATGATCTGTCAAAAGTATCTCAAAAACTCTCTCATTTGATCCACTGACGGAAAGAAAACCCAAAAAACAAAACTTAAACAGAACCCCATCTAGCAGATCTAAAATGAAATGCACTCAACTCCACTGACTTCTGTGAAACTGAAGGTCTTCTCAGGCAACAGTGTTAGATTGAAACCCTTTTTGTCATCTCTCCACTGGTTTGCTGAGTTATACCAAATGTGGTGGTAGGATCATGTCTTGCTCACATCTGTCCCTCCAAATGATTATCTTGTTAGCAAATCAAATATTTTTGCCAGGTTCAAGGGATCAGCCAAAAGCATGCAAAGGACAGATCATCACTAACAGATGATATTTGTGACTTTAAAGAAAAAGTTAAACTAAAGGACAGCTATCAGGTAGCTATTAAGACGAAAGAGAAGAAAAGCAGAAATGACTTTTGATTCTTATTTTTGTCATCAGAAATATTAATTATAGTTATTTCCAAAGGTGATGGCAAATTGCAGTAATCTTAAGCCACTGATATCATCACCAGACAGACTTAAAACACAGATGTCCAGACATACATTAAATGAATGACTATATTTTCTGAAGACTTGCAGTGAGGTTATTGTTATTCATCTTAGGACTAATGGCAGTTTATGATCATCTCCTATTGCTTCATTACTCCACAGATGACAAATCCAGCAGTGTGTTGCCAACCTCACCATATACCCATTTCAAAAAAAAAATTGGAGAAAAACATTGCAGTTTAAACCATACTCAAAATGTGACTTGAGCTAGCAATTAATTATCAAATGATTGATCATGTACTTGCATTCATCAGGCATCTAGATATTTTGGTGGAATTCATCCAGAACGCAAAATACCAGACAGGTACTAACAAGATTAGTATTTGTTCTGCACAGCAGTTTGTGCAGCATTATGGATAAAACAGATCTGTGTAGTTAGCCTGAAAGGCAGTAGTAGAAAATACTGATTATGTGAAAGAGTGATGAATGAATGTTCTTCTTGGACCTGTTGCATTTTTGCATCCTGTACTTCATCTCTGAGGTTGGCTGTCCCACTGAGTTTCTAGTGAAGTCAAGTATATAAGCACTGGGTGAACTGCTATTATTTTTGTTTTGTCTGTCTTTGCCTGCTTTATGCATTGTCCTTTTCTCATCCTTTCTCCTCTTCCACCCCGATGTAATTTCTGATTTTCTTCTCCTACCTCTGTTGGGTTTTATTTTATTTTGACTTTCTTGGTCTTTTTTTTGATTTAGCCTCCTTTCATCTACTTCTTAACTTGTATTTTCAATTGGCTTTAAGATAATTTTTGCGGGAGCACCTGAAAACATTCCTGTGTTTGTGCTCCACCATGCACTGAACTTCACATAGTGATTATTCAAGGCTTGCTCCTAGACAAAATTTTGGAAACTGATCAATGCCCATATGAGTTGAGATCTCAACTGGTTCCATTCAAGGAGGAATTTTATATTTTGATATACAAAGCTAAGTATGCCTTCATTATTCACCTCCTTAAATATTAGTGATATGCACCACTAACATGTAAAGGCAAATCCTAATTTTTTTCCTCTAAACATCACATTCATCTTCTCCTGTCTTGTAGGAAAATGTGCAGTTACTGACACTCAGAAATGTCAGTTATTGACACCAGAAGCGTCAATCCCAGCAAAATGATGCAAGGGAAAAGTTTCCATTTCTGTGAGCTGAATGAAGGTCATACCAAGCCCACACAACTTGTGCTCAGCCTTCACTTGTGGACCATCTCACTGCTTGTGATATGGGGCTTAACAGAGTGCTTGAATGAGGTCACTCTCTGGAGGATGAAAAGCGGCATAAATGTCTCCGATGTTGTACCATGAAGGAAAAGGTTCTTTAAATGTCATTTATTAAAAGCTAATGCAAGGTGTCAAGCAGCGAGGATCTGGGGCTTTCTTCAGGCTAAAATAGGCACTTACTGTTTCCAGCATGGAGGGCTCAGTCTCAGCAGACTTAGCTTATAGTTAGTTGATCACAAAGAGAGATATGCCTATCTTGGCTTCTTCTGGCAGAAATAAATTTCTACCTACTGTAACTTACTGCCGTCTGATATGCTGAGTCATGAAGCTAGGGTTATAGAAATCTTTATGCAATCTTTATAAATCAGCCTCACATAATCTCAGGTGCTTTCTGCTTCATCTCTGTTGAGTCACTCATTTGACAGTTGTCATTCATCTTAGATTGAGATGTAATTTAATAGTTTCATTTCAGCATGAAGATAGCGTCATCTGAAGTTGAGCCCAGAAAGATTTAAAGGTGTAACAGAGGAAATATTAATACTGTAAATAATATCTGTAGAGCTGCATGTGTTTATAAATCACATAGTGCCAAGTTGGAAGGGCGGCCTATGTAAAGAAGAAAAAAGCATCTTCGCTTGTCTTCCCCTGCAGAGTTCAGCTGCTCTGCCACCCACAGCAGCTCGAGATGATGGCTTCCGAGTTACCACCATGCTCTCACTCGCCCTTAAACCTTCTGGAATCACCTGCCCACACAGATATTGATCAAGGTGTCTTTATATACATTGCAGGTTACGAGTGTGAGGTAACCTGTAAAGGGAGGATGCAATCCAGCAAGACGCCAGCAGCCCCACGACAGAGTAGCTGAGCTACGGCAACTTGGGTGTTTTATTCGGGCGTCACACCTCTCCCTGGGCCAGGCCAAGTAGGTCGCCTGCCCAAATCTGACCTGCCCAGCCTAGGGACAACTAAACAACTGGGCCTAAACATGGCCTCTTTGGATCGCTTCCACCTTACTGTCGCAGACCTCGCCTGGCATCACCACCATGAACACGGCCTCCGCTGGCCATTGAGGGGCAGGGAGGGTGGGCAGAGGCCGCGGGACGGCCGCGGAGCCGGGGACCCGGACATCCTGTCGTGCGGGACCGGCTGGCAGCGCGACTGAGCCGAGCCCCGCAGCACCTCGGGGCCCCACGCCACCCTGACCCTCGCCAAGCATCTAACGGGGACCGGCCTGCACGGGGCCCGCCTCTCCCGCCGCAGGCCGGCCTGGTGGGGGAGGGAGGAGCGCGAAGGCAAGGGTGGCTGCTCTCTCGGGGCAACCAGGATTTCGCGGCCACAAGGACCCCCCGGAGCAGGGGTGGGGGAGGCGCGGCAGGAGGGGCGACGCCCGCCTGGTGCTGCCCGCCAAAACGAACGGAGTGGCGGGACGGGACGGGGCAGAACCGCGCAGACTGCTCTCCCGGCTGCACCCCGCCTGCCACGATGCCCAGTGACACCCCGGCCTTCAGCAAGCCCCCGGACGTCGCGGGCCCGGGGGACAAGGCGAACAACTTCGGGAAGGCGGCGGCCCCCATGGCGGCCGCCCCGGCGGACAGGGGCGCCGCTGTAGCGGGGAAGAAGCGGCCGCGACTGCCCAAGTGTGCCCGCTGCCGCAATCACGGCTACTCCTCGCCGCTGAAGGGGCACAAGCGCTTCTGCATGTGGCGGGACTGCCAGTGCAACAAGTGCAGCCTGATCGCCGAGCGGCAGCGCGTCATGGCAGCGCAGGTGAGCTGTGCCCGAGCGGGCTGTGCTCCGCGCCCGGGGGGTCGGGTCCGTCGGAGCCAAGGGGCCGCGGCGAGATGCGGTGTACTGCGAGACCGCCGCCGCGGGGAGCCTCGCTCCGGCCAGGAGTTACCGCTGCATTCCTATGTTAGGCAGACTTCGGGCTGTATTTCTCGCAAGTAATTTATTTTTTTTTCCCCCCATAAAAATGGGAGATGCCCCAAAGGCGCGGAGGATTGCAGTCGGGGCGAGCGGCAGGGGTGAGCTGTGCCCGCCGGGCACGGCCGAGCGCCGCTCCTCCGAGCCGGGTGCAGTCCGGCCCTGTGGACAGCTCCGGGGGGGGGGGCTGTAGAACATGCATGGAGGACGACGTGAGCCACCGTCAGTGCCCGTTTTCCAGCTTGCTTTTACCTTGAAAATTAATAATCTGGCCAACAAATTGCTTATCGAGAATATTTTGTGGTAATGGCTCCAGACTCGGTGTAAATAGCATTTCCTGATGCTGTGGCTTCAGTTGAGCGCATTTCTAACTTTCTAATGTTTTTGGGGTCTATTTTAGCGGCATTGTTAGAAATTCTGCATGCAGCAGCTCCTCTCATAGCTGTGTAGATGGGTCATTTTAAATCTCAACGAGGGCTCCGACTATTCCGAAATACAAGAGATAAGAAAAAATAAGAAAACAAACGGTATCCAGTTCAGGGAAGGAGTAACGTTCTCGTTGGGTAGTCTAGCTGAAGTCAAGAGTTCTGGCGGTGTAAATATAGGGCTGTATTAACTGTTACGGTCTTCATCTTGCAAAAACATCCGTAAGGGGGTCCTGGGCGTGTAGTGGAGCGGCTGCTGGAACAGTTGAACTCTGCGAGGGGCGTCATTAGGGCAAACGATCCCCTGCCGGGAAATAATTGACAAGGCTAATATTAGAGTTCGTGGTGCCTGTGAATGGAATGATACCAGACCCACCCACAAGTTTGCAATTGATGTGCTCTCAGAGCTTCGTGATCCTGCCTAAAATGTATGTCGGGCTGACAGGTTTTGAAAACGTAAGCGGCCCTGGATTAAATCTTTCCATGCTTTTTTATTCTGTTATTCATTGCAGGTATTATAAAACGTCCTCAGAATGCAATGAGTGTAAGTTTTCATGCATTTAAACAATTCCTCCTTGGTGGTATGGCAGTCAGAAATCGTTGTTACGCCCCAGCACTTTCTCTGCCTTGGTGTGAACCATGGAAAAATAAACGTGAATCCCTTTGCTGTCTGCCTCGGGGAAGGGAGCACAAAGTGCGTTGTTCCCCATGCAAAGTGTCCCCCCTTCGACACAGACTCTGCTGCTTAGCTGCTGTTGTCAGGCAGTGGGTGCCTCCTGCTAGCAGGCTCTGGTGATGGTCCTCCTGGGGGTATTTTCTTCCCTGCCTAGGATGTGAAAGTAGCTTTGAAAGCCTCCCTAGCTAAACCTTATCTGTGTAGGAGTTACACATTGAAAGTCTGTCTTTCCCCCTTTTGATATATTTCTGCAGTAAGCCCCTTGATGCTGGTGGAATTTTACAGGTCAAGGATATTGGCTTGTGAAATAAAAGTTACAGTAGTGTTTGCAAGTTTGCACCTTCTGTATGGGATGTTTCTTGTTGCTAGGGCTAATACTAACTCATAGAAGTATACATCTGTATTAGGAAAAAGTGTGGCAGTTGAACATGAAAATGTAGGCAAGTCCTTTACCAGATACCCAGGAGAATTTCCAGCAAGAAAAGTCCATGATCCCAGTCTGTAATCTGGAACAGATTTCCAAAGTTCAAGTAAAGATGCAAGTCAGTCACCTGACAAAAGTAGCCAGGTAGGTAGCTGTAACAGTGTCATATATATACTCCCCAGACAGCTGTGGCATGGGTGGACAGATGTGTTAAATTGATCTACTACTTCAGATGAGGCAGAAGGGGCTGTCTGTAAGCAATGAATATGGTTTGTTTGCACCCGTGTCCAGACTGTGTAGTGCCTGTAGTCTTGGCCAGTACTAGGTAGGCTTTGAAACATTGTCAGTATTGGAAAGAAATGGGAAGTCTCCAGACCTGCCCAGCTGTCTTCAATCTTTGTGATGCTGTCTGAGATGTTTGCAGGATGGTACCCTGCATTTGCATTTGCTTCTTCCATAGTGGTTCTCTCCGTACAGTGTACTGTTTGTTGAAATTTCCTTGAAGGACAGCATTTCCAGCCAAGAGCCAGCAGGGAATATAGCAGGCCTGGATCGAGCATCAAATTCAGGTACAAACCCTCTTGGAGAGCTGCTTTATATTGATAAGAGGTGCAGCAGAACCCTGCAAACAGGGGTTAACTTCTTAACCCCAGTAGCTGTGTATCAGCAGAGAGGAGGGTAGTGAGTACACTTTCTACAGTGTGTTTGCCCCAAGAGCAGCTGTGTTGGGGGAGTGTAGTCAGTTGTTACACATCTTCATCTGGCCTCGGTGGAGGATGATCTGTATGTCACCAGCATTTCATAGCCTTGTTCATATGTGCTTGGACACAAAAAGGGGTTGGTTTTTGATAGCTCTATATACTTCTCTACCCACTGGTTGGACTGTGTGAAGGGCCTAGAGAGTAAGCCATGTGAGGAGTGACTGAGAGAACTGGGTTTATTCAGCCTGGAGAAAAGGGGGTTCAGGAGGGACCTTCTGCAACTGCCTGAAAGGAGGTTGTTGCCAGATGAGGGTCTGCCTCTTCTACAAGGCAGACAGTAGTGATGGGAAGAGAGAAATGGGCTCATGTTGGGCCAGGAGAGGTTCAGGCTGACATCAGGAAGAATAGAAATAGTTCAAGTACTGAAAGGGGCTGTGCAGGAACTATCCGTGGAGGTGTTCAATAAACAATTGGACCTGGCAATTAGTGCTGTAGTTTAGTTGACATGGTGTTCGGTTGAAAACTGGACTCAGTGGTTATGGAGGTCTTTTCCAACCTTAATGATTCTATGATCAGCTCTACTCTATGGTACAACGAGTGAAAAACCAGCTTTGAATCTGAGTCATTCATTGCTTCCAGTACAAATTGTGCTCAAAACCGCAGAGCATGCCCTATGTCTTGTCTTTTGTTCCTAGGTTGCACTAAGAAGACAGCAAGCTCAGGAGGAGGAACTGGGAATCAGCCACCCAGTGCCCCTGCCCAGTGTCCCTGAGACGTTTGTTAAGAAGAACGGTGGTGGCAGCTCTTGCCTCTCGCTGGAAAGCAGCAGCGCAGTGTACTCGACAAGCACAGCCATGACAGCAGCTAGTACACCACCAGGTAAAGTGCTGGGAGAGCGATGCTCACGGCTGGGGATGACGGCCAGCACCGCTTATGCCTGCTGTTGATACCCGTTCCCCTCTTTGCAGTGACAGGCTTATGGAGAGTCCTCTCCCCAACCACAGCATTGTACTTTTGGTACAGTTAGTGGAAGGGAAGGATCCAGTATCAGTCTTCAGTATTTTATTTGATTATTTTTACTTGAAAATCAAAATTTCTTTTATATAGACTGGTGCTGTAATAGAATTCAATAGGCTGTATGACTGCAAGTAGAGAATTATGGGAAGCTTTTGTCCTTTGTCCCAAAATACGTACTCCTGCTACAGGTAACTGGGTAACTATAGTAACTGGGTTTTGGCTGCCTGTGTAGCTTCTTCAAAATTTGAGAGTTTTCAGAACTGTATAGAAGCCAAGTAAAATAGGTAATATTACGAACCCCAGCAACCGAGATCTGCCAGCCTTACATGATTTGATGTGGTGGCACATTGATTCTGTGTGGCATGGTGTGATGAACTACGAAAGAGTGATGTAATCTTTCTCTTTTACCACAACTTAGTATATTGCATTTAACACTTCTAAAACAAAACCCAAAAAGCCCCAACAACAAAGAACAGTATTTGTATATTCAGTGAAAGCATGGCTAAGCAAAGATGGGATTTGAAGATGCTAGGCAAGTGAAGACTCTAGGCAAAATGTTTTTTTCCTATGCAAATTGCTTTTTCCCTTTTCTAACTATGCCTGACAGATACAGTGATTGAATATATATAAGAAAGAAGAAGGGAGCTGGTGTAATTGATTTCTTGTGTACAGATGGAAAAAGGCAAACAGATAGAGATAAAAGGAAATTTCATTCATTTTAAATCATCTGTACACATGCCAGTAATACAGGTGAATATACTTGCCAGATAGAAAGATGATTCTAAAGTAGGTAATGCCTTGCATTAATTAATAAAAGGACGAGCATGTGTGTGTTTGTCAAGTGACGCTGTTCTGTTTTGCAGGCCATTAAAAGTATGTCAGATTAATTTGTTGGATCTAGTGTAGACAGGCAGTTTCAGACCATCGTAGAGGAATTTTGTTGGGAAGCTTTTAAAAGAACTGCTTAATAAAGCAATAAATAGCTTTTTATTAGCTTTTTTTTGTTTTCATTATGTTAGTGTCACCTTTGAATTGATGCAGTTACTCCTTTCATATTTGCATTACTGCATGCTTTTTCTATAGACATGGAAAAAGCTGGCTAAAGATTAAAGTAGTATATTCAGTAATATACAGAGGTTGTGTGTAGCTCAGGAGAACAAGCAGATCCTTGCTTACACAGAAAGACCAAAGAATGAAATAATTTTACTGTTGAAATATCTGGGAAAAGTTTTGATCTTAATGTTTTTAAAATAACAGTATTTAATTTATTAATCCCATTTTAATAAGTGCCAATTAATTGAATTAAATTACGGTCTTTTAATGAAAAACATTGACCAAACAAGCTTAAGGCAATTCATATGCTTGAATAAGTACTTGAAAATGCAAAACTGCCTAATTTTAAAGTAATTTGAACTGTTCTACTATTTTTGGTCAGAGGAATCATCTTTCTTACCATGGAATTTGAACAGTCTAAATACATTGTTTCTCAGGCATTTTACTAAATATCTAACTGTTGTTATTTGTGTCCAAATAAATTACTATTTGTGAGTGACAGCATTTAAAATACACAGCTTCATCTCCAGAACCAAGATGTGATTACAGTCAGGAGTCAAGACAGCGTCAACCTAGTTCACCAGAAATGGAAGCATCTGCAAATGAATAGGAAATCAAGTTCATAGGTTTGCTTTTGGGTGCCTGAGTAGCAACAGACATTGTGCTTAGCTCAGAGGTGACTACACTGTATAAATATAGTAATGTCTCTATTAATTTTGGTAGCTTCATTTGCTGAAAGCAGTGTAAGTACTCATGGGTTTTGACTTGATACTGATGACTGTGTGCTACTCTGAAGCTGGAGAAGATGCTCTGCATTTTTCCAAACCAGTATGGTAGCTTTTCACTGTAGGCTGTGGTGAGGAATATAGCCTAAATATTCTCATGCTTCTATTTTCAGCATATAATCTTATTTTTTTTTCAGATGAGAAATTGATGTGTGCCATAAGTTCTGGCTTTACATGTTGGGTTGTTTCAGGACCAGGTACTTGATGGATTCTTGTGTTGCTGTTTTATGATTTTATAACTACCCTAAACTGCAAGCAAAATAAGAGAACCCAACAGAGCAAGTGTCACTGTCTCGGGTTGGTAGGTTGAGCTGCTGATTTTTCAAGAACTTAGAGTAATTATTACAAAAGCGAGCAGAGGAAGTGGAACTGTTCATTACAATGGGAGTCAGGAGTTCCCTGCAAGCCCCAGGGGAAGCGGTGGCTCCTGGGAGTGCAGCATGTCCTGTATGGCTCACATTAGATTGGGCAAGAGGTGATTTTTTTTTTTATTGACAGCGATAATTCTGTTCCTTCTCTAAGGTTTTCGGCTTATGAGAGCAATTCTTCTTTTGGACTCCCATCACATGGAGCATTGTTTGCCAGCAGAGGAGTGATGTGTGAAGGAGTCACACAATTAGACATAGTGGCAGAGAGAGAGAGTCATTGCTTGCTGTATCCATTTTATTAGCAGATCAGAAATAGTATAACACCTGGAGACCAGAGGCAGTTTTTCAGATCCCATTGTGACTCACTGTTTTTGAAAAAGGAAAAAAAAATGAATTATCATGATCATAAGTATTTGAACATTAACCATGTCAAGCATGTTTACTTTGGGTGCAAGTGTATGTTCACACTGAAAAGCAAACTGGGAATTTGCAGGCTGGCTAGAAGGGAGCAGATCATGGTTTCAGGGCATTAGTAGAGTGTCTTACAGACGGAGTTTGTAATTTCTGTGCATTTCCCCTTAAAAAGTTGTAGACTGCTGAAAAAAAAAAGGACATTTAATTTTACAGAGCAGCAAAAGTCGTTATCCCAGGGCATTTGACGTAATTGGCCTTCCTTCTGTAGGATAAGTATATCCTGCTAGGATAATAGATGTGCAAAATTGAGGAAAGATTATTGATGAAGCACGTAGAATGTGCTTTTCAAACATTCTCATTTTACATGAAGACACCTGTCCACTGGTTTGTGTCAATTCAGAGCCTTTTCTCATTCTGGTATTTAGAAGTCATTAGGGGTCAGAGGGGGGAGGCAGATGAGGTCACTAAGCACCTTAGAGTTTACTGAAAAAAAGAAAGCTGCTCACACTGAAGGAAGGAGAATCCATTTCACCTTTGCTTCATTTTATTTGGTCCTTGTCACAGACTAAGGGTGATGTTTGGCATTTGGCCAGTAGAATGGCTGCAAGATGCATCACCAGGTGGCTGGAAGGTGCTGGAAAGCACCCCTTTCTCCTGCTCTGCATTGTTACTGTCCCAGTTTAGAAGTGTCCAGTATAGATGGGATTACTGTGTGATGCAAAATTCCAGCTCCTGGTCCTGTGCTCTGTGGGGGTCATTTCCCTGTTGTTTTTGTAATGACAGAAGCGTGCAGGTGCCTTCTTCGTATCATTGGTTGACAAACATAATTTTCAACAATTTGAATAGTAAGCTTGTATTTGTTATTTCCCTTTGTTACATTTATTATATTTGACAGAAACAAAATAGTATAAGTAGGTACTGCCTTTGACAAATAAAAGGGGTTTTATCTGCTCATAAATGCACACCATAGTGGGGTCATAGCAGTAGTACAATGCTTAATATATAATGGTACTGAGATCCCTTTGAACCTAGTGCCCTAGCTGTCTGCAAAAACCCTACCACACCTTCTTTACTCTTCCTTTACTTGCTTGATCACTGTACTGTGATTTCAAAAACTGATGCCATGATTTTGTAGCTGTTATGCTGCATAGATGATGAGTTAAAAAATTAGTTGTTATAATAGAAAGTATCATAGCCTGATTTTTAAAAAGTGAGAAATTTTCTTTTTGAAAGAATGCTCTTTAGCAGTATTTATAGTATAGTGTCATGTGCTGTCAGAATTTCAGTTTCATTTTAAAAGCCTCATTTTAATCAACTGATCATGTGAAAGCTGCTATGGCAGTCTTACTTTGAGACTGCTTAGGGGTTGAAACAGGTTATCCAGAGGGGTTCTGGAGCTTCCATGCTTGGGGAAGCTCAGAACTTGGCTGGATGGTGTATAAGCAACAGGATTCAACTGGGAAGCTGGCTCTAGTTTGAGTAAAGTTTGAGCCAGCTGGTCTCCAAAGATCCTTTCCAAACTGGACTGTTCTGTGAATCTCTGAAATTTCTACTTGCTTGCATTGACATTAGGTCAACATTAAATTTGAAGTTCTGCCAGCCTCAGTACTGATAAGTGTTTGCTGTGAAAGAAATCTTAACTCTTTTGACCTAGTAATGCTCGATGGTAGATTTTTTTAAACAGAATTAGCATTGTGGGGATTGACAGGTGGTGGAGGGGATTGATAGTTCAGGTGGCAGCAGCCTCAACAAGGCTGAGCAGTAAGAAGGCAGCACTAGCTGCTTTGCCTGCCTGTGCTAGGGCTAACATGATGGCTTGCATGCCCTCGGAGATCTTGGTGGGTCTGCAGTGGTTACTGGTCCATCGTCCTGCTCTTTGCTTTTCTCTTGGTCTCCTCACAGCTTTCTAAGGATGATTTTCTCCTGCTGCACTCATGGCTGCTTCTTTACCAGTTTTAGTTGCTGGCTAGGTCCTGCCAACCTCCTTCCATTGCTTCCTGGTGCTTTCCCCTGGCTTCTCTCAGAGTCAACAAATCTCTGTTCAGAAGTGGGGAGTACAATCAAACATGGCCTGTCTTTATTGTATTGTAACAGCTAGCAAAGAGAAAAGTTCTGTGTCCTTCACCTGTGAACAACTAATCCATCATCATCATATGGTTTTCTCCAGTTCATTGCAGTTAAGATGAAAGAAAAATCATATTTGCATGTGTCTCTTTCAAGAGTTTATGGACTCTTGGATTGACATGATTGCTGCAGCACAAGTTAGATTTTGGCCTGGGAAGCAGTTACTGGAAGTGGTTTTCTGCCTGTGTAGTAGTTTTCTTAGGTAATAAATCACTTTCAGGCTGGACTAAGTAAATGTTGTGGGAGCTTTGATCAATCTTCCCTTGATTTAGGGTAAAATTTATCCTGAACAGGCTTTTTTAATTCCAGATTGATACAAGTATGCAGTGAACAAAGCACTCCACAGTGTGGTGGCTGTGCCTTTGTAATTTTCAATTCCTATAAAAACGTGTTTTGCTCAGAGTTACGAAAAAAGGAGTTGGTTGTGAAGCAAGAAGGGATGGGCATTTCAGCTTCTCTCTGCTGCTTTGGGTTCACTGTACTTGGGAAAATGGTAAAGGAGTTCTGAGCATCTCATTATAAAAGGACGTAGATAAATCTGAAAGGATAGAGGGAAGGGTGACAAAAATGATGTATTGCTTGTAGGAAAGGAGACTAAGGGTGGATATAAACAGTCTATAAATATTTGAGAGGTAATAATATGGAGGAGGGGGAGGGATTATTTACAGTGCTTGAGACAGCATAACAAGGAGCAATGGCTTGAAACTAAAAAAGGCAAAATTAAATTAGACACTAGACACTTTTTTCCTAACTAGTAGTGCAATTAGCAATGGAGTGACCTGCATAAGGACAAGGGGGTAAGTGAAGCATAATCAGGGGAGGTGTTTAAGAGTGTGTTAGATTATGATCTCAAGTGATTAATACGGGGGTAAACTCTGATCAATGTTCAGGTTAAAGTAGATGACAGAAATCTCCTGCAGCTTTGTCATCTCTTACATGATTCATTGCCTTTAGCCATTGTTTGACTGTGTTAAATAAATCATAATGTTACAGGGTTCTGCATCCCTGTTTAGATGTTTCCAGTTAATTCTCCAGTTCTCTTACAAAGCTTGCACTTTCCCTGCTCTTCTTTTCAAGAAATACTCGTTATTGCAGCTTTGTATGTGCATGCATGTGTGTAGGTACCTGTGTTTTAACTGAGTTAGTGTTTGAAGTACTGTGCATACTCATTCAGTGAGGCTTGTCAGAAGGCTGGTATTTCCGTCATTTTGGTGAAATAAGGTAGAACTAGCAGCAGTTCTCAAAGTGTCTGAATTAAGAAGTTTTACTTTTCTTGTCAGGCTTTCAGTCCTGTCTGATGCTTCACTGGAACTGTAAAAACAAATAGAAATTATAAACAGGTTTGGAAAATCCTCAGAGAAGATTGCTTTTCTTTTTCTGTGCGAGTGGTATTCTGAACCTTGTGTAGGGCTGCCTTCACCAGAGGCAGGGGCTGGGGAGAGGTTTCTTCAGTATGTCAGGGAAGCAGGAGTGCCAGGGACTGGTCATGACCTACCCTGACTCCCTTACTTTGAGAGTAAAAGGCTGCTCAGCCCTGAGATGGATGCAAAGCACAGGAAGCTCAGCAGTTACTTCTATCCTTCTTTCACATCTCAGAAGAGATATTTTTTCTGCCAAAAGGACTTGGAGTAGAATATTTAAATTCTTGTTTTTAAGGTTTTTTAAAGTTTTATTTTATTTTCAAAAATACTTCACCATAGGGCTTTCTGTGTTTTCACCCTCTTGCTGTTCAAGTTCTTTCACACCACATGAGGTTTCCAGACACAGATCTTTGGTTAGAGCAAGATAGCTGCCGAGTGTTGTTTGCTGTGTGCTGGACAGGCTTTGCCGTGTACCATGTCCTAGCACAGATTCTCTTCCCACCTGAGGTAACAGGACTGGTCAGCACATCTGATTGTTCTTGTGCCTTGGAAGCTCTTCCTCTGTGGCACTGGCATTTGCATATGTGCATTCAGGTTTAGAGTTATCTGTGCCAGATTGTGCTTTCCATTTGTTATTATGAACACTGAGATAAGGAATGGAGCAGGAGCAGAAAATGTACTAGGAATTTCTAAGAATTTACTATCCGTGGGCACATTATTCACTATCTGCAGCTAACCTCTTGTTCCTTTCTGTGTCCTTGAAACAGTTATTATAACCCTCTCTGAATGTGTGGAGCTCTTTGTTTTAAAGAAAAGATATAAGTGAGGAGTGAAGGAGTACTGCACGCTTCCCTAACTGAGCACTGATTTGATTTCTTGCTTCTCCTTTTGTTTCACATGCTTTTTTGTACCTTGAAGACTGCTTTCATTTGCTTAATTTATCAAACAACTTCCTATTTCAGCCTGTTCAACCATTTGCCATTTACAGGAGATTTGTCAATTAATAACATGGGAACTAAAATGCAGTTTTGAAGGTTTCTTTTGTGGGAATGCTTTTTCATAGGCTTCTTCTGATTCCTCTATTTTATTGAACTTGACTAAACTTTCTTCTGAGTTTGAGTACCTACTAGTCTTAATCAGAGTTGTGAACAGCTCTTTTACTTAACAAACACTGTTCGTGCACATCCGTACTATGTTGTTTTCTTGAAGAGCTTGCAGAGAATAAATACTGAGCTTGTCTTCCTTTGCAGTGAGATTGGATGCCTGATTTTACTATTTTTTTTAAATTCCTTTCTTCCTGTCTTTAATCATACTACTTTATTGCTTACAGAATAAGCCACTATTTGGTTATTTGGATGTCTATAGTAATGGGCACAACTGAACCTCAGCAGATGCCAAGCCACTGTAGTTCCAGTCATTGTGCATTTTGGTCAGTTATTTGTGAACAACATTCAGTAGTGATCAATTTGCATTTACATTGAAGCTGATTTTGTGAGTGCAAATGTTGTTGCACCCATGCAACACTGGCAGTCGTTTAAAAGTTACACACATCTGTGTGATTCTTGTTCTCTCACTCAGGCCTGCTGGATGTCTGCAGTTTTTTTCACTACTCTTGCTTTCAGTTTTTGCATCACGTATTAGGTAGAGTTAAAAAGTCCTCCTGTTGCTTCCAGTTGGTCTGTGGTAGAAACTTTTGTGTTTCTGTCATGATAATAGCTTATAACTAAGCATGGGCTCCAGCTAAATCCAACCATCATCCTACTCCCTTTATTATTTTTAGTGTGAGCCATAGTGATTTTATCCTAGTCATATTTCCTCCAAGGTCTCCTATCTCACACACTTGTGAAGCTTTCCCTCCCTTCTAATGTTTTCTTTGATCTCTCGTTAATGACTTAAATCCCTTTAGATTTAATCCACACCAAGTTTCTTCCTCCTCCTCTGAATTTGCTTCTTTGGCCCTGCAGGTGTCTGGGCTGTTTTTCATCATTGTCCAGAAATCTGTTTTTCTTTACCAATTCCTATAATTTTTAATTTCTTCCTCTGTTTTTTAAAAGTTGTGTATTTACTTTTGTCTCCATTACTCACTTTAGTAGCATGTTTGATTTGGTAGCATGAACACAAAGAATTAACTATTTGCAAATTTCCTTCTTAAATCAGATATCTCAAGATGAATAATAGTATGTATACATAGATATGCAAACACGTTAGTCATACTCCCAGCTTTTATACTGAGGATTGAAAATGGTCCTTGTTTCTCATGCTCTGAAGCACTGTCTTTATTGGTCCTGATCCTGTTAGCTGTCACACATGCTAATAACTTCAGATATGTAAATAATCCAGTTATCTCAGTTCAGTGTGGACAAGCATATGCTGAAGCATTCATATAGTACCTACCACCTTCACAGAGTTGAAGATTGTGAATGTATTTTCTATACCAAAGCCATTCTTTTTCTTTTTTAGTATGATGACGATAACTGTGCTATAATGACTAAAAGTGTAAGAAAAGAAAGAACAAGCATTACCCTGCAGCTCACATAAAAAATTTGACTGCTCTGCTGTAATCAGTGACAGAGATGTTGAAAGTTGAATTTGCTGCTGTAGATCTCTTATTGAAGGCCTGGAGCGTAAATTAATTGTGAAAATAAAATACTGTTTTCTGTAGGTTTTATTTCTATTGCCACATTAGGAGGATTGTTAAGTTGTATGCTAAATGTTTGCAGCATATAATTTTTATTAAGTGTACACTAAATGTGAACAAAATGTGCCTTCTCCAGTTGTACTGAAATCAGAGGTATTTCTGTTAGCTGGATCTGGACTGGGGCTCTGTGTGGGACTGAGAAACTTACTTTGCCAAGCTACAGTTTTCTGGATGAAATTGTTCTCTGCTTGTTTTTTTTCTTCGCACAAATCACATTATCTTTCAACAAATACAGATTTGTGTGAAGATTAAAATTAACCTAAAATCTTGAAAGGGTTTTTAAACTGTGTTAGAAACACACATGCAGAGTTAGCAATAATTTCACCCATTATGGAATAGTAACTTTGTATGTGGACGATAGGAAGAAATGCTCAATAATTACTTTCTGGTCCTTGCTTTGAAAAAAGACTGGTAGTATTATAGCTGTATATGGAGATGGTGACATTCCAGTTCCACAAGAGCTGAAATCAGCAGGACTGGACAACTCATGCGCAGTATTAGGAAGAAAACAGAAAAAAAAAAAACAGGTTGGCTGAGGATATGGGAAGTCTCCCTTACTGGAAAATACTCACTACTCAAGACACAATCCTGTACAATGTCTTGTAGGATGATCCTGCTTGACCAGGGTGGGTGGACCAGATGACCCACTACTGTCTCTTCCAACCTGACCCACTCTATAATTTCCAATGAGTCTTTCAACACTGAGCAAGTTCCTAAATCTTGAAGGAAAGAAGGTGTTATGCCAGTGTTTCAAGAAAAGTGAGTGTGGTAGGATAGGTGGCTGCAAATTTATCAGCCTGAGACCGCCTTTTTTGAAAATAGTGGAAACAATCCACAACAAAGTGAAATGCACAAGAAGAGGAGGGATGCAGTTGTTAAATGATGTTCACATGACATGAATTAACCAAAGTTTATGGGTAGGGATTCTGTCAAGTTGGTAATCTTTTATCATAACAAAAATCGTCTGGTAAAGTGGCATACTGATGCAGTTACAGATCCTGCAAGGCATTTGATTTTTGTATCCTCTGGCATCTTGATTAGGAACCTGAACTGACAGAAAAACAGTATTGTATGTGTTACATGGTTTTAAGGAGAATTATCCTATTCATTTGTAGGTCTGAATGGGCAATTTTAACACAGTAGTGTTTCTGTAGGCATCTCACAGGGACCTGCTCTTTGCTGTAATCATCCTGCTGGTATCTTGGAAGGAAATTTGGCATCATCATAGGCTGTGTTGGAAGGTGATGTAAAGGTACATGTACTGGCAAGCACTGCAGAAGACAGAAGTGCACTGCAGGGTGGCATTGGTTGCATGCAAGCAAAAGCCGTTTTAACCCCTACCAGAAGTGAAAAATGGAGAAGTCCATTCCAAAGAAACACTGTTGCTGCACAGGTGCTGCTGTCCTGGTGGGTGCTGTGCTGAATGTTAGTGGTTCCTAGTGAAAGAGAATGAGCAAAAACTGGCACAGTCCTAGCTAGGCAGGTATGTGGTTGGGGAAGCTGGTGAGGTGGTCATGGAACTAGTGCTAGTGGGACTCCTTCCCTGGGAGCATGGTACATACCAGAAAGTGGGCTCAAAATGAGTATTGGAAGAGAGGGCATCACTGAACCAAAACCAGTGGAAGGTTGGGACAGTGGAAAGGGATGAGGGAAGTACATCTGTTTCCCTGTTCATACTGTTCCCTGGGTTTCTCTTTGTAGCTAGTGGTGGGGATGTAGTGATGGTCTGGACCCACACACCTGGACTTGAACTTGGAAGCACTCAGGCAGATAAAGGAATGATTAAAAGACCAGAGAACATGTACTGGAGTGAAAGTCAGCAGTTTATTTCACACTTTGGTGATCCCCCTAGATAACCTTTATTTGATCTCCAGTATGATTGTTGTGATTGCTTATGTCTTTGCCAGACTATGCCGGCTCCAGTTAAAGTTTTCTGTGGTGTTTCATGGGGTAGATTTGGTGCTGTGAACAGCAGAAGCGTTGAGCATGCAAAGTTCGGTGAATTCACCATACGTCTCAAGAAGGCCTATAGGAAATAACCTTAGTTATGAGGTCTCAGCTTTCCCTGAAATGTGTTGTTCCCATTGCATAATGTTTCTCCTAGAGTGCCTCTTTGTGGCAACTTCTGTTCTTGTTAAAATCTGTTGTCCCACTTACAAGTGGTTTAGCCCTTCAGAAGTAGAACTAGGTAAATGCCATTTTTGCTCAAATACCACTCTGGAGTTACTCCTGGAGGGGAGAAGAAAGTAATATTGATTCCTTCCAGGTGAAATTGAGTTCTTCCAGTCAAGTAGCCCTTGAGAAGCATGCCGTGTGCCCACAGACATTGCTGCCGTTATGCCAGCTCCTCACCAAGAATGGCTGGCTGAACTCAGTGGTCCAGCAGCTGCTCCTAGCAAGGAATTTTTCATTACACCCCTCCATCCCTAGTTGTCAGACCCATTGCAGGAAAGCTGCTATGACTGGTTGTTTTGTCTTGCTGTGGTGGGAGGAGGTGAAAAGTGTGGTAGGAGTTGGCAGGTGATAAGGCATTGCCACGATAAGAGTTGGAATAGATTGGTCCTTGTACACTTCAGTTCCAGGGAAGAGGCCAGAGGCCTATAAGAGGCTCAGAATCATTAGACCACACACTTCGGAGTTTGTTTGTCTGTTTTAAATGTTTATTCCTGCTTTGAGAAGAATGATGAATATTTCTGGTTAGGGTTGGAGAAGTTCTGTGGTGTCAGTAAGGTGCTTTGGCTATGCTATATATTCCTAACTGGGAGACATAGCTGCTGTTAGCCCTTATGTCTGATATGGCTGGTAGATATTTTGATGTTTTTCCATCTCCATCTCTAACAGAGATGTTAGAGCACTTCGCTGTACCCAAGGCTGTCTGGAAAGGTAATCTGAACAAAAAGGAAAAAAACACCAGATTTCATGTTTGAGCTCAGCATGGGGCCATAACATTGGCAGTTGAAGGAGGGAGGAAGAGACATAGTTCTCTGGAAAGCTTTCTGGTCAGAACAATTGTGGGTGCTGCAGATACAGCTTTCCATAGGCGAGTGAGAGTAAAAGAGACCTGTACATCTCAGAAACTGGGTTCCAGGACAGGGTTACAAGCACAGTCTCCCCTCATGCTCTGCCTATGATTTCTGGCTCATCTTGCTTTGAGAGTGGTCTCTGCCTCCCCAGTGCCTGAGAGGCAGCACAGACTGAAGAGCCAGAGAACTGCAAACTGCAGAGAAACACAGGGAAGGGTTTTATCTTCACAGCAGTGCCTTGAGTAGCTGCCTCTTAGCATTTGAATTCAGGGTTGCTTTTAGGAGTCCAGGGTCTGGTGGTTCAGTCTTCTTTTAAGGGAGGAGGCTTTCACTGACTGTTCTGAAAGGCATGATTCTGCATGCCTTGTGCTACAGCAATTCATACTGTGCGCTTCTAGTCCAAATTAAATACCTGATCATTGATGTTTCCTTGTATTAGTCATGATGTTAAACAAGTATCTCAGATTTTCTGATTCCTGGGAAATTTCTTTATTTAACTATGCAATTCAAAAGTTCCAAAACCTCTTTCTTTGTACTACAATTTCCTGAGTTGTATTTTCTTCAATATGTCTTCGCAGATAGGGATGTGAGTTGAGAGTTTTATACATACAAGCACCTAAAAGAGAGATCTTAAGATAAAGCACCCTCTGGAGTATGTTGATAAATAGGGGACTAAGGGGAAGGCAAAAGTCAGGATAACAGGGCATTATCTCTCCTGTTTTCTCAAGTGCCCTGCTTCTCTGTCACCACCAATTCTAGTGCCCTTAGGAAAAAGAGGGGTATAGTACGTGTCCTTGTAGTGCCGTGAGGCATTGGGTGGAGCAGATAGTGCTGGGATGCTGATCACTGCCTGATCCTTTTCTGGAAGCTTAGAGAGTACTGAAGACAAGTCTTGGCACATTCACATCAGTATCCATTAAGGACAATCACTGTGAATGTCATATTGGACCAAATTTGTCTCTCAAAATTATACTGCATTAACCAAAGCTAAGAATGGGGAGTAGGGTGGTTTGTGTTCTGCATATGAAGGAGCAGTAAATGGACTTCTGTGTGCAAGAGCAGAGGTCAGCAGGTTACAAAGCTGAAAAAAAAAAAAAAGGATTAAATAGACTCTGGAGGAAGAGGAAAAAGAGAAAAGGCAGCAGTGGAGGGAGAGGAGAGCATCTGGGATTTTTTCCAGAGCTTGACGTTCTGGTTTAGCTGCTTGTTGCTGTCAGGCTCCTTAAATTCCCAGTGAGAGACTCCAGACTTTTCCCATTCCCTTCCGTTACTGAAGGGACTTCCTTTCCTTTTCTTTCTTTATCTAAAGCAGGTAGTGGGCGTAGGGAAGGTGTTCATGTGTAATATTTTGTACCATATCACTATGCAAGGTACAAATAATAAATCACAGGCTACATGCTTAGACAATTTGCTGCCAGCTTTTGTATATGATGTGACAAGTGCTCAAAAGGTCAAAAAAGCTTCCTTAAGAAATTTGATAAGATAATGCAGTGAGCTGTAACATCATGAAGTCCTGGGGGCCATAGACCAGAATAGAAGAAATAATTATGCATGGTAATGGGTAATTACAGATAATGGCCTTTTTTGGGGGTGGCAGAAAATTACACAACCCCACAGCCTTGCCTGAAATGAACATTGTCTAGCACATTAACTTTATATCAAGCTTTAAGTTCAGTGCTGGAACCAAAGATATTCCACAACTTCTAATGGGAAGAGAGCGGAACTACTCCTCTCAAAGACAGAACAAGTGTGTGGATTTTGTTCATTGGGAGGCAGTGTTTTTCAGCAGAAAGTAATAGTGCCAGCTTTCTTTGACATCTGAAATAGCTCTGTCATGATTCTCTGGTGGGAGAAACACATTGTACCAGAGTTTCTGATTATGATGTTAGGGAGTGATTTCACACTGGCCTTGTTCAAGGCTACTGTCCATCCTCAAAGCCAGATACGAATTGAACTAAACTGACGACGCATTGCAAGACTTAATATTGCTAAACCAGCTTATAGGAGCATGTCAATGCTTTATGTACTGAGCAAGGAGAAATTGTCAGGTACAGATATGAGATTCTTTTAAGGTATGAAGGCAGGTGTTTCCTGACTCGGTAATTTTGTGTGTGTGTTTAAATGGTATAGCTGTCCCTGCTGCAGAAGCTGGGTTACAGGAAGTATTAAAACTAGTGGAAACAGTCACTCTGAGTTGAAAACTACAGGAAACGTAAACTTGGCATGAGCTGAGCTTTGCTTACTGGGCAGTGCTTACCTGCTCCTTGAGTCACAGTGTTACTTGAGTAGTCACAGTTCTGTATTTTCAACAGCAGAGCTGTGTATGTGCAGAGTCTCTGTAGGCATAGAAAAAAATAAAAACTGCTAACCATTGGTTTATATAAAAACACATGCCAATAAATGGGGGCAGTGAAATTCTCTTTAATTGCCACAATGCATATACAGTTCCCTTTTCTGAAATGTACAATCAGATGGAGACTAATTTGGTCTAAAGCCACGTGACTAAACTGAACCATGCTACAGCATGCTCCCTGACACTGAAATGTGGTTCTGCTATCCTGATTTATAGAGCAGTTACTGGTGTATGTCTGTCAGAAATAAGATGACTAATAATCTCCCCCGGATTTCTGTGTGGTCCAGTAACCATTCCCAGTAGGTAGCTTGGTGCTACCACCCTGTTTTACATGCTAAGAAAGTCTAATAGTATGGACTCTGTGTCATTTGACCTCATATCAGAGGCTTACCCAGACATGCTTACATCACCCTTGTCAGCGTATAATAAGATGCAAAACTGGCCCTTAACAGTACCAGTAGGAATAGAAAATACTCTATGCTTTTATGCAGCCTTCAAATTTCAGTGTTTGTACATCTTAGTATATATCCTTAAAAACACATTTGCATCTATGAGAAGGAGATGGTGATGAAAATTCCTGTAAATTACCTGGCCTTTCTCCTCCCAGATGATCTATATACTGGCCTTTGCATTGATTTTGCCATGCATATCCGCAATTTGTGTAAATCGCCATAGCTTTATTGAAGTAAATGGTCTGAGACTGGTTTACATTAGCTAAGGATTGTGGACCAGTGTTTTTCACCGTGCTCTGCTAAGCGAAGGCAGGAGCCCATCATAGGTTACTGAATGTAAAAGACATATATGTGTAACTGACCCCTAGTACTCACCTTCTTTAAAAGAAAATACCAGCCACCCTGAAATGAATTACTGGTTAACTACTATTAATATGCCATAGAGCTGGAGAGTTGTCTACAACACTGAAAGATCAATACCAGTATTTATTGTGCATCATATTGATCTTCTATGAAAGAGTGGGCCATATTTTATTTACACTGTGTACATAGTGCAAAAAAAGTAGCATCAGTTCTCTACAGGAATTAGTAAAGACATAGAAAAGAGCTTAGAGATCCAAGGGCACAGTTTGTGGTACTGAGAGGTACACAAAAGGTACTGTTGTCTTTGCTGCGAGAGTGTTCCTCACAGATGGAGCCAAATGATGGTAGCCCAAACCACAGATAGGAGATGGAAAGAGAAAAGAAGGATCAAAAAAGCATTTATTTTTTTTTTGTCCTTAATGCAGCAGAATACTGCCACTTCTGCTCTTCAGGAGGAAGCTGTAGCACTAGCAGCCACTAGAATGTCACAGAAGCATCAGGAATATCAGGAATGCTTGTGTGAACCTCTTACTTTCTCCCTTTCTTCCTTTTAGCTGCTGGCACCTGAGGTGGCTGATCTCTCCTGTGTATTAGAGAATCAGAATCACAGAATCATTTAGACGGGAAAAGACTTGTTAAGATTGTTGAATCCAGCCTTTGACTCATCACTACCTTGTCAGCTTGACCCTAGCACTAAGTGTCACATCCAGTCATTCTCTGAAACTCTCCAGAAATGGTGATTGTACCACTTCCCTGGGCATCCCATTCCAGTGCTTAACAACCCTGTCTGTAACAATCTTTCTGATGTCCAGACTGAACCTTCACTGGCACAGCTTGAGACTGTCTCCTGTCATTCTGCCACTTCGTACCTGGGAAAAGAGTCCAAGCCCCACCTGGCTGCACCCTAATTTCAGGCTCATGTTCAGCTGCTGTCCCCAGCACCCCCAGGTCCTTTTCCTGTGGGCAGCTTTGCAGCCACTCTGCCCCAGCCTGTGGCACTGCCTGGGGCTGTTGTGACCCAAGGGCAGGACCCAGCACTGGGGTTTGTTGAACCTCACACCACTGGCCCTGGCCATGATCCAGCCTGTCCAGATCCCTCTGCAGAGACTTCCTACCCTCCAGCACATCAACACTCCCATCTGACTTAGTGTTGTCTGTGAATTGACTGAGGATAATCTTGATCCCCTCACCCAGATCATGTAGGTGTAAAAAGACCTCATCTTCCTGGTGCTGATATTTTTAATGGGGAGTAGTAGCCCTTCTAATGACGCACGGTAAATCAAAAGACACTGCAGAGATTTCAGAAGAAATCGTTTTGTGCAGCATAATATAGCCTTGTGAGGAGTTCAGCAGGTGACTGCCTTGCATGTCTCTGTCATGTGAAATCTGTAACCCAGCAAGGAATGTGTTGGAGGATTTTGCTTTTGGCTTCTATTTTGCAACATTTAAAGCAGAGCAATTGGAATGCAGCTTTATTTGAGAGGTAAATTTAGGGAGGGTAGGCAAGACTGTGCTGTGTCTGTGGTCTAAGTTCTGATTTTATCAGACGCAGACAAAAGGATCTAAGAGTCTTGCCCAGAAGCAGAATAAGAACAACTGAAAAAAAAATAAAAATGCAGAAATTGTGAGAAGTCTTCTGTGGCATTGCTGGCGCTTCTGTTTTGTGTGCAGATTTGAGGAATGCTCCAGATAAACAAGGCCAGCTGACATGGTTCTGCAGAAAAATCAGGTGCAGGAGGCATAAAACAGTCTTTGCTAATGAATAGTTCATTTATGTCAACAAAATGTCCACAAGAGTTGAATGAGAACACTATGTAATTTAGTCACCTGGAAGGAGATAATCCATGATTGCAGAAAGCTTTCATTATAGCTGAAGGAGTGAAGCAGAATTGCATTGTAAATGGCAGTAATTGGTGAAGGTGGTGATTGGATCTAGTATGCAGCTGATGCATAGTACCATGGACGTTATGACTCTGAGAAGCTGGTATGCCACCATATTCCTTCCACGGGTAAGTAACCAAGGTACAGGTACACCAAGAGAAAGATCCAGAACAGACTGGGCCTGCCTGAAATGTCTGTTAGGTCTGTTACTTCCTATGTGCCTGTTGCACGTGTTGCTTCATATCCATACCAATAGCTCTTGGGAGCTCATCCACATGCTTTAAGCCACATTTTTCTCTTCTCCATCAAACAGCTGGACAGCATCGTGGGGAGAAGAGGAGCTCCTTAGAGAGAACTGATACAAGGCAGGGTCACAAACATGCAAACTAGAGTCAGAGTTGCAGATATGGAGGGATTTGGATGTTTGCTTTTTTTCTGTTGTAAATGTATTATAAGATTGTGGCAGTTTTTTGTTGTGTCTGGTTTGGCAGTGTAACTGATGCCATGTATGAGAGAGAGCTTGGGTATGCAATAGTGCCAACAAGCACCTTATATTTTTCATGCTTGCAAATATTGCAAGGTGCTGGTTGACAGTGGAGTGGGGAAATCATAGCTTCTCATAGTCTGAGAAGTATCCCCATCTTAAGGAATGACAGGGAGGCTGACCTTGCCTGTGGGGAGAGCAGTCAGCTAACCCCTGGTCTGGAGGCACTCCAGAGTGCATGCAGCAAGTAACTACCAGTACCTTTCTCTTCCTCCTCTTTTTCTAGTGGTGGGAGGATCTTGTTCTGCTCTGTGATTTTGTAAGTACAGGAGCTAAATTCGGGTATGAAGGCTCTGCAAGGATTGAGGATCTTACTGCTCAACAGGTAGTGTGTGAATTTCTGGGACACCTTGGCTATTCCTGTGGTGCTTTCCCCACTGCAGCTTCTCTTGCCTTGAGGCTGTTGCCCCAAGGGCTGAACATGCTAGAGGGCATGTTCAAGAAGTGTTCTCTCACCTTCCAGACAGTGGCTGGAAGGAGTCCATCTGTAGCTCCATCCTTTCTTTTTCTAGAGCTTTAGAAGAGACACACTGTTACAGGTTAAAAAGTAGTAGGGGTCTGCAAAACTAGGTGATGTAAGTCATTATTCCTGTCAATTTATACTGATTGAGGATTCAGAGCATTGTCTTTACCTGTAGTTGGTTTTGTCTGGTGTTTTGCAGTCTGTGGTGTGTGTAGGTGGCAGTCTTAGACTCTTGAGTGGTTGTTGGTGGAAACTGGTGTTTCCACCAAACACTCAGTATTTAGCTTTCATCTTCTGCCTCTTCTTATTTACCACTCTTTGTCCAGCCTTTGGGAGGAGTAGTAGCTCATTAGAAGGTGAAAGATGATGTTTTTTGTTTTTTTTTTTCTTTTTCAGAGGGACGGATGCTCATTCAGGACATCCCTTCCATTCCCAGCAGAGGGCACTTGGAGAGCACGTCTGAGTTGGTTGTGGACTCCGCCTACTACAGCAGTTTTTACCAGCCGTCCCTGTATCCTTGTTATAACAACCTGTACAACTACTCACAGTACCAGATGGCAGTGGCCAGTGAGCCTTCCTCAAGTGAGACAGGGGGTACAATTGTCGGGTCGGCCATGAAGAACAGCCTTCGAAGTCTCCCAGCAACATACATGCCGAGCCAGTCAGGAAAACAGTGGCAGGTATGATCTACTCTTTGCTGGTTTCGTGGCAGTGCAAAACCAGAATCATATCCTAGGGTGGCATTAGGGCCCATTTTAAGAAAGTTAGACAAAATGGGTGGTTGCAGTGCATTATAACAAAAGTAATTACATAGCTGGACGGGGATGATGGTATGGATAAATTGCCACGTGCGCAAAAGGCACTAACTTGATTTTCTCTTCTGTGTCATTTGACAGTAGAATATGAATTGTGTTCCAGAAAAAAGAGTCCAACTCAATTGCCCAAAATAACATCCTCAGAATCTCAGGAGTAACTTCTGGGAGGCTTTGCTCTTCAAAAACATGGGGTTCTTTTCCATATTTCACATCTGAGGCACTGAGATGACCCAGGAGACCATGCTGTTGTGCAGTGGTTTAGTTGCAGTCAGTTGAATGTGACATGGCATGTTGCTAGTTGTGTGTTCTAGCAATGGCAGCTCCAGAGCTTGTGATTTTGACTTGCGTAGTTCAGGTTACAGGCAGTACCTGGGAGGTTCAAATCAGAGCTCTGTGTACTTTGTTAGGATATAAAGCGAATCAAGCCCTCTCACTCTAGGGCTTGATAATCATAGCCTTCAACCGGTCAGAAACTGGAAAAAGGGGAAATCTGCCAGTGTGGGGGATTCTTTGCAAAGTGGAAACATTTCAGTGACTCTGTGACTGTTTGGTTTTGGACTGCAGAAATGCTTTTTCTGTCTGAGACAGAACTGATAAGGCTGTACCCTTTGAATCTCTGTATGCCTGTGTCCTTTGTGTAAGGACAGGAGAGGGCAGACCTCTTCTGTAGAGCATCAAGACAGGGCAGACTGCTTCTGCAAAGGCTGTGTTGTGAAACCACTCAACAATGAAATGTCCACCAAAACCTCCTTGTGTAAGTGAGCAGGTAGGTCAACCTGTTTGCTGACAGAGAGTTTCTCTAGCTGGGTCTCTCTGGCACAGGGTCCAGCCCCAAAAAGGCATTTTAATTTTTGATACTGAGACGCTGAAACTAACACTAGGGTGATTACAATTACTGTAATTACAATTTACCACTATTCCATGTCCCTTTTTCTGCCATGAGTACAGCTGTATGTGATAAAGAGCTATCTCTCTTCCTTCTGCGGTGTTAGGCCACACCATGAGAACTTTCTTCTCTCAGTGTGTTGATACATGAAGGTATACCTTTCCAGCTGATGGCATCCTCACCAGTTGATCAATTCAATCACCAGGCCAAGGGGAAAATTAGTGAAGGCAAGTTACAGGATTTTTTGCATGGTAATGGGGTGACGTGCCAAGTACTTTTTCAGTTCTTTCATTTTGGTTGGTTGGGTTAGCCTGGTGTAGCAGAGTATTGGAAATAGGTTACTTCTCAGACATCTGCAGTACTTAGCTTGCTGATACATGGAGACACCATCACAACACAAGTGAAGGGTGGCAACATTTGCCTTGTGAAAATAATGTTCTTGCAGGCTGCTGGTCCTACACTTCGCCTAGCACAGAGTGAGGAAGAGCTGCATATATTAAAACACGTTAAACCTTGGAATGAAGATGTGGTGTCCTCATGATTCTGTTGTCATGTACTGTAATTGATATAAAAAGTCTTGACTTAGAGAGTCTGTCTCACTTGTGAGATTGCCTGTTGCTTGTGAAACTTCTGACACCCCTTAAAGAACTAAAAAAAACTGAGTGGTTTCCAAAATTCTTCTCTTCAGGCCCTGCAGAAACTAACTTCTGCTAAAGTGCCATTCAAATTAGTGAGATCTTGAAGAGGCAAGTAAGGAAAAAAATGACATGGTTGTTGTCAAAAAGGACAGATCTCCTTCCACCAGCAGGCTCAAAGTTGTCTCTTGTGGGATATATCCCATGATTCCATTCACCTTCTTGTGAATTTAATTATCTAAGACATCTAAGATTTTAATTTCTTCATAGCTGACCTTTTGGGGATCCCTCAGTGCCGTTTCGGTTAGAGAGAAGCAGAGAGAATAAAGGTGCTGCTTTTTGCCTGCAGAATTGATGTCTTTCCAGCTTCTGAATGTCCTAAAACCAGAGTCCACTTCTCTGTGGTAAGGCAGGGGTGTAGTTCAAGGTCAGTGTTACATAACCTATAAGCTGTTAGCTGTTTCTCAGACTGATCTGCAAGTAGGATTGTTACTGCTGGAAGAGTTCTGAGTCATAGGGTTTTTGCATACTCTTACAACAACATAATATTGCACAAATAATCATAAAAAGTTGTAATGAGAGGCTAGAAAATGTTTGATGGCAGTGGGTGCAGTGATGCCGAGATTGTAAAACCCTGTGTGGCACTGAAGATGGTTTGTTGTAAGGCGAACAAGGTCTCAGTTGTTGGACATGGTTATACATCAGTTCTGTGCCTGTGGGTTACCAGCAAGGGAGGAGCACAGAAACAGTGATAAATGGAGGATGAATAACTAATGAGCTTTTCTGTCAAGCACAGTAAGGAATTAAAGGAGAATTTCATTCAAAGCATGATCCTCAAACAGGAATCACACCTTACTTTCACCTTCAGGAGGTTTTGCTGGCAAGTCTGTGCATGCTTATTCTCCTTAGAGGAAACACATAGCTGTTACCTACACAGGGACTTCTGCTGGGTTGCGTGTCCTGAATTAATTTATTTTTTACATGTATAGGCTTTCTTAAACCAGAATCCAGTAGGAATGCATCTTCTTATCTGACTTGTATTGCTGTAAGTGTTTTGAGCAAAGTTTTTGATCTTTGTTTCTTTGCCAGAATCATAGCTGGGCAGTGACTGCTGTAACCAAATTAGGGTAGCTTGCTAAGGTGTGAGCTCACAGGAGGGTTTCTTTGATAGTAGAAGTTGCCAGTGTGCTCACTGGAAGGTATGCTGGTTTAAGCTGGGTAAACAAGACACCTGGTTTTTCCAGGCTCACTTGGTGAAGACTCACAGATCCTAGATTAACTTCAACCACACAGGGAGAATTGCATATTTAACTTCTGGACACAGACAAGGCCTTGAGCAGCCCAGCTGTCTGCTGTTTCAGAATTTAGGGAGCAAGAGAGAATAGCCAGGGAGGAAACATGTGAGTGTGTGTGGGATGAGATGAGGATTAATGCATCATTGAGCATTGGCAAATAAACTGAATCACTGAATCTTTAATGTAGATTAATGTCAGATTTCATTAGTCTTTGTTCTTTGTGGAGGCTGGCATGCTTGAATGGATTCATAAAGGTGCAAATATCGTATGTATTTCTCTGTAGGTTTTCCTCATCTATATACAGTCGCACCAGAAGCTGTATCCACTGTGATTTGATAAGTGTAATGAAGATTATTGTTTTGGTTGAGACTCCTTTGGTCATTCATATTCTGCTGCTCTTTCCAGCTCTAAGACAGATAATCAGATAAGTCTGGTGTTGGACCTGAGGAAGAGACAAGCCTAGGTTGGTAGGAAATGTAGCAGATTTGATGGTTAATGTACCTCTTCTTTCACTCCAGTCCTGTGTGAGCATCTGGAGTCTCCCTTGAAGCTCTTGTAATTGCACATTACAACAGGAATTTTTGTGCATTTCATCCAATTAACAGTAAAATCAGTTTGCCAACATAAGTACTGCAAGTCAGGGTGGGTTGGTGTACTTAAAAGCTGATGGTTCTGAAACTGCTCTCACTTCAGTAGGAGAATATGGGATGTGATTGCAGCCTTTTCTATCACAGCAAAAGTAAAACCTTGATGGACACATCTGCATCTAATTAGACTTGATTTTCTAAGTTCACAAATTACTGGCATGTGATCCACAGCACAAGTCTAATCTGGACTCACTGTGAATCAACATCATCCCCAAAAAAATGTTAGAACTTCTGGTCCATACAGCTAAAGCATTTAAAATAGGTGATATGCATTGGTCCCTGCACCTGGGGACCAGTGGCTGCTTTTTCTTTGTTATTCTAGTAATCCCAGAGATCCTGCTCCTGGGAAAGGTTAAAGGTGATGTAGAGGTTTTGGACACATTGCAGAGTTTCCCTTCCCTTCCCTTCCCTTCCCTTCCCTTCCCTTCCCTTCCCTTCCCTTCCCTTCCCTTCCCTTCCCTTCCCTTCCCTTCCCTTCCCTTCCCTTCCCTTCCCTTCCCTTCCCTTCCCTTCCCACACCTTCCCACACCTTCCCACACCTTCCCACACCTTCCCACACCTTCCCACACCTTCCCACACCTTCCCACACCTTCCCACACCTTCCCTTCCCACACCTTCCCACACCTTCCCTTTCCACAACTTCCCTTCCCTTCCCTTCCCACACCTTCCCTTCCCACACCTTCCTTCACTTTCAGAACCTCAACTTTTTTGTTCTTTCCTTACACAAATTTAGAGCAAAAGTACTTGTGAGAAGCTGGGAAATTTTGACTTACTTCTAATGTGAGATTTGCACTTGCCATCTGGAAACTAAACATGTAGTACTGCTGATGTAGGAAACTGTTTTTAAGGATTCCTTAGAAGTACCCAATTTGGAAAAATTCTCTTTTACTAAGTCCAGAAGAATGGCTGTGATAGGACAGCTAGGCGTTTGAAGAATAGCCACTTGCTAGTAAAAAAAGATGTCTCTTTTCAACCTCTGCCACCTGCTTCTGCTTTCTGGCCTGGTTTTTCCTCCAAAAAGCCTATCTCTCTTATAGAAATTGCACTCCTGCTTTCCAAAAGTCAGTGTAGAATGTGTGCATGTGTGTGTAAATATAAACACATTGTGCAAGTCACCCAAGACAGTCCCAATTTTATGTGTAAGTAGTGAATTATATACTGTATTCATAACATACCCTTCACACTACAGATTTATGCTAAAAGTATCCTAATGTTTCTGACAGCTCATGTGTGACATGAATGCAATCCATATTTCTTGGAGGAGCTAATCTAAGTGGTTTATTTTCCAATACTGCTGATAGGGCTATATCTCTAGGTGTCACTGCAGTTGAGATTCTGATGGTAACATATTGTTTATGGGTCACTGCCTTTGTCTAAAAGAATAGGTTGGAACAGAATAGCAAAGGTTAATTAAGTTTGTCTATCAAGGAGGGACAGATATAGATGTGTCTTGTATTTTCTGTGCTAGAATCAAAGTAAGTCAAGGCAGGGGTATCATAGACTCATTTTTTCCTTAGGGTGGAAAACATGCTTATCTGGCTTTAGGAATAAAACACCTAGGACAGTATGAGTGCAGCAGTAGTTGTGAAGGGTCAGAACAAGAGGAGTAACATTGCAAAGTGGGAGAGTAGCAGCAGACCTGGTTTATATCTGCAGAAACTGAGGCAGGGAAGTGTTAAATAACTTGCCACAGTCACACAGCTCACAGGTGACAGAGGGGAGATTACTGATGCCTGAATTTCCATTTCATTGCCCAGTGGCTGCCTTCTTGCCCCTGCCAGAAACCAACTTGTGAATTTTGTTGTTTGCAAGCAATGAATGATACAAATGCAATTTTATGACCACAAGAATTGACTTTAAGATCAAGACAGAAGGATGGGGCTGTGTTAAACTTTTAAGTTGCTCTGATGTTTCCATGATTACTGAGTTTGGTAGGTTTGTTGCTGAGTCATGGGTGAAGTTAAAGGATGCAAATTCTGGGTGAAGTGATTCAGCCAAGATCATGTGGCACACCAGTGGCAGAGCTGAAGGATTGCACTTTGGTCTCCTGTGTTGCTTTGAAATTTTTGCAGCCCTTGTCACCCAGGAGTAGCATCCATGACCTCCTCCTGTTTTTCTTGGAAACAAGCCCCATAGTCGGGACCAACTGCAAAGTGTGAAGATAACTGCTAAAATAACACCGGTGTGCTCACAAGAGATTGTGTCTGGCAGCTTCTGCAAATAACAGAATTACACAGGTGATGTTTTGCCTAAATAAATAACTGGGAAGGACAGGACCATTTTTTAATCTCTGAGGCTAAGACAGGTGAGTCACCACTTGGTGCCTGCTTTGACACCTTCCTGGTTTTGATCTAGCCACCTTCTCTCCTCAGCTCTTCCCCTGTGAAGAAGAAATGTAGAGGTTATGCAGATGTTGCCAGAAGCTTGGGAAGAGGAACTGGGCTTGACATGCTCTTCCACCAGCTGTTGAGAAAGGTTTTTAACAGGAATGGTCTGATGCAAGAGCTTTTTCCTCATGTTTTCCCTGGATTTTGTTGCATATGCTGTCACTCTTGGACATAGCTGGAGGGCATCACTGACCATTGGTCAGTGATAAGCAAGTCCTGTTTCCAGCTTATCTGTGTGAGGACAAACTGTAGCTGCCTCTCAGTCCTCACAGTTGGTTTTCAAGGTGCAGGGAAAGAATTTCCAATGCACTCACAGCCTTCCAATCAGGCCATATTTATTTGTTCATGAATTGTAAGCATCCCACCATTGCTTGCAGTACATCTTTTAAAACATTACTGAGTGTGTGGTTTGTTGTACAAATCAGGGGAACCTATAAATGTTGCACAGGCCAACTCCTGCTCCAATGATATGTGTCTCCCACTGAAGTCTGTGAGGTATTTGTTGAATACTGCAGCTGGAGCAGGGCATGAGCAGTGGGTGGCTGGAAGGGAGCTCAGATTGCCCTCTGTGAAGACTAATGCATGCCTTTCCCTTCCGCAGCTCTTGCTCACCTAAAATATGCCTTATTCTTTTGTCATGTAGCCTGCAGTGATACAAACCAGAGTGGTTTGTGGGACTGTCCCAGCTCATACTTATCTCAGCTTTGTTGTAGGGGTGGAAGGGGAAAGGGAAGCAGGAGACACTGGAAGGCCAGGCCTTCTCCTGTGATGCATACATGACCCCAGCATTCTCCCTGAACAGGATCCTAAACCTGGTACCTGACTGTTGCATCTGAGCTGCCCCAGATTGAAAATAATCTGAATATTCAGGGGCCTCCCAAGGCTGTCTTGACCTCCCTTTCTGGCACCCAGAAGCCTGCAAGGATTCCACAGAACTTCAGGAGTTAATACAGACCAAATGTCCCTTCTCATGAGGTAGAGGTCTCCTAAGCTCCCTTTTTAATGCAGTGCTAAGGTCAAGAATTTTTACAACTGGTTGTTTTTTTATTGTTACTGTAAAATAGGATTGCTAAGCACTATAAAAAGGAAACCTTATGGTTCAGATTTACAGTGGTGTGGATTCTAAACAGTTTAATAAAACCAAAAGCTTCTAGATTTTCTTCGGTGGTTAATACATAGCATATTCTTTGCAGAGCCAAGCCTCTGGCTGTCAGTCGAACTGTGGTTCATAGACTTGGTGTGGGTAATAAGATTATAAAACATGTCTCTTGCTAGCCAGCTACCACACACTAATAATAATAGTAGTAATAATTCATTGCATCTAGGGATTTTAGGTGAGTTGTTTTTTTAAGAAATGGAGAAAACCCCTAAGAAAGGCGTTGAAAGGAGATGGATCACTGCATCCCCTCTGCAGGGAGGGGTAATGTGCACATGATCGAGTCAGTGCTAGGGAGTGATTTTGTTACATCTGAAATAATCTTTCATGCAGGCAGCTTTTTCTGAGTTGTACATGTGCATGCATGGCCTTGCACAAGGGAGAAGTGGAGATGTGAGATCTTTGGGTGCCGCCCTGCCCCACTGAGGGAAGGAAGACTGTGTGCAGCACAGCAGACAGAGAGGAATTTGCTAACTTTTTTCCCAGTTCTTCAGGGCTGTCAAGCTTTGTAGATGTGCAGATTCAAAATGCCCTTTGAACTGTGCTTTTGGGCACTTCATACTGCACAGAGGCGAGGTTTCGTTGACAGTCTTGTTTCCAAAAAGGAGGGTGCCCTTTGGCAGAAGAGGAGAAGCAATTCCAGTTGTTCTTTAGAGTTCAGCCTTCCTCAGGATGACTCATATAATTTTTGAAGAGCAATTTGCTGTTTAGAAACCTCTTAACTTCCACACACTAAAAGCAAGTCCCTCAGTACATGTGCAAGTATATGCATCTGTGCTGCTGTCAGAAATCAGTGCACTTTGCTTTCTGTGAACAGCCACCATTCTCTCTCTCTGCACTTAATCTCATTGCAAACATGACTCACTCAGAGAGCACCAGCAGGGACACATTATTTGCAGTGAGGCATGTGAAAATGAATACGGAATTCTTACAGGCACTCTTACAAAGCATTCTGGGGTTGTTCTAGGAGGTGCTGGTGGCTCCTGCTGCCAGGACCAGACCCTATGGGTCTTCTGGCATGGGGCAGCTGTCTGGGACTGCAGGTTCCAGCCTCCTCTGCTCCCTGGCTCTGAGCTCTGCAGCCTGGGAAGGGCTGAGGGGTGGGACTCCAGGCAGAGCTGGCTGGGACCCAAGGAAGCCACGTTGGAGCCATGGCTAAAAAGGCTGTCAAGCATGTCTTCTTACAGACACTGTGTAGTGGCATTGCTGGATGTGCATTTTTATTAGCTCTGCTACTATCATAACTGGTAGAAAACTCTTTTGACATTTTGTCTCTGCCCAGAAACTTTCCATCTTTCAGTCATTCACTTCCCAGCATACTTAGGGAAACCAGCTAGTCTTATCTTTCCAATTGAAAATGTTAATCTTGTTCTGCTATATTTTTGGAGCACTGAGGCCACATTGCATTGTAGGGCTTTATAACAAATAATTGTAAGTTGGTAGTTCTTTTCATAAAACACAAATTTTAGCACACCACTGCTCTAAGGAGATCAGTTTGGATGATATTGGGGCATTGGAGTAGGATAAACTTTGATGTCTGAGTGTTGTCACTTTGCTGCAGTCTGTGGAAGGGAAAAGGGATACCTAGGTGGATGCTGTGCTGATGTGGAAGACCTGCTGGCTGGTGTCCAGTTCTGGCTTCACAACCAGCTTCCTGTCTAAACACAACATGCTTTTTTCAGTAACTAAGGAAAATATTTTTTCATCTTATGGTGTTGTGAGAAAAAGTGTGCTTGTTTTTGTGTGTGTCACTGCTCAACTCCATAGAGCATATCCTATGAGAGTCAGTCGATAGAACTCTCCTCCTTAGCCACCCACCTGGTCCCTGGCAGAACAGTTACCAGCAATCTGAAATGGGTTAGTCTCTGGGGAAGTGTAGGAGCTGGATGGACTCTTCGTCTCTGACACTGGCCAGGTGTATATACTTGTCTGTGCCATAAGCTGGGGATTTGGCAGGAAGCTGCTTACAGTGAGGGGTACTTGCTTGTGTGCAAGATGCATTGTCATCTGCCATAAGATAAAGCAGCCTTAGCTGGGTCTGCTGCTGGTGCTGGATCACATCTCATATCACACCACCTCTAGCTGGTCAGTGTGGACAGACTGTGAAGCCACCAAACACCCAAGGCCAGCATGTCAGGATTTTATTTCCCATGCATTATTTCATCATGGCTCACTGTGGCCTCCTTCAAAGCTATGGAGGAATGGGGGGGAGTGATAGTGGGGTGCCCCCTTGGCACTAGGGCTTGACTTACACAGGCTGCTGTTGCATTTCTCTCTCCTGACAGGTGAAGGGCATGGAGAGACACCATGCTGTCAGCTCCCAGTACCGTATGTGCTCCTACTACCCGCCTGCTTCCTACCTGGGACAGGGGGTTGGGGCTCCTATGTGCCTCCCCCAGATCCTGGCCTCTGAGGACGTCCCCTCCTCCTCGGAGTCAAAAGCAAGAGGTAAGTGCACCCAAGGTTTCATGGCACTACCTTGCCTTAGACCTGCACCCAGGAAGTGTGGGTTGCTGCTGGGAAGGAAGCAGAGCATCATAAAGTAGGTGTTTTAAAGATAGTGGTTGATTTCTGGAAGGCGTGTTGTGTGGAGGCAAAGACTGATGGTGTACAGTCATGCAGTGTTGTACTTTAGAAGCCTCATGGCTCAGGAATCCAGTTAGCTGTACCTTCTACACTTACGTATGTCACTGAAGTTGTACAGCATTTGAGGTGCTGTCTTTGGTGCTTACCACCTGGCTGCCTCATAGGAGTAAATAACAATCTTTGCTCCAACCTCAGAATTACCTTTCTTCTCAGAAATGCTGTCATTTTTTCCACAGGCCTCCCACTGAGCCTTTGCCATACTTTCTGAACCACGTGTGGAAACTACTTCTGCATCCCAATTATACAGTGAAGGCCTTTGCAGACTTGCTTCCATTTTTTTTTAACTCATCATACCACGTTACTTAATTTAAAACTACTGCAGATAAATCTTTCTTTCCGTATTGTGTTTCAGGCTCTCCTAAGGATTACTGTAACCTGCAGTAATTTGCAGCGCTGGTGAATTTACCCTGTGGTTTTGACAGTGTTTCTAGAGCTTCCTTGTTCCCTTACTCCCAGTACTCCCAACACTAGCAGACAGTGCTAACACAGATGTTAACACAGCTCTGCTGGAGTAGTCCATCTCCACTGAGCTGTCCATCCTTCACTGAATCAGGTCAGTAACTGATGCTGGAGAAATAAGAGAAACAGAGAACAAAATCTTCACGCTCTCTGGCATTCAGAGGTATCGTGAGCAAGGACAATAAGCTTTTCTCACATTTTGTTTCTCTGTACCAATCAGTGAACTTGTCAGTTTAATTCTGTATGGTCTATGTGAAGTATTTTTTTTCATTCACTTTACACCTGCCAAGTTTTAGTGGGTTGTTTTTGTTTGGTTTTTTTATATTTCACAGAGTCAACAGCACTGATAACAGCATCCATCCTCATTTGCCTCTCTTCCCTTCTACACTGAAATTAGTGCTCTCCTCTTTCTGTCTAGTGGGAGGATGTATGTTGTGTAGGTTCCATAATTGTTCTCAGTCATGGTCTTTCTGAGGTTGAAGTACTGCTGTCTGTTTCAGTCACGTCATGTGGTTGTGTCATGGCAGGACTTCAAGGAGTCAAGTGATGTTTTGGAAGGTGAAGTGTGTATAAAGTCATACCTGTGGCTTGTGTCAGTCAGCACTGAGCCCTCGTATTCAGTAACTCCAGAATAATTTCTGTCGAGGAGGTAGCTGTTCTTCCATAGTGGCTGTTTCTGAAAGTGTTCCAGCTAGCTGTGACATGTGAGATAGATGAAGAAACAACACATGGTGTGATGAAACCTTAGACTTTTCCTCCTTCTCCAGTAGTTTTAAATGGCTTAGAGAAATCAGTGATCCTTGGTTCATTTTCCTTCTCTTTTCTTCAACTTTATTTTATTCCCTCTTTTCTGACCACCACTGAACAGTGACGTCTTCCTTTCTGCCCATTGGTTGGAGAAGCAGTTGGTTTTATGCTCAACTGCAGCAGTTGACACTTTTTCTTGCATCCATCACTACTAACTCACTAAGAAGTCTTACCAGCCAAGTGTTTTTAAAAATAGACAAAAGACCTTATACCCTTTGTTCCCAAATGCACTTCAGTAATTTTTCATCACTCCGGAAAAAAATTATACGTAATGTTCCACTGATTTTTAAACTGCATAAATACTGTATTTTCAATAATCCCTGACTGCTTCTCCAGACACTACTCCACACACAGATATTGTTCCCTAAGTTACACCATCAATCAGAAACCGACAAGCAGTGAGATGTAATTTACTGAGATCAAACAGCATTTTCCAGACTCTGAAGAAGTGTTTTTCCATAGCAGGGAGCTAGTGGGTGAAAGAGGCACCAATGTTTTTGGAAGAAATTTGAAGCTGTGAGCCGGATAATAGCCAACAGGCTTCTTAGAAGTATCTTCTTTTTCTTCAACATGTTCTTGGAGAAGATGTTTCTACTTTTTCTGTCTACAGACAAAATAATATCCCCAGGAAATATTTTATTTACTCTCCCATGACATTTTTCTTCTGGGGCTTTTCACAGACCTTAGAGGGCTAGAGGTTTCTTGCCTCTGTTGTCACCTGTGTGAGTTGTGAGTAGATCCTGTACATTAAAGAGCGTGGGTCGTTTCCCCAGAGTATTGACTGCACATGTTGCAGTTGCTGTCTCCTGCATAAGACACATTCTTAAGTATTTGACTGTTGACTGTTGGGCTGTTCTTTCTGTCCAGTGCCTGACTCCTTTGTTATGAAGCCTAAGTGATGTGTTTCTGCAGGGTTAGTGGTTGCTACTTGCTGAAGACAGCTCTAGTACATGTTTGAAAGAAGAAAATCATACTTTATTCAATTTTTTGAAGTGGTAATCATGCTCAGAGGCTTCCTTTCTTTTTAAAAATATGTATTGATGGATTGTAGATCCATAAGGAAGCAATAGGATCATCTAGTGTAATTTGCTGTATAATGTAGACTGTAATGTAAAACTTCACCTAAACTGCAGCAAACCAGTGACTATAAGATCTCTCTGAAGACTTATGTACTGCTAACACAGAAATTTTGCAAGAAGGTAACAGTGTGCTTAGAAGAGCTGCAGGTCAAAACAAAAAAACTGATTTTTTAGCCACATTTTCAAAACATCTGAAATGTGCCTCTTTAGCAAAAATGGCCATTAAATTCCCAGACAGGAATCTGCAGTGGTCTTACAATACACACATACAGTCTTATTACCCTCACTTCAGCTGCAGGTTCAGCATTATAGAGGCTTTGCCAGTTCATGTGTTGTTGTGGTATTTGAGTGAGACCATTTAACTAATTTTGTTTTGGTAAGTTAACTGTCTGCTTAGACCTATTACAGTAAAAGGGATAAGAGATGAACAGATCTACACTTTCTTTCTTTCAATGATTTGAAGGTCTCTATAAGCTTCTATAGCACTTTTACAGGACCATCATGGCAAGTTACAGTGTCTTGCATCTAGTAATTGGCTGATGTTTTCTGAGTAGCAAAATACCATCAGTCAATCTCTTTGCAGTCTGAATGGTTTCCAAGTAAAATGTTTTGCTTCCAGCTAAGCACAGCTGCTGCCCTTTCAGCAGAAACTGGGAAAAAGGGGAGAAAAAGTTGATAAACCAATGACAAACAGCAAAAGAATGTTTGTAGAGGGCTTCCTTAGGTAACCAAGTTTTAAGTTTTAGGCAGTGATTTCTAGGTAGGAGGGGGATTTTATGCTCCGTACTGCAAAACATTTCCTCCTCCTTTTTTCTGCAAAAGCAATGGGAGGAAATACATGTTAGAATGTTGTCAAATCTTGTGCATATGCATGCAAAAGTATAGTTTTGGAAGACAAGTTGAGAATTGGGGAAGTGAGAGTAGGACACAACAGCGTATTTCATCTCCAAAAGCCAAATACTTTGCATGCTTTTTTTTCCTTTTTTATTTTTTTTAATGAAGCTTCTTAGGTTTGGCTCACTACCCAGAATATTCCAACACCTTTCACTGATTTTTAGTCGGCCTCTCCAGCATTTATATTTGTGAAATAACCTGCGAAAGACCTTGGTTTGAGAGAGCAAAAAAGCACATGCAAGACACATGCCTCACTCTGGGTCTGTTTCCACTGCATGAAAGTTCAGCATTTGCTTATCTGTATGAAAGTGTTTTCCAGCTTTGGGAAAGTGGCAGAAAAATTTAACATTCAAATAGAAAGAAGCAAAGGATAAACATATCTGTATGTGCAGACACACAGATTTTAGAGTAGTTACCTGCTCTTAAAGTTGGCATGGAGTAAAACCTCCTCTATGTCCTCATTGTCTGAAATGTTGAGATAATTACACCATATGTCTGGCTGTGGTGAAAAAGATGTCTCGCATTTAAAATTTTGTTCCAGCTGCTGAACAGAATTTAATATTTTATTTTCCTGTCCTAAGTGTCATGAGTGTTGGAAATACAGGGAATGAAGCACTGGAGCAGTTCTGTGTTTGCAGCTTAAATATTAAGCGAGAGTCTGAAAGTTCTCCCAAAGACATGTAAGAAAAGATAATATTTTGATGCAGAAAACACCAGCAGTTTTGTGTAAATAAGCAAACATTTTACGAAGAAGAACATTTCTGGTAGAAGATTTTCTGTGTCAGCATAGCAGATTCCAGGACTAAAACGTTTTCACAGTCCTCTATAGAATTCAGATAGCTGGTATCCCCAGTTGAACAGCTGTGGAAGTGAAAGCAACACAGACACTTCCAGAATCTGCATTTAGAGACTCACCCCTGCTTCTGTTTTTGGATGCTGTATCATCAACAGTACTGATCTGTGGGAGAAGCCCAGCCAAATTGGAGCAGCTCTGTAAAGAGCCTCTTCCCAGTAGTTCCACAAGAAAGGGCATGTTGGAAGTGGTCTCCCTGCTTAAGATAAAAAGTTCCACTTTGACAAAAGCATTGCTGGAATGCAAGGAATGCTATGTGCCCTAGAAACATGCTTGAGAGATGGAAAGATTGGGGGTTTTCTTCCCAACTGGGTATTTGTGCATGCACCAAAGTTACTCCCCTTTTTTGCAGCTTCCTGTATATCATAATTTCGCATGAATATATGTACTAGAAGTGAATGCCATGACAAACAAGTAAGACTTCAGAGCCACAGGGGCACCTGGCTGTAGGTTCAGAGAGGTCAAGAAGCCCTGGTAAGCAAAAGGTCACTGAGACCATTTCCTTGAACCTGAACTGTTTCCTGCATGCATCAAAGTTAAAAAGATGGCGCTGCAAACAAAGCAGGCTGGTTTGATATGGCTGAGAAATTGCCCCAAAGAGCCCCAGTAAGCCTTGCCTCTGTTCTTAAATGTGTAGCTAGCTGGGAAGATGCACTGACAAAGCTGAATTAATAAAGTGCTTTTGAATTGGGAAACAATTGTAGCAAATTTCCCAAATTCTCTTCTGTCAGCGGGCTAGCCACAATCTGTGTAAGCTTAAGAGTAGCTGTGTCAGTCCCGGGCGGTCCAGGTGTTGTCAGGTGTAAGACATACTTCTTCTACTCCTTTTCTGTGTGCCTCTTTGGAGATCATCTCCAAAATTCATCTTGAGTTTGGAAGGGTTTCAGCAGCGGAGTGTATGGGAAGGATAAAATTTTGCACCCAGAAGTTCATCAGTAATTAGCTTGTGTGTTAAGTATGTGTGTGTCTGTCTGTGCATCTTTTCCTTAAAAAGTGACCCCTACTCAAGATTATATGTCCTTAACGATAAAAGAGCAGGCAGTGTTTTTTGCTGTGAGCTCAAGACTCTAGTTTCCACTATCATTTTATATCAAACTCTTAGCAATAGATTTTGAAATAACACTAAAGGAGAGGAAAGGAGTAAGGATCTAAATCTGTAGATCTTCAGCAGTTCACTTGAGTGGGTCACTTGAACTTGAGGCAACTGTTTGGTTTTTTTGTGCATTCTCGTTTCTGCTTCTTACAGTCCTCAGTGGCTATGCTTCATGCAGCTTCCCTTTGGCACTGATTACAAGGACAGTGAGCAGATTTTGTGTTAAGTTTCTGCATGCCTTAGTTATGTTGCATGTGCATTACAAGGTTTTATAGATCTCTGCAGACAAATGATGTTTTAATGTGTCATTGTCATTAAAAATTTGAATTTTGGATATAGCTGAACAGACAGTTGTTGAGCATGGCCTTTTTTTATCTTATAAGCTAATCAGGTTGCTAACCCTGATTCCTGATGGTATTAAGAATACTTTGAATAATTTCAATAATTGTAGTGGTAGCTGTCAAAATACATTTGAGAATGTAAGGCATATTCAGTATAAGCTTATTATTCTGTGTGTGGAAGTCCTTTTATTAATTACTGGTCTGTGTTCTAAATGACATTGTATTGGTGAAGATTTGAGCAGTTGGGAATTCCTAGAAATAAAGTAATACAAGCTTTTTTTTTTTCATTCTTCTTTAATTCAGTACTGATTGAAAGGCCCATTTTAGTAGTTTCTTCCTCACATGCATCATTTATGTTACGCTTGCTGAGAAGCACACTGAGTAGCTTTGCATTGGATGATTACAGAACACAGGCTTGTTTCATGACTTTCTGATTCACAGGTTTTGCTGATTCATGTCAGGGCAACTGACAAACCCTTGCTGTTTGATCTGAGAGCAGCTACTGGTCCTGCCTCAAGAGTAGTAGAAAAAACTGAATTTTTGAAGGCTTTCCACCTGTTTTTGTAGAAACAGAGATATTTCTGAACTGAGGCTTTATAGCATTCCCTAGCAGGAATTTCAAGCTTTCATGGAAACTGTGGAAATGCCTCCATTTTGCATCATCCTAGCAACAGAGATTGGGACAGCCTGAACCCTCAGCAGTTGCCATTGGTACCCCATCTCCCCCCACACCTGCAAAACCACATGCACATGCATAGTTGTCAGAAAAAAGAGTTTTTCTTCATGGGATGTGTTTGTCTTTTGTTTAGTATTTTGTGTGGATCAAAGGATGCAGCATTTTTGAAATTGAAGCCTCTGTTTCGTTACGAGTTTCAGGCTTTGAGTTGGTAAAACAAGGGTTTGAGGAAAGTCCTTCTATTCTGAGGAAACTTAAATCAGTGGTACGGTTGGCCCAGGGAGGTGCCAGATTCAAAGCAATGCATTTATGTGTGCTGCCAAAATCTCTACTTCTTCAGTTTCTTTCCATGAAAAGCTGTTTGCAGTGTCCCATCAATCCCAGTCAGGGAAAGCCTTGCTGAGGGTGCAGCAGAGAGCTGGCAGTGAGAGAGTGCTGCCACCCTTGTGGCACTGGGTCCTGAAGGAGGCATCAGCATCTATCTCTCTGTGCACCTGCCAGGGTGCTGTGCTGGAATACATAATAAGCTCTGATAGCTTTCCTTGGACACCTTCCCTCTTCTGCTTTGCATTCTCTTAGCAGAGGAGGTTTCTCAGCATCTCCTGCAGTTACAAATATTTTAGAGCCATATGTTGAGAGAGACCAGTGGCTTATACCCACTGCACCCCTGGATTTAACTTTGTGCATGTAGTATGAGCTGCTGTTTATGTCATGGCGGATGGTGGATGTTTCTATAGCTGATGAGGCTGAGGATTTTTCTTCATGCTTTGCAGAATATTGAGTCCTTCACTGAAGAAAATCAACACTGTCAGCTGAGCTGCTTTCTTTTACACCTGGTATGGCATTGATGCTCTGAATTTCTTACCTCTGGATACAGAATTTTCACACTGTGACAGAAATTCTATGACAGAAATCAGATTTTTCCATAACATGATAGAACAAATGAAGCCCATCTTGTCAGGACAGTAGTGATTACCCTGGCATGATTTGTAATTGTAACAGTGATTCTGCTGGCCTCTTTGCTTTGCTTTAATGTGCAGTTGCATCCTTGTAACTTGTCTGGTTAAGAGAAGAGAGAACTCCATATTCAGCTATAATCTTTTCAATGCATGATAACTTGTCTAGACTACCTTGCAGTTCATGCCAGTTTTGCAGCTCAGGTGAGTCTACATCTGAGCTAGTTCTTCTGCAGCTTCTCCTGCTTGTAAAGTAACCCTGTGTAGATTGTGAGACACTCTAGCAAAAGAAGTGTTGGTTACTGAGTTCTGAAGAAATAGGGAAAGGAAAAGGGTTGCTATGTCTCTGTAGAGTAGGCTGGCCTTGCCTCTTGAAGGGAGATGAATTCTGATTCTTTGCAAATGGTTGTTGCAGTCTATGGTGCTGCTCCCAGAATGATCTCGGGAAACAAAGAAGGGCAGCATCTATTCCCATTATCATGCTTGCATGCTATGAGTTTTCTGTCTTTTGCTTTCCCCAGTCACAAAAAGAAACTTCTGACAGAGGAGAAGTAGCTTTCCTACAAGCAGTGGGCAAAGTTGCTGGAGGAGTGTTGTGTGTAACTGCACAGGATAACAGGGAATCATCATGTGGGATCAGGACCAGGCAGCCCATAATTAATTCTGCCTGTTAATAAATATACATATTTATATTGCATGTGTAAATAATACTGATGTATGGTCCCTGAACTTGATGTATGGAACTCTGTGGGACAGGGTAGGGGACAGATACCAAGGCTACTTGACAGGCTTTCTTAATTTGGCAACCATCAGTGTGCCTGCCCATCAGACATTTTTAATTTTATGATTCAGTATGGCTGAGGAGTTTATTTCCAGTGTTCCTCACAGGCATAGCTCAGGCCAAGTACAAGTTGAATAACCTTCAGGAAAGCTGTGCTGTCCTTCTGTCGGCCGCTGTCTTTGAAAATTGCCTGCAGAGTTAGTGAGCAGGAACAGTTAAGATTTACAAACAATGATGAAGCTTGTCATGCATCTTTCACCATTCATCATCTGGGTGCCGTGGCTGGGCGGTGAAGTGTTCTTCATAAAAACCAGCTCAGTGTGAAATACACCTCGCAGCAATGTTTACTGCTCTGAAACTCGTCAGCAGCCCTTTATAGTAAATCCAGATTGCGATGTGACATTACAGTATATCATTGCAGAGCGCGCTGGGGTTTACACTAGGAATGAGTGCAGTTCACACCAGATGAGATGTCGAAATTGAGTTATGTAGGAATTTGGCTGTTATATGGGGATAGCTTTTGTTTTCTGAGGACTGAAAGTTAGCTTTATATATCTAATATATATAATGTACACATACCTGCAGTTGTGTCTGGGTGCCTATATTGATATACATGGATGTATAGATACACATACACTATGCACACATTCTGTATACAAAGACTGCATGCACTCACAGATTTCTCTGATGGGACCCTGTCTTATGTTTATGCTGTTTCTTAGTATTTTAGTGTTCTGTTGAAATGCTGAATTTTAGTGTTGCCTCTTCAGTGAAATTTATATTCAAAAAACTCTTTGTTCAAAAGAGTTTTCTATCTACAGTAGAAGTTATGCAGTTGGCTGGTAACCACTGAATAGAGCTGAACAGATTTGGTTTTTGTGGAGGTTTTTATTTGTGAATGTCTCCTAGAGCTTGGAAGGTGAAGCTTTGAGCAGAATATTTGGAGAAAACTTAGGCAGAAGCTTTAAAATATAAAAATGACAAGTTACTGTACATCTGGCCATGTGCTGGGATTTGTTGTGTTATCCCTTCTTGCGTTAGTCCTTTCAGTTGCAATGTGGACACAAGATCATTGAGAAAAGGATAATTTGTCTAATTATATAAGTGGGAAGTCAGTACAAAATACAGCCAAGACACTTTGTGTGTCAGTAAGTTGAGACAGTCTTTGGAGGTAAATGTGCTGTCCTGGGCATCTGGTGGTCTGAGAAAGACCTCTGGAGTTAAGCAGTAATAGCTGCATGAAGTGGAAAGCATGCTGTACTGGCTGGTCTACAGACAAGGACAATAACTTGCATCAGTAAAAGTTAGATACTTGGGTGGTAGTTAGCAGGTTAAAAAAAAAAAGAAAGAAAATATTTGAGATAGACCAGCAAAGTTTTTAAATGCTTCCTGTGATTTTGAGTGGTTTTATTTCAGTGCTGTTCTGCAAAGCCTGTGAATTAAGTTATATTTCACTGTATTCAGTGTTGTGACTGCTTTATCTTCAGAGGTTGAAACAAAGCTGTCATTTTCTGGAATCTTCAGTGAAGTCTTTTGGTTTTATTATTGCCTGACTTTTCAACCAGAGGGTGACATACATTTGTAATACTGTTAACATTTAATTTTAGATTTCTGAGACCTGTGCTCAGCTATTAAATATAGTTCAGAAGTGGAAAAAGAAGTGGGACTGCAGTTGTTACTACCAGACAGGAGCGATAACTATACTTCAGTTTTCCTCCTCACCTATTTTCGGTTCCTGCACTTGTTTTTGCTTTGAGTGCCAATACTGCAGTGAGACTGTGCTTTTCTAGCTCAGAACAGTTTTCACAAATGTGTTTATTAGTGCTAATTTTATTTGGGTTTTTTTTTTACATTTATCCAAAAAAGCCAACACTGTAAAATTGATCTTGGAGTCTGTTACAACCAAAATTAAGGTAAAGCTTCAGATTCACTAGTCTTTTAAGAACAGAGGCTTCCAGACTTACCAGTAGCATTCTAGTCTTATTTGTATTCATAACTAGCTTAATGATACAGTATTAATCTTGCCTACTTCTTTACCAGAGGCTTTAACAAATCTGGTAAGGTTTCTTAGGGAGGAGGAAGGGTAGAGGATGGACTGGAGGTGACAGCAGTGGTGATAAAAGTGTTAAGTATTACAGAATTCTTTTTACTACTTTTATTTTGAGAGGGAAAACTTGGGACACCATTACTTTTGTGGCTTGAATTAGCGGGGTAGATAGTAAATCTGTCACTTATAACATAGTGGTTTCAGGCAGCAGAATGTTGAATATAAAATCAAAGGGGTTTATTTCTCACAACCTTGACTGCCTTATGTATCCGCTCAGTTTCTAGTAACTTTACTAAGCTGTGGCCTTCAGGTATTAGCAAGGGGTGCCCTGTCATAGGGATACTGTAATGACTTCAGGAAGCTTGAGGTCTTTATGAATATGTACTCAGAACACTTCTGTAGAGCTTATAATTTAATTTCTCATTCTGCCAGGTGACTCCGTGCTCTTGCAGTGTTTGGTTTACATAGGCCAAAGAGGTCTTTCTCCATGACTTAGGGCAGGAATTAGGGAAAATACTCTAGATACCACATTAACAGTATTTACTGCAGTGTTGGCATCCAGTTGTTGCTGTCCAGACATCTCCAAACGTGAGTTAAGTGGGTAAGTGTGGGCCAGGACTGAGAGAGGAAAAAGGATATTTTGTAGACCAGGTCAAGTCACTTAATTGTATATCGTTTTCTCACACAAAGGTCTCGTGGTGATGACCTTTTATTTCAGTGACCCTGCAAAAAGCCTAAGTAGATGTTACCTATAGGGCACTGTAAAAATAGTCCAAGAGAAATGGCTCAGAATAGGGGTAAAAAAAACTGCACCACGAATTAGCTAACAGTTCGTTGGCTGGTTATAACGACTACCTTACAGCATCCAAGAATTGTCAATCATACCTTAATGTTTATAGAAGTGAAAAGTCAATGTGTAGTTGTTTAATTTGACATGACTCTCAGTCTGAGAAACTGTAATCGCTGGAGGGGACAGTTAAGTAGCTGTGCTCCATGTCAGCCTGTCTCGCTCTGACTACTGCACTAAACGCTTTCCTGATGAGCGATAGATTTGTTTAAATACCAGGATAATTGCTAGCTACAGCATCCAACACTCTTTTAATGCCTTGTACTACATCTGTATTGGCTCTTGCCTGAGGCTGTTTGAGGTTTCTGCAGGGAAGAAGGCATGTACCTTCAATTAAGTTGTTCTCCTTCGGGTTTTGAAGGGTAATTGTTGCAGACATAAATAGGCTATAATAAATTACATTTCATTTCTTCCAAACTTGTTGAAGTAGATCAGACATGCCGGTTTTACAGCTATTTTCTGCTTGTGACATCGTGGTAGTCTGCAGTACTGAGAACACAAAAAGAACAAGACAAAGTGTTCCTTCACTGGAAAAATGGAAAAATACCAGACTTGTAATGCTATACTGGTGCAAAGCCAGTGAACTTGTTTTGCATGCATAGCAAAAGTATTTGCTTCCCCTTTCTGCTTCCACATGAGTAAATTATGATCGTATATAAATATTAATGCTGATTGTGAATAATCAGAATGGGAGAGAGACTCAGTTCTACTATCTGTAATTAGGAGGGCATCCGCATTCTACCTTTTTAGTGCTGTTAGTGTTTAAGGAGAAGAATGAAGAGACCTAGTAGTTTGTGCCAGAGTGGTTGCCCACCGATTGCCTTTTGCCGAGCATGTTCCCATGGTGTCACAGCACATGCACAGTGGTGCAGCCCCAATGCAAATGCCAGCAGCTCCCTACCCTTCCCTGTAGTGTGTCCCCACCTCTGCTGCTGCTTTGCTACTTCTGCACTCAGTACCCACAGGCTGATGTAAGAAAAGCTGAAAGCCTGTATGTGTGGATTACAGCTCCCTTAAAAAATTATTTGAAGGGACTGGGGAGAGCCTTTATTTTTGAAGTGTGCTTTTCTTAAAAGTCTGACAAAATATTGAGATTGGTTTTGAAGTATGTTGAGAATTGAAGACTTAATTTGTAGGGATTCATTTTACTATGTGATGAGGAAAGAGTGGCAGCCGGGTTATACAGAATATTCCCCGTAGTTAATTTTTAAATAAACCAAACAATTGCAGTTTAGTTTCTTCCTTAATATTGGGATGAATATATTTGCATTTATTCCCTACTTTCTCATAATTATACAGTGCCAGTTTCAAAGCTGTATGCCTGATGTTTATCTCACAATATCTGTTAAATCAGTTAAGTTTCTCAAGTTGAAGATCTGTCTGAGGTCTGAATCACACCCTGTATGGTGTATGTAGGTTGTTTATTTATTCCAAGCATAGCATTAATCATGTATTGGACTGCTGAAAGTAAGGAAATGCTCCTTGTCCAGTTGGCCAGTACTTTTGTTTCCTTTCTGGACATAAAAGGAAAAGAGAAATCAATGAGAGCTCTTTCCCATTTGTTTATAAATCATTTTGCCTTTCAAGTTCTGTCTCTGAGCAATTGCAGTCCCAAGGTGGGTTCTGTTTTCCCACCCTGGAACAACTGTTTAAACTAGTTCTTCAGTTTTGAGGCAAATTTGAGCTAGCTTTACATCCCTAACTACAGTATAAATTTTCCTAATTATTCTAAATCAAGACTTCACTCTTGTTAGTTTTTGCTGTTTCCTCCCTTGGATAAATACAAACTTCTAGTTTGTAAAACTGTCTCTACCAACACATCTTGCCCAAGTGCTTCCCTGAATTACAAGTGCTTTCAGGATATTTAATTTTGTGGACTGAGTCTCTTAATTTTTCCAAAAGCATAAACAATGCACATAGATTTGTGCCAACAGAGTTTAAATCAGAGTGAAATAACACTGGTTTGTTAAGAGGCATTTGGTGTATTCCTATTAGGTGGATATATTAATTCCCTGGGACTACCTGAAACAAAGATGCAACTGACTAATTGTTGTTTAAAAGGCTCGTGGAGGGTTGGCCTGTAGTTTGAAAATAATTGCCTCTTCTCAGCTATGGAGCTGACCTCTGTAACTGCGACTCTCAACTTTCTACTTTGGACTATTTGATCTGCTTTTCTTTCTACCTTGAACTGCTTTGTGTGTGTGGAGTAGGACTGCCTTCTTATCTTTCAAGTGAGGGAAGAACCCCTGCCTTGACCCTGAGTAGTACCAAGTACAGTTACTGTGTAGTGCAAGCTCCTTGCAGCCCATGCCCTTGACTCCCTTACTGCCCCCTGTCCGTGGTGGGTTGCAGCAGGGCTGTATGATGCAGGGGAGGATGAGCTCCAGTTTTTGCTTGCCTTCATTCTTTCTTGCCCTTAGAGTGTTGAACCACCTTGCTGACCAGTGTTGCATTCAGCACTGTCAAAATTAACTGAAATGAGAGTGTTGTAGTGGTTTCCTTGGAGGAAAACAGTCTTTGATACAGCCACCAGGGTCTGGATTGAGCTCAGAGACCTGTCTTAAAATTTTCGCTACAACAGATGACAATAATGAAATTCTGGTTATCTGTTCTAAGTGTTTTAGAGCTTTCCTGCCGCTATCACTATACCTGGACTTCAGAGAGTGCCAGGCAAGGGTAGGGAAGTGCACATTGAAATGTCCTGGCTACATTTGCTCCCATCCAATGTTTGTAAGGAAAGATGGCACAAGAGGACCTAGTAGCCTGGACAGAAGCTAGCATAACCAAGGTTTCTGGGCCCTACTGGCAGGCCCTACAGCATGTAGACTGTAACCAGTGTCATCTTGAAGAAGTTCGGTCCTTTCTAGCAAGACTGATGCTGTAAGGATCCAGAAGAAAATGCTGGCTTACTGGTGGGTTGACCTTCCCACCAGGCAGGCATCACTAGGTGGGGGGTGTAGGACATCATGGGGCTGTGGAGATGCAGTGGCAACAGCAGCAGCATCATTAAACACAGCCCATGACCTCCAGCTGATGGCACACATTCAGCATTACTTGTATTGTGTTCATGGAAATGAATATAAATACAACACAGCAGGTCTGTCTTAAGCCTAATGTTGTGTGAAACTTCATTTAACTTACTTGACTACTTCAAAAATGTTGTGTGTTCTGTTTTGGTTCCTATTTACTCAAGTATTGTGACTTACTGCAGCAAGGTTCCTAAACTTTGGGGGGAATAAATCTCACTTTAAAATATGTAGCAACATTTTTACTCTGCATATACCCATCTTGTGTTGTGTATTTCATCAATACTCGTTGCACTATTACTGCAGATCTGCTGAACTTGCATCCAGATTAAAGTTAATATTAGAAATGGTAATGCCATGGTAATACTAAGTCACTTTAAAGAATTCTGGGTTTTTTAAATTGCAGATTCATTTAAATTATAAGACCTAAATGATCAGGCTTTTTCTTTTCCTCTTACTCAATTTTGGGTTCAGTCATTGGTGAATATGGTGTTGCGCATGCTGAAGTCAGTGACAAACTTCCTATTCATTTTGCAGGTGTGGTACAAGTTGGAGATCCTTGTCTTCTCCCTTCTCAGCAAAGACAGTTAAATTAGAAGAGAATTTAAAACATAAATAAACTTATTTTCAGGTTGAAGATATATTGTATTTACCATAACAGATCACTTGCATTAGACCTAGTATTTTTGACTGATTGTTTTGTAACCTCTTTACTTCCCAAAGCTTGCAAGTTATGTCCAAAAAAAAAATTTAAGCTGTATAATATAGCACTCTTGCACTGGGACAGTGATTTTTGAAATTGAATCATTAAACCTGAAAGAGTTGAGTCCATCATTCTTAACTATTTGATTATGCTTTGAGCATTAGGACTGATGATCCCAGGCAAGAACTTCATCCCTGTTTTGTAAATCGACATTGGCAATGATGTACTATGAAGAGAAGTGACCAGAATTAACATTTACGTTTATATGGCTAGTCTTGGTGTTGTGCAGACTATTTTTTTATTCCTGATACACTAGTGAAGATTAACAGCCTTTCTGACCCAAGAATGGAGACATTCAGCCAAATAATGTTGTGTTTGTATTCTGTACTGAATACTAAAAGGTTTTATGTGATTATTAGAGCTCTTGGAATCCTGGTTTTTTTCCCTTAGCTAAGCTACACAAGGGAGAAACTTTGTGCCTTTTGTTTTGTGTCTCCACTTATTCTGCTACTTGATAACATTATCCTAAGCCTGGAGTGCACTCTTTCCTTTAAAATTAACCATGTTTTTCAAAAGTCTTTTTTGTTGCCTCAGCTGTTGCAAATGGCAGTGTGTTTTAGGTAGGACTGTTGATACTTCTAAGATAATTATTCACAAGGAACTTCTTGTATAGACAGGTTTGAAATACATGTATCTTAAAAAACAAAGGCAGCTATATTGTAGTGATGCCCAGAAGCAGATGTCCCCGGAGCAGGGGCTCCATAGTTGTCTCCTGTGTTGCTCCAGGAGACAGATGTAGCCTGTGAGGTTTTCCCTTGAAACAGTAAGCAGTTCCCACCTCCATGTACACTCTCAGTGCCAGCAATCACCCACAAAAAAGCCTTTTGCCCATTCTGTCACCTCTGTGTGGCATTATCTGCTGGTTAGGTGGTGTTTGGGATGTGTGGAGCAGCCTGTGTCGTCAGCATAGGAGAAGATACAGACCCCAGAGGAGATGGACAGTAATCAGTCTCCACAAAATTAGCATGAAGTCTCCTGACTGTGCCTGAGGGAACTCAAGGGTGCTGAGAGACAATGCCATGTTCTCTTCCTTAGAGCTGGCTGGAAATTGTTCTGATAGAAACTTTTGCTTTGGAAAAATCTAACCCACCGATGGCTTTTGCTGAAATCAAGTATTCCTGTGAACTTAGAGAAGGACAGACAGGGGATTCAACTGGCCCTCTTTCCTCAACAGTCTCACATGGATGATAATTCCATCTTGAGCATGGAAAAGAGGATGCAGGGAGACACTGCTGGGGCTTTTCAGCAGTTAGAGGGGGCTGATGAGGGCATGACTGGCTTTTTAATAGGGCCTGTAGATAGGGAAAGGAATAATGGTTTTAAACTACAGGGGGGTAAATTCAGACTAGATACTGGAAGAAACTTTATACAGTGGTAGTGGTAAAACACTGGCACAGGTTGTCTGGAGAGGTCACGGGTGAGAACATTCATGGGAACATTCAAGGTCAGGTTGAATGGGACTCTGACCTACCTAATCTAGTTTGAGATGTCTCTTCTCACTGCAAGGGAGTTGGACTGGATGGCCTAAAGATCCTTTCCATTCAAATAATTCTATGATTCCTGTCAAAGATTTGGAATTGCAGGCAGTCTGTTGCTGTGCCTTGCTGTCAAGGGTTGCTGCCCATTCACATGGTTGTGGGACCTCTTGTGATTCTGATTTGTGGAATGGTGTGTTGTCTTTTCATAGAGGGCAAAAAACCCCCCAAACCAAACAAACTTTTTTGTAAACACAGTTCATTTCATGGATCTAGCTTCAAAAGCTGGCCATGCAGGAGAGGCATGTGGGGTGATAAGACCTGCCTTTCTGCTGTGCCCAATAGTAGGACAATCTAGGGAGTTCCAAGACTAGCCCCCATAGCACAGCAGTTCTGTGCAAAACCAATCCTGGCAGGATAAAATGCTCAAAATAGAAATTAAGGCCTGTGTGCCAGCAGATGGTAAGATCATTGTATATTTCTCATGAGAAATTATTGATATGTTTCTGTTTTAATCTTCTTGTTACATTTTGATTACCATAGGAGTAAGAAAAACAGTCCAAAGAGTGGATTTTAAGTTGTTTTGTTTTGGTTTGGTTTGGTTTGGTTTTTTTCCTCAGTTCTGCTTGTCTTTTGTCAGTCTTCTCTGTATATAACACACCAGGGACATCTTTTTTTTGGTGGACAATCAGTCTCCAGTGTTGTGTGTGGAATAGAGAAGTAGTACCTGACTTCCAGAAATAAAGAGATTTAAGGTCCCAGCTTTGTCACAGTCTTGTTGCATGATGAAGCAAATGGCTTCATTCCTCTGAGATTCCTTGCTGCTCCTCAGTTAGTGACAGATGTCCAAATACCCCCTATACATCACAGCTACTTTTTAAATCTTCCTTTGCTGGAAATCAGTGCCTCCTCCTATGTTTCTGTGGCTGTTCTCTAATCTTGGATCTTTAAATAATTTGTTGGTGGCCTGTTTTCTGTTTTTTTTCAAAAATTGCTGTTGAATTCTGATGCAGTGCAAGCCATTAGGTCCTCAGGTGGACTATGAATGTCTGAGGGAGGCAAGGATCTCCAAAACTAGGTCTGCTGGTCAAGAGTCTCTGCAGTAGTGGCAGTACAACACCTATATTCATTGTAATTTCCCATGTTGCTGTGCAGCTGTGTGCCCAGGACAACACAAGGGATTAAATAAAGGACTGGAGGTGGCTAGGGTGGGAAAAGGGAGATAATTTTTGCATTTAATCATGATGCCTTTCTCTGTAGTGTTAATACCAGGTTAAAAACAGATCAAGTCATCCCAGCTCTTTTGTGGCTGAGATTGCCATGCTTTATGTGTAATCGTACAGAATGTTTTCACTTACAGATGACTCAAAAATGATCTACAAGAAATGCCTGGTTTACCTCGTTACCCAACAGTGGGAAATGCCATCTTTATGTCGAGATACTGGAGAACATTTTGCTTCATGTCTTCCAGCAAATATTTGTGAAATTATTAAAATAATGTTTTCTTTTTGAGAGAACTAGCCATTAGGGTTCCTGACAGTGGAATATAAAGTGGGTAGGTTTCTGTGGAGATGCACCTGGCTAGGACTTGACTCAGTAAAGTGAGAACTTGTGGTGAGTACATGCACAAGAGGCAAGTAACCATTCACTTCTGCCAAACAGAGTTGCTGTCAGCTGAACTCCTCATGTCACCTTTCACTCATTCAAAGCAAGGGTACTCACCTCAGCACACCTGTAGTTTTTCTGAGATTGTTCATTCTCTGCCTTTCCCAGCCTGCAGCAGTGGCTTAATAACATAAAGTTAGCCACAGAATGTAAAGCTGGTAGTAAGGGAGAGTGTTGGTCCCTCAGTACTGCTCTGCTCCAGTTTGTGCATGCAAGCATGAAGGGCAGTTGCTTTGTAGGGATTGATACAGTTTCAAGCCATGTTTTGGAGTCTGAGTAAAAACCCTTATCTTCCTAAGTACCATTTTTAACATCCTGCCTGTCTAGCTGGTAGTGGGTGAGGAGTGGAAAGCCTTACTTGATTGTTTCACATATTACTGTAAGAGAATTTAAAACCAGAGGTGAGGGAGTCTAAAGGAGGACATTTTCTATAGCTTCTGGTTTCTAATTACATCAGTTATAACCCTGCCTTCTTAGTTGCTAAAACTGCAAGCATGAACTGGAAAAGAATTGAGATAATCCATGGTAAAGCTACTGAATAAAGATCTCTATTCAGATCTTTACTTTTATCTTGAGTTCCTAATACCAAAAATCAATGCTATTTGAAAATACACAATAAATTTGCCCTACTGTGGGCATCCAAGATAATCCTGATCGCCTTAAATGTTAGTGACAAGGGTAGGTGTTTGAGAAGGGGAAAAGGGCTGTGCTTTGAAATAGTATACCTGTGTTATGAGATGCGGATTGAGTGTGCATTTGTTTCAAGATCCTTGGGCTTCTTTATATTTTTGCATAAAAAAGCAGCTCTGTTTGTTGCTCTTGTAACTTCTTGTCAGCGGGAAAATATCCACAAGCATACATTTATAGAACTGGACCAGTTTCCATTGTGTTAATAGTTTTCAGAGCAGAAAAGGAGCATCTCTCCCGTGTTCTTGCAAGTTTATCCACGCACAGAAGAGTCCATAACACATGGATCACAGAGTCACGAAGACGTCTCAGCTGGTCAAAGTAATATGTGGATATAAGGCAGGCCCATAGCTGAATTTTCTTTTTCCCATTGTAAATTGCTGGGTATCAGCCTCCTCATCTTGCACACTGGTGCACATCGTACTGCTGCAAAGAAGTCTGCACTCACACTATGTTGTGTTGAGCAGCTGCAGCAAGTAGAGACCCTTGGCTTCAGGTGGAAGCTATCCCCTGATCCAGATCTGTGATGAGGCCCAAGAGACGGAGGAGGACAGTCAGTGCAGAAAATGCATAGCTCATTTATGCATTTGCAGACATTGGCAGGAGTTTTGACTAAGAGCCATTTTCATCATGGTAGTCATCCTGAGCAAGAGAGATACAATGAAGAAGACAGCAATTTGGAGATTTTTTTTACAAGTGCAAATGTCCTTCAGGAGCATGCATTACTGCAGCTTTACAAAATTGGAATCTTTGTGTTCAAAGAGAACGTTGAAAACACAGCTGATTCAAGTTTGTCTCTTACTTTGCTTGAAGCTTCTCTGTGGCCTAGTAGGAACCCCCAGACCCATAGGCTCTTGGCTGTTGGTGTCTTAGATGTTCATGGAGCCAAATACCAGAGTATGAGACTGAGTCCATTGCATGACTGGCTTATGAGCAGTTTTTTCACCCTGTTGTAAATCAGTAGTCCTACATCTCCACAGGAATGGATCACATGAGAGATACTGCAGAGGTAGTTTTTCTTTTTCACCATATGTGTTAGTTAACTCTTGCTTAAGGAGTTGAGCCCTCGTTCCAAGAACACAGGGTTAAGTACTCCAAAAGGTGAGAGGCAGATGAACAGAGATTGCTAAGAAGAACTTTACTGACCTTCCTGCATGTGTTTACATGGAGGCTGCATCTTGCCCATCCTATCATCTACAGCAAAGTCAGGACAGACCTTGACCCTCTTGCTGCCATTCTAATGTTTTTTCCACAACAGGAAAACGGTGCTCTCTCACATTCTCTTTTTTTGTATGTTTTCTCAGTTGCTGAGACAGTAACTGAGGATTACGATAGTTCTCTGATTCCTGGTGGCTGATTTTGGAGCACTGACTGTTTTGGGGGGTTTGTTTGGTTGATATTGTGGTTTTTAACCTAATGCTTTGTCAGGCTATTACTGTAGTGTTTGCTATAGCCTGGCAGGCTGCTTGCTGATGCTGGGAGGTAGTGTTAGTCCTTTTGGCAGCGGTCTGAGCAGCAGAGTAACCAGGGTACCTTTGATTTGGGTGGAAACAGACTGTGTTTTGAAACTGAATTTGACCTGTGTTTTTTTCCAAGCCACCAAGTCAGCCAGAATGGCCAGCCACCCTTTCTGTCTTCTAGTGGTTTGAATTAGTATCCTGAGGAGAATGCCAATGCCATTTTCTCTCTCATTCTGCCCTTTGTGCAGGTATCATGGCTTGCTTCTTGGCTTGACGGTCAGTGTTTTCCCAGGACAGTTTGGTTTTCAGGAACCTGTATGTGGGATGTGTGAAGAGCAGTTCCTGTCCACCCTCATGCCAGAAACGTAGGCATGCTTTAGTGATGTTCCCATGCCATCAAACTGCCAGTGGCATTTAGTTCTTCATCATACATATGTGGCTGTGCTGACACACAAGTGTGCACACCAGGAAGAAGTGAATGGCCCTTAGCAGTGTGTAGGACTGACATGTATACTTAACCACTTTCCCTAAGAAAGGTGAAAGTTTAAAAAAATTAATTGTACCACTCAATTTGAAATCTTCATAAATTGCTCCTTACTTAGAGTTTAATAGTTTTTTAAGTGTAAACTCAAGACTTTTCAAGCATGAATGTCCTTCAGATTTCTCACATCACTGAAAGTGTATTACTCTTTGCAGTCCATTGAATTTTGGGGATCACTCAAGTTAAAAGTCGATGCAGTTTCCCATGTCAGAGGACAGGGTTTTGTGTCTGTGGTTGGGATACCTTCCTACTTCTTTTTTCTTGTGTGATATTAGCTAAATTTTTTTCAGATTCATATGGCTCAAAAGTATTCAGGTGCTTTCCCAAGGGTAATAGGTAATTAGATCAAGGAATCAGTTTAAAAACTGTCACAGACCAAATTCTGGTACTGTTATTCATAAATATAAGAACTGCGCAGCAGCTGTGGGAGGATCAACCACAAGCCTCAAACAGATGAAACTCATATACTTAAATCAAAAAGAACATGGGTTTTGTTTCTTTGAACTTGGAATTTCTTAATTTTAGTGCTGTGTGATCAAAACACTGAAACAGAATGGCCTATTTCCTTTTTGCTGCCTTTTTATAGCTACAGGTCCCAGTCTGAGTATCTTTTATCAGCATTGCACCTACTCACTGCACCTTGCTTGACTTCAGTGGCTGTTGATTGCAGGGGAGGGTTGGAGTATCTAAGTCTTGGGTTGCAATGCAGGATGTAACCAAAAGTATGTGTTCTATCACCATCTGTTGAAAACAGGTAGGGAGGGCAGTCATCTTTATCTCTTGGGGGGGATATCTTCTGTTGATGGGCCATCTGTTAAAACCAGGTGGGGCAGTGTTCTTCTATCTTTTCCATGACCCATCCTTCCTCCAGGTAGTACCTTCTGTTAATGAGCCATTGAGTCCCACTGTATGACTGATAAAATTGCATCATCTCATTGTGAAATGCTCCTCCCAGGGGGAGGAGCCAAGCATTACCTTTATTCCACTGGGTTCCCAGAGGAAAACCAGACCCTGCTGCATCACCACTGGACCTTCTGAGGAAAACTGCACCCTTCTACAGGCCCATTGCTTCAACAGAACCACATCTGTCACTCCAGGAGGACTGCAGCCAACATTTAATTGGACTGTTACCAGCACCCTGACTGATGGGGTGTCAGGTTGTACTCTGATTCTTCTCAAGTGTTTTTTTGTGCTATTGCATTTTGTTTTAGTTTTTCTATTAGTGCTTTGTTAGGTTGGTTGGTTGGGTTGTTTTTATATTTACACTTATTAGTAAAGACCTATTATTCCTATTCCCACATCTTTGCCTGAGATGCCCTTAATTTCAAAATTATAATAATTTGGGAGGAGTGGATTTACATCTGCTGTTTCAAGGGAGGCTTCTGCCTTCCTTAGCAGACACCTGTCTTCCAAACCAGGACAGGAGGTCTGTTCAATAAAGCAGTGCAGGTCTAGATACAGAAGTAGCAGTGTTACCTGCTTGAGGTAAATCTTGGTAGTGCCAGATAGTCTTTAAAACCTTTTTGGCTCTCATTACATACCCTTATGCATATTCAGAGGGCAAGATTTATAGCCCAAATTGCCTAATAAGCAAAGCTTTGATTAATTTGGAATTCAGTGGAAAAACTGGTGGAGCTTCACTCATCCAAAAGACTTAGGAGCCACCACTTGAGATGCTAAGAAGATTTGGTTGTCTACCAAAAAAGTTGCCCTCTGTGTCATTCTGCAGGTTTATACTGAACTAAAATAGAGTTGATCAAAAAGAAGACTACAAAAACAAAGTGGCAGTTTTGCTGTGGTAGGGTTTTAACATCTGTACTGTAACATGTTGAATCTGCTGGATTTTTTGTGTCTCTAGAACAAAACAAAACACTTTCTGAAACTTTGTCAGATTTATAAATCTCAGTATTTAAAAGTGGGCCTTTCCATAATTTCAGGCACATACTTAGAAGTATTAGCAAATCCTTTGAAATAAATAAATTTCTTGCCCACTGGCTATTCGGGAGTAAACAAAAATTTATCCCCTTTTAACCTCAGTCACTTCCTTCATACTTTTGTCCTGGAGTCCAGGAACACACAGAATCCTTACAGCACGTCCTAATCCTTCACACACCTTTGTTTTGCTAAATCGGGGCACAATGAAGTTCTGAGAGTTGCAGAGCTGAGCCCTTGAGGCAGCCAACCCTATTGAGGTGATGCCAGCTGCATTAGTATATAGTGCAAAGTACCTTACGGAGAAAGAGATGATTCCTGGTGTTAAACCTGGCCAGATCCTACCAAAGCTGCACTTTTGGCAGGTAAACCTAAAGCTGTGAATTATTGTTGAGGAGCTAGTCTGTAGGACACATCAGGAGAGGTGATGATTCTGCATATTCTGTAGGTGATTTCCCCTTGGACATTGACATGTAGACCTACAGAGCATCTCTGCTCTGTCACTGCATAATAGTCAAAGCATGAACCACCTCAAGAAGATACTCGCCTGAAATTGTGCACAATGTGTGTTTTGGATCATGGGAGTGAGGTGCAGACTGAGCCATACAGTGAGTATGTTTGCGCTGTTTCCTTTTGCAGAGGAGCAGAAATGTTCCTCTGTTGTTCTGCTTACTTCCTGTAATCTGCATGTTTACCTAGGAGCTCTTAGACCACAGTAAAATGACTTAATAGAGGAAGTGAAGGGGAAAGACAAGTGATATCCCCATCTAGACACTGAGGAGATGTGACTTCTCCTAGGTGTCAACCCTGATTAAATACAGAAAAGGAAAAGTAGGAAACACACCACCAGGAATCTGTGGTAGGTTCTCATGGCAGATGATTGTTTGGCTCTTGGAAACCACAGGGATCATTTCTGATTCTGCAACACTTTTTGTTTTCAGGGTTGGTCAGCTAGAAAAAGTAAAGATGTAAACAGTTGTTCCCAACTGCAGTTTATATAAGTGCAGTTCCAGCCTGTTACAAGTGCACATCAGTGTGCTGTTTATTTCACACCTGGAGGTGTTGGAGACCTGTTTAAGTTGTTCTGCGCGTTTGACCACATAGCAAAGGGATACTTGATGCTGCAGACCAGATTCCTTTTCCTTTGTAATTAAAACAATCAGCAGTATTTGCAGGATGTATAAAAGCTGTTGCAAGTTGCCTTTACTACCTTTTACACCCTCATGTCTAAGCACTGCTTTCTTTTCTTTGTATTTTAGCTGGGAAAAAAATGTAATATAGGGTTAATATCCCATTCCATCGAGTTAAAAAATTTATGTCAGCTCTAAAAGACAATAATAGGGTCTGCTTTGACAGAGTGATGTTAGAGCCTTAGTCATCCCTTATATGCATTAAAGGAGACACTTGCATTAAATCAAGTAGTCGGGTTCTGCAATATCAAAAATGGTCAAAACTCGCTGAAAGGAATGGAGATAGCTATTTTGTCTGTGCATGGATTAAGTAGGTGAAAATTGTGTGATGTCAGCTTCATAGTGTCTTTTCCATCTCTTGGTAACCAGTGTTGTGTTTTAAAAAAAAAAATCAGAAGCTGAGCTGCAAGTGGAAATTATTGCAGAAACACAGGATACTACAGAAATGGAATGGTGGTGTTCTAAGAGTGTATTTCTAATTTTCTCAACAGTAGTGGGCTAAACCCAGACGGTGCCGTTTACTTTCCTTGAATCCTGTTGGATTTGACTGGCTGTCAAAGTCAAGCCTGACCTCATCTTCTTCATGGAACTTCAGGACTACTAGAAGTCCCCAGAGTCTGAAAGCGCCCAGGGCTCAAGTGTGGAGGAGCAGCTCACTTAGGCACAGTGGTGTGATTTCAGGACA